>NW_027187369.1:2976490-3051545 GCF_028583685.1 Petaurus breviceps papuanus | reverse complement strand
ATATATATATATATATATATATATATATATATATATATATATATATAGTCTTTCCATTTGAAATGGGTACTTTTTCTTCCAGTCTTGTTTTTATGAGGACCTCAAGACACTAATTTACTCATTCAGGATAAATGTTTGGGTCAAGGCTAGTAAGGTTTTGGGCCATATAAGAATTACCATTTTCATTACTGTTTTATTTGCATAAAGTTAACACTGTTTAGGAAAAACAATTTGTGAAACTGCCTATGTAGTCCCCATTATATTTTAGTATATGAGCAAAAGAGAAACATACCTTTTTTTAAAAAAAATCATCTGAGTAAGAAATTCAAAAGAAAGATACACATCCCTAAATATTTAATCAGAAATTAAGGCATATTAATAACTCAAAACCTCCCTCTGGATGTGGTAATAAATGCAGAAATGGTAATATATACTCCCCCATTTAGCTTTCATCCATTTAGCCCAAGATGATAATATTGCCTTGTAAACAGGAAATGCCCCCCAATGTGGGTCTGATTGTCTTCCCCAGCTGGGTGATAATGTGCTGAAGCAATGCCCCAACTCACATTTCTCAATGAATAATATTCTCCTCATCTTTGGTAATGTTGTGAAATAATTTCAGAACCCTCCTCAAGGCATCTGCTCTGAGCTAGGGAGCTAAGTACCAGTGAGGCCAAAAGTTTTTCTCTTTATTTGTCTGCCTGCAGACACAGATGTTGTTTGTATTGCTGGGTAGTGCTGAATACACACTAAAATATCATTGTTGTTTTCACTAAGACAAAGTGACATACCGCTGGTGGAAGTGAATTCCATAAGTCTTAGGTCTAAGTGGAGTATGCCTTCAAAAGGAGGTATCACATATTAAAACACACCCTCCCTGTCCCCAAATGAGACCCGAAATGCATCTTTCGAGAAGCTCTCCTTGTACTTACTAAAGAGACCGAAAGGCCGGCTGTGAACATCCAGATGGAAACAGCAGTAAGCTGAAAACTTGGAGGTAAGAAGACCCCAAACAGGGATCTAGTACTCCATTATACTAATACTAAAGATAATGCTTTATTTGGCTTCGTGGCTTGGGTTAGAGCAAAGACTCAAGTTGTATAATTTATAGAAAAATGGTACTCGGGAATGGAATACAAACATAAGTTTTATTATTATGCGGCACAGCAAGAAATACTTCTCCCCCCAACAACAAAAAAAAACAAGTATAGACACTGCATGGCAACACAGGGATTCAACCACACACGGGTCCAGGGTCACTCTAGTGAGGGAAGGAGAAGTACTGTGGCAAAGATTTCCGAGGAAGTATGGGCTCAGAATAGAATCTGCACAGGAAATGTTGGTACCTTAAAGGGTGGGATTGGTTGAGAAGAGGTAATGAGGTTTTGGGGTGCTTAGAATGCCAAGGCAGAGTCACCTGGAATGAATTCACACACTCAAGCCTTCTCTTAGTAAAGTGCCAAAAATATTTATTGTAATACTTTAGCAAAAGCTGGCATGGGCCCTTAAGGGAACCTGCAAGAACCTCAGGAAGTTTCTGGGTATTATATGGAAAAGGGTCATGGGAAAGGAATGTCAGGGATACTAATTAGGTAATCTAAGGTTCCAGGTGTCTTGGGGAGCTATGGGTGGGAAACTGTCGGGAGTATAACAGACACTGAGGGAGTTGCCAGAGGCATGGACTTTGGGCGTCTTGTGGGAGGAAGAGTCCTTGCAGGAACAAAACTCCTTGGCCTAGGGGTGGCCAGGTAGCACAGCGAGTAAGAGCACCGGCTCCAGTGTTGAGAAGACCTGGAGATCGAATCCCGGGCTCAGACACTTAGCACCCACCCAGAAACACCTGGCCGTGTAACCTTGAGCAAGTTACTTAACCCCGATTGCTTAAAAAAATAAACTCCTTGGCCTAGGCACCCCTCTGTCTGCTCTGATGAGGGAATGTGTTCCATAGCAAGAGAAAATTTTCTTCCAGAGACAGAGGCCTATTAAGAAATTTGAAGCCTTCCAGAGAAATTATCTTAGGGTTGGGGCCTGAGCACCCCATCAGTAACTGATACCAGATATGTAAGGGAACATTCCTGATCATACCCTGTCCCTTTTTGATACCAGAGTGGGGGGGGGGGCGAGTTTCCTAATCAGGATCAGAAATTGGGTAAGGGTTTAAGTTAGTAATAGAGGGCTCCAGAAATAAGTGTTAGCACATAGGTGCTGCAATCATCTGGAGTCTCATCCAATCAGAAGCTACAAGTGTTGACATGTTTGATATCAAGACAGTGGAAAAGTATAGGCTGTCATTGTTTATATGGTTATGGTCATTAGGACCCCTTCACCTAAGTGACCCAATATTTAACTCCTAGCATTTGTTATTACATTAAACAATATATTTAAAACATCACAATAATGATGGTGATGATACCTGACATAGTGCTTTAAAATTTGCAAAATGCTTTATATACATATGCATTCTTTTTCTTTCTGAAGTAATTAATTTTTCATTTTCACCTTTCGCTTTTGCAGGATTTTGAGTTCTAAATTCCCCCCCCTTCCCCAAGACAGCAGGCCATGTGATATAGGCCATACATGTACAATCATGTCAAACATTATTTCTATCTTATTCATGTTGTAAAAGAAGAAACAAAGCAAAAGGAAAAACCACAAGAAAGAAAAACAACAAAAAAAAAAGAAAGTAGTTCAATCTACATTCAGACTCCATAGTTCTTTCTCTGGATGTAGGTAGCATTTTCCATCATGAGTCTCTTGGAGCTGTTTAGATTATTACATTGCTCAGAAGAGCTAAGTCAGTCATTGCACTCTTTTTTCTTTTGAGCTCCACAACAACCACACAAGGTAGGTGCTAAAGATATTATCATTCTCATTCTACAAAGGAAGAATCTGAGTTTCAGACAGGTTAAGTGACTTATTCACAGTCATATGCCTCTTAAGTGTTAGACGTGAGAGATTTGATGCTAGGGTTTCCGGACTCCAAGACCACCACTAGGAAATGCTCTTCACATATACAAAAACATAACTTGATAAGAATAGGATTATTAGGAATAAATGTATCCTTTGTAAAAGCCCACAGGTTCATGTCCCAGTTGCTTTCCTTATTTTCCTCAGTAACTTTTCCCAACTCAGTTGGGTTTGTGTTATATATGCTTTGAAAGCAGATTTTCTTTGCATGGTGGACTTGCTCACCTCACTAACCCATTCCTCTTTTTGTTACCTGTCAGAATTTCCCATGACTTGGGGCAGGGCTTTGCAGATGCTAAGGCTTAGAGAAATAGATCTTTCTTGGTACCATTTGGTACTAGTGTGAGAGTGATGTCTTTTTCTTTCTCTGAAAGAAAAACAGTTCTGTTGCTTTGAGAAAACTTCACTTCAAGATGGATCCATCAATGGACTATTAGGCATCAGTTTTAACTACTATGTTCATATTTTTGTGTATTTCCCTATATTTCCATTTGCATTCCATATATTTTTATATCAATCTGATGAGTAAATATATGAAGCTTTAATAGATAATGGGCTGTTAGCCAAGGGGACGCTACAAACGTTCTCTGAGATGTACTTATTATAGTGGGCCTGGATTTTGTATCAAACTGTTCATACTCTCTCACCTTGGCAACCCGTAGCATGCATCTGTAAGATGACTGACCCCAATTATGTATGCAATCTCTCACTCATGACAAGAAGAAATACTAAGCCTTGGGGATCAAATGAGTTTCTTGTTAGCAGAATCCAAGTCGCTGCAGATTCATAACTGATAACTTAAGTTTTCTGATTCCTTGCTATTCTGAGAAAAACACATTACTAGGGAAAATGAAGGAAGTTAACTCATGTGTTTCCCTTATTTAAAGTGGTTTGTTCTGGATACCATGTTTTAGGAAGGATATTGACAAATTAGAGACTCTCCAGAAGAAGGCAGCCAGGATGATAAAGGCCTGAGTTCATATCATATGAAGATTGACTGAAGTGATTGGAAAGAGTTAGCCTAGAACAGAATCCAGGGAAATGTGATAACTATCTGCAAGAATTTGAAGGGCTGCCATCTGGAGGAGGAATCTAATCACAACTTGTCCTGCTTGGAGCCTCCCTCCCCCCCAGCCCCCCACCCAAAAAGTAGAAGTTTCAAAGATTCCTGTTTGGGCCTCATGGCAGTACCAACTTCCTAATAGAGCTGTCTGGAAGTGAAATGACCTGATTTGAGAGATGGGGGAAGGGAGAGGAGTTTTCTTCATTGGAGGTCTTTTAGCAAAGTCCAAATGACCATCTATTTAATTTATGTATTAATTTTCAACTGTGGTGGTACTCGATGGCCACCAAGATTTCTTCTAATTCTTAGATTCTCTGATTCCTATGGAGAGAGGATTTGCACGTGGCTTCCTGGGAAGGTGGCAGCTATTCTAAACAGGAATTATGCCATGAGCCAAAATAGTGTGGCAATTACAAGATGGTGATGTCCATCCCAGGATAGATATTTTCAGAGAATTTCACATTCTTGTTAAGATCGGGGAATGTGTATGTGCATATATGTGCATGCCCGCTACCTTTTTGAACATCTTAGCTCATTGGTCTCACTTGACTCTTTTATGGTACTTTAAAAGCAATTGCTCAAGAAATTAATGTTATTTGAAATTGCATGTGTGTGTGTGTGTAGACACACACACATATACACATAGGTAAATAACAAACTTCTTTATACTTAAAGACAGAGGTGGATACCAAGGCCTTTAGGCCCAGGAGTGTTATGAACAGCCAGTAAATTGTACCAACACAGGTAAGAAATGAGAAATTTTGGGGGCCATTGAGCACCGTGCATTTGCTGTGTTCAGTAGCCCTGAAAATTTCTCATTTAGGCCAGGAAGTCTCTGTCTCATCCAAATGTGGAAATGAAGGAAACATTCTCACTTTCTCATTGATCTAAATTCCCATTGAAGTGCATGGAGCTTTCTCATCCTCCACACTCCCTGCTTCCTCTCCAGATTATATTTATAAGAAATGCCTATCTTAGCCTCAGTCATTGCAGTGTACCTGCTGTCCACCTGTATCAGCCTCAGGGAGAAGCTCTCTGACCATATGAGAATGTAGTTAGTCTATGTAGACAGGGCCTAGCACAGAGGGGAAAAATTAGCTCCAGGGAGGAGTCAGCACCACACTGTGTTTCCTTCTCCTTGGATAGCTGAAAAATGTATATTTTCATTTTTCTATCTTAAAAAAAATCAGCAGTTTCTATCCCTTTTGGTTGCCTCCATGTTTTTTTCTTTATCTCAATTCTTCTTTACCTTGTAATGTAATTTTGTATCCTCATGATATTTGACAACAATTACTGTCTCTGTCCAGAGCCCTGCTAAAAGATTTGCAATTTTTTCTCTGTTCATTGTGCTTTGGAATTCATCTCTTTTTTTCCATTAATATGATCTTTTAACCATATTCTAGGGCAGCTGTATCATAGCCAATCCTATTCACAAAGCATGATTGCTTAGACAGGAAGATTTTAATTCTGGGCACAGGTATTGACTATGTTTTCCACTGCACCAGCACAAGGACATATCTTCGAAATTAAATAAGATATAGTTGGTAGGTGCTCGAGTGCACAGATATTGGGTGAATTTGCAACTGTGAAGCAGAGATTAGGCTTCAGGAAGCAGAGTTATTTCTTTAAGGCCTCTGATAACTGAAGGCCCATCCTAGCTGGTGGGGCCACTCCATTTCTTACTCTTAAGCAAGAGAAGACTGATGCATCCTCAGCAGGAAAGTAAAGGTGAGACTAGGGTTGCTTCACCTTTTATTACTCCAAAGCCATTAAGGTTTTCAGAATGTTGCCTGTAGAACCCAAACAAATGACATGACCTGGTTATATTAACCTACTCTGTCCAGTTTCTAGCACAGCCCAGCATGTTCAATAATGACTTTGGGACTAGGAAGAAGCGGAGGATATTAAAGGCAACTTTAAACTAAGATATCATAAACCCAGACAGTGACGAGATTTTTGTTTTTTGTTTTTTTTGCTTGAGAATGAATATGAGTTCAGCTGTTCAGTGTGTAAATAAAAAATGCATGAACCCCCCCTCCCCCATCACAACCTGGGTGAGCCAATTAAATGAGCTTTCCAACTGGCCCTGTGGCAAAGTTGTCTTTGTCTGTTGATGGAAGGGTGAGCAAATCCAGGGCACCTCAACCTCCTATAACCAGGCAGCCCCTAGCCCTGAGCTTTCTCCCCACATCAAGCTTTCAGCCCCTGATTAGAGCCAGGCCATGTCAAGAATACAAACTGTGCCATCTGCCTTTCCACTAGCCAGCCCACTCCATATCTTCTATACAGCTGTCAAATTGATTTGCTTAAAACATAAGTATGTGTTAACTCTCTTTATCTGGATGTTTCCATGACTCTTGGGTCTAGAATAAAATCCCAGCTTCTTCAGTTGGCCTTTAGAACTCCTCCCAGCCTGACTTGTCTTCCCAAGCTAGTCGTATATTCCATCTACATTCTCCTGGATGCACCAGCACTGTGCTCTTTGAATCTCCTCTCTTTGGGGCTTTGCCCAGGCTGGCTGCATGTCTCACTTCTGCTTCTTGGAGCCTCTAGCTCCCTTCAAAGCTCAACTGAAGTGGGATCTTTTTCACAAGCTTTGTCCTGATTCCTGCACTTGATAGTGCCAACCCAACCCTGAAATTCCTCTGTATTCTCTATGCTTATATCCTGGACTTCTCTGTGAATCTGTTGTATCCTTTCCCCCAGGTAGAATGCAGACTTCTTTAAGGCATGGACTGTGTTGCTTTTCTTCTTGGTATCCCTGTTACCTAGCCCAGTGTCTGGCTAATAGTAGATACTTTAAAAGGCTTGTCAGTTTGATTTTATCTGTGTATTTAGGATTACTGTTAAGTACTTAGAAAAACTAGATCTAAAGAATGGTCTGAGTGAGCTGTAAAAATAATCTTTCTGATGTCTGATGATTAGTTAAAAATAGGAGATAATTCATTCCTATCTAGAACCAGTGACAATTTATTAGTAGATCAGTAAAAGTTTCTGTAATTGCTTTTACATTTATTCATGATGCTGTATGTGCTTCGTATGTGCTTTACAGGGGTAAAGACTGAAAACCAATTATTAGTTGGCGATGCTTTGCTTAACATGAAACTATCTTCTTAGTAACCTTTTTATGAAGTTAAAAGATCAGGAAAAAATGGACGATGAATTTTTGTTTGAAATAAAGAGACAGAGTAATTTGTCTTTTGGTTCTATTCACGTATAAGGTACATTCTGATGGTAATCTTGGCGACCCCTTTCTCAAGACAATATGCCATCCCAAGAGAAAATGTCAAAAGATGAGCATGGAAGGGTTCCTATTTTGACTACATTAACATTCCGTTTGCTATGACTACTAATTGAATAGCAAATAACTTGAGCAGGAAACAGCAATTAGTAAAAGATCATTACTTAGGGTCTTGTCTATGCTTCTTGTTAAGAATGATCATTTATTTTTATTTTGACATTCTTTCTGCCTTGGTTGAAGTCACTAGTGCTGAAGAAATGAAAATTTTTGAATTTCACAAATATAAGAAAAATTCAACATTGCATTTCAAGATTTCACGGATTGAGCCTCAGAGGCCTGGATATTGTCTTTTTTTTGGCTAATGAATGGTCATTCTTCACAATATTAACAGAGCCATCATTTGTGAATTTGCTATTGAATTTCTCGCCCGTTGTCAGCTATTTTTTCAATATCTAGCCACAACATATGCATCATAAGAATACTTAGCAATCATGAAATCATAGAGTATTAGAGCTGGAAAGGATAGTAGAGATTCAGTACAAACTCTTTATTTTGCAGAGGTATAAGAGAAGAGAGAAGTATAGAAGATAGTCAGGAATATCTGGGTTCAAATTCCTAACACGTAACAGCTATGTAACACAGGAAAAATCACTGAGCTTCTCCCTGTCCCAGACAACTCTCTGAGATAATAAACTGCAGAGAACATGCTGATCTATCTACCTAAAGGGAGTTCCTCACTGAGAGCTTCCTATTCCAATGAAATCACAAGTCTGGTCAAGCAGCAACAGCCACAACCATAATAATCATAACTGATATGTATGCAGCACTTTAAAGTTTGCCAAATATCTCATGTATGTTGTATCCCTTGAGCCTTGCAACAAGCTTATGAAGTAAATATTATAGCTACTTTATCCGTTTTACAGATAAGTAAACTGAGGCTTAGAGATCATATGCCTTGCCCAGTGTCACATAGCTAGTAATTGTCAGTAGTGATATTTGAACCCAGAGATTCCTTGACTTACTTTCCTCTACTCTATTCTTTTGGCTTTCCTTAGTTAAGGAATTTCCCCAAGGTCATGAACTGTTTAATAGTAGTTGCTTTTGAATGGTATCCATATGAGTTATGGTGAGGGATGCTAATTTTTTAATAGTTCTGTTGATTTTGGTCAACTGTTTTAGAACTGGTCATCTAAATGCTTAATAAATAAATATTTAATAATTAAACAATTTTACTTAATGTTTTAATAGACATAGAGTATATAAATAATTAATGGCTTAATAAAGCCTTTTACCTTGATGCCTTGAAGTATACTTGTTAGAGTTAGCAGAGAGGCCAAAGCTCGTAAAGATCTTTTTTCAGCTTACTGAAGACTAGAGCCTGACTTAGTTAAAAAAGGCTGATCCAAGTAACTGTTCTTTTTCCCTCCAAGGTTTTGTAAATGGACTCTCTGTAGCCAACATCCGACCATCAACACGTAGGCCCAGGGACAGAGCAGTCCATTTTCATCTACACTTCGTGGTGTACTCTGATCCCAGGGCCTGCAATAAACCAGTCACCTTAGTCTTGCAACCCTTAACCTCAGGGCTCCCTCACAGCTACTAAAGTATCATCAGTGATGGCTCCCATTCTGCCATTTCTTCATAAATCTGGATTTTAGTCAATGTACACTCCAGATATAAAATGATGGCTGGCAGGAAGCAGAGCCATCTCTTTCCTTCTTCAGGGAGGCCAGAGTGATTTGGGTTTAAGGCATGGTCCCTAAGAAAGAAAAAAGATTTAACCCATAAACCCCAAGATATCTTGTGAGGTTTCAGTGATCAAAATTTACATTGTTTATGGTAGTGAATATAGGAAAGAGGGAGCCTGAGCTGATGTTTGTAGTGAACCACGCGTTCTTTCTTTCCCAGAGGGAACAAATGCTAGAACTCAGTTCTACTTGTGAAACCTTTGGTTGCCAAGGACAGATAGGGACTCAATATTTTCATAATCTTACTTTCTAATAGTATACAGTCCTTCATAATCTCCAATGCCATCATTCACCAGACATTTCTTCAAAATAAGAATTAATGAAGAATATTGCCAATGTCAGTGTAACAAATATTTATCCATCACTTCCTATTTGATTGTCACAGGCCAATGAAGACAAAAAGAAAAAAAATGTTTCTGTGCTCAAGGAATTTCCAACATACTATTTCTTGTATGTTTTGCATATTTTAAATGCAGATTCAAGTCCATCCAGAATTCATACTTACTACTACTTCAGGATCCATATACCCCTTCCCTCCCATTACTCTTAATGAGGTTTAGCTATACTATTTCTGTGTATAGGCATACAAACCCAGCAAGAGATTGTGGCTGTTTGTGAAAATTGATCCCTGACCAACAGCAGCTTAAACAGTGAGCCAGCTTACAGACAAAAAGATGAGTCTCTTCCTCTACATTGGTAAAGAACTCAACTCAAAAGTTTATTAAGCACCTACTGTATACAAACGCTGCTCTGGGTATGGGGATGCAAAGACCAAAATGAAAAACACTTCATACACTCAATGAGTTTGCATCCTACTTTAGTATATAAGGGTCCAATTCCATAGATTGACTAATGTTTTCCAGGTATATTTTCTCAGGAACCTTTGCTACTTAAAATTTCAATACAGCTTTCTAATCTTGATATTGGAAGAAAGTTCTTGCATTGCTTTGTGGCCACAGCTTTTGGATAAGACGATTGTTGCTGTTGTTTGTTCTTCGTTCTCAAAGAGGACCATGACATCAGGAAGGAGATGCCATGACTTGCAAGTGAATTGGGTGACAGTGAGGGAGGGCTGTGCAAAGTCACCAGCCTCACTCTTTCTTCCAGAACCATCTGTGTCTAGTGGCAAGATATAGATCAGGACCGCTGGAGATGGCCCCATGCATTGGGAGACCTTGGCCTTTTTAAGCTAAGGTCTTTCCCAGTTCTCAGTTTGTCTGAGGTAACACCTAATTCAGTGATTAAGGCTAGGCAAGAAATTAGGCAGAGAATGGCCTCTTTTACCTAGTCAAAAATCAGTCTGGTAGGGGAGGACTCTTAGGGTTTCTGGCCAAAATAGAAACAATTGCTATCTGCATTCACTCTGAGTCAATCAGGGATCAAACAAGGACCAAGGGGGGATTGGCCTGGGGCCTATTGTTGGCCAGTCATTGAGAGCCTGAGTGATTTGAGTTTAAGGCCTGGTCCTTAAGGGAAAAAAATCTAGCCCATAAACCCCAAGATATCTTGTGAGGATTCAGTGATCAAAATTTACAGAATAACCACAGGTAAGGGTTTGATACCCTATGTGGACATATGTGGATAAGACTAGACATATAATAAAGAGAGTTGAACATTATGGTTTCAACAAAAATATGAAGTATTTTAGTTAATAAAATCATAAACATATGTGTTTATATTTTATGGGTTTCCATGTATGTATATGTCTGGGGCTAAAAAGAGAAAAGTTTGAGGCACTCTAAGCTCTAAAAAGAAAATGCATCATATAATAGTTTGTAGACTGCCAAAGCTTGTGTGTTTAGGGAAGAGGAAGTGAATCATCTCAACTGAAAATTAGTTATTGTAAAGAAAAGTAGACTTTTTTTCTTGCATTATCTTTTAAGAAATGTATGTAGTTCTACTTGCATTGTTATGCCCTTTGTTGTAAATTGATGGCTTTATTATTTGCATTAGTAGCAGATTATGATGCTGATAGAAAATCATTTGCCTGCTGAGTATCCCTGGCAGGACCAAATATTAAACCACTATCCATGGTCTCTGGAAAATAGTGGAGAATGAAAAAACTACTAAAGAAAGATATTTGTTCCATTTTTTTTAAAAGGTAGCAGATCCTGCTTACTATAGGCCAGTGAGCTTGACTATATTTCCTAGCAAGTTCCTAAATCATAGCATTAAAGAGATGGTTTTTGGACATATGGAAAAGGAAACAGTGGTAAAAGAGAGCCAGCATGACTTCCTCAGGAACAGCTGATGCCAGACTAGTCTTTTTTGATAGTCATGTGACAGGATTACTAGATGAGAGGAATTCTGTAGGTAGAATTTACCTACATTTTAGGAGAGCATTTGGTACAGTCTCAAATTCTTTTTTTGTGTAAGAGATGACAAGATTTAGGGTAGATTATAGCACAGTTAAATGCACTTGCCCTGGATCCAACAAGTAGTCATTGGAGGTTCAATACACTCTTTAAAGTAGGACTCCAAGGGGCAGCCAGGTGTCTCAGTGAGTAAGAGCACTGGCCCCAGAGTTGGGATGACCTGGGATCGAATCCGGGCTCAGACACTTAGCACCCACCCAGAAATAACTGGCCGTGTAACCTTGAGCAAGTTACTTAACCCCAATTGCTTAAAAAAAAGTAGGACTCCAGTAGAATGTTCCTGGGTTCTCTACGTGGTCATCTTCTATTTACTTTTTTATCCTTGAATTATATGGAGACATAGAAATGCAGCAGGAGAGTGTTAGACTTGCAGTTGAGAAAACCTGGGTTCAAACTCTACCTGAGACATTTAATAGCTGTCTGTCCATGCACCCTTATCCTCTTTGTTTACTCCTTTGTGAAATGATTGTAATGATATCTGTAACAGACACCACAAGACTGTTGTGATAATCCAAGAAAATACTGAATATGAAGTGTTATACAAACAAAATAAATATCACTTTCTATCAGATTTGCAGATGGCACAAAGCTTAGAAGGCTAATGAACATGGCAGTTAAGACGGGATCCAAAGATATCTTGGCAGGCTAGAACTTTAGACCCAGTTGGATGCTATGAAATTTAACAGGCATAAATATATCCTTATATTGCATGAATTCAAAGAATCTTCTTCCCAAGTGCGAGGTGAAAGAAGTATGCTTGGACAGTACTCGATTTGAAAAAAATAATCTGAGGCTTTTAGTGACCTGCAAGCTTATTAAGTAACAAGCTTATTAAGGTGACAGCCAGGGAAAAAAGCTTTTATTATCTGAGGTGTTGAGTAATCTTTGTATTCTGCTTTTGTCAGACTGTATCAGAAGCATTATAATGATGAAGTGACATAGGCTGAATGAACCCATTCAGTAATATGGGTCCAAAACCAGCTGAATGATAAAGTTCAGAGAGTCGTTACTAGTAGTCAATGTCAGCCTGTAATGAAGTCTCAAATGGAGTGCCCCAGGACTGCGATTGGCCCAGTGCTGGCTAAAGGTACAGAGAACATCATTATGCAATTTGCAGATGACATAAAATTGGAAAGGATAGCTAACGCTGGATGATAGAGTCAAGATCCAAATAGATTTTATTCGACTTCAGTATTTCTAATCTGTGGCAAAATAAAATAAGATGGAATTTAATAAAGATGAGTATTAAACTTTATGTCTGGTTCCAAACAGTTGACTTCATAAGCAACTTGCCTGAAAAAGATATGGGGATTTTAGTGAACTCCAAGCTAGACACTAGTTAGGAGTGTGATATGGTAGCCTCCTCTCTATACCCCCCTCAAAATACAGGTTTTGACTACATTAAGAGAGGCATAGCTTCTGGGACTCTGGACGTGATATCCTACAGTATGAAGACCACTCTGGTAGTCTTGTACTGAACTAGAGTTTTGAAAGGACAGTCATAATCTGGAGACTATCCAAGGGAAGGAAATGAGAATAGTGAGGACTCTCAAGCCCATGGTAGGTGAAGATGGGTTAAAGGAATGGAGGTTATTTGGCATGGACAGAAGAAGACTTGGGAGGATATAAAAACTTGCCCTCCAGTGTTTGAAGACCTTTCATGAGGAAGAATGATTAGGGCTATGGTTAGATGTTTCAGAGAGGTAAAATTGGGTTTGATGACAGGAAAACTTTCCACCTGTTAAGAGTTGTACACTTGTGGGCTAGGTGCCTTAGGGGGAATGGGTCTGTGCTTACTAGAGGCTTCAAGCAGAGACAGGAGGACCACTTCCTGCATGTCAGTGTGAAGGCAGCATGGTAAAGTGGATAGATCATTAGACTGAGTCAAGAAGACAGACCTGGGTTCACAGTCTGTCTCAGATGCTTCCTCATTATATTTCCCTGGGTAAGTCACTTATCTTCTCCAGGTTATCAGTTTTTACTTACATAAAATGAGGAAGTTGGCTTCAACGTTTTCTTTTGCTGTTGGGGTTAAGTGACTTGCCCAAGGTCACATGGGTAGTGAGTGTTAAGTGTCTGAGGCTGGATTTGGACTCAGGTCCTCCTGACTCCAGGGCTGGTGGTCTATTCACTGCACCACCCCTGGACTCAGCTTCTAAAATACATTCTAGCTCTTTAGCACTGTGATCCTAATGCTTTAATTGGATTGTTTTAGGGTATTGGTCAGACTAGATAGCAGCTGAGGGACCTTCCAATTGAAATTCTGTGATTCTAGAACCCTGGTTAGTGGTGAAGGGCCTCAAGACTTTGCCATAATGAGGCTCAATTGAAGGAAGCAGACACTTTTAGTCTAAAGATGATATAAACCAGGGGAGCTTCATAGCTGTTGTCAAGCATTTGAAATAACAGTGTTGATTTCTTCTGCTCCTCAGAATAATAATAATAATAATAATAGTAAATTGAAAATGAAATGGGCAAATATAACCTTGATGTAAGGGTAAGTAGAATGGGCTGCCTTGGGACAAGATGGTTTCTCTCTCCCAGGAAGCCTTCGGGCATATGCTGGATAAATATTCATCCAGGGGTATTAGAGAGAACATTCTTCTTCAGGGATGTGTTGGACTGAATAGTCTAGCAGCCCCATTCAAACTCTGAAACTTTTGACCATTGTATTGGGCCTTTATCTCATTTTAAGGGTGGCAAGAATCAGGAGTGAACTTGGCATTTTCCAGTGTATGCAGCTCTCCTTTTGAAGGGATTAAATCTGTGTAACAGAGAAATTCTGCTGACTCATGTCTGGCAGTTCTTTTTCTTTTACCTTGTCTAGTGTCATTATTTCTTTTTTAAATTTAGAATGACTAACGGCTTTCTCAATTTTATTACTCACCATTTTTTTGAGTCATCTCTTCATTGTGACTCATATTCAAGTTTCCATAAAGTGACATATCATGTGTTGATAATGTCAGTGAAAATAAATATGAACCTGTGCTTTTCCAAGTGACTATTCTGATTAATGTCCTTAATCCATGAAAATACATGGGAGTGCTCATCAGTGACTCATTTCACATGCTTTCCCGATCCAATGAGTCTTCAAAATCAATTGAGATTTTCAAAGTGGCAAAGTCCAATGACAATGCTGCCTAAGCCTAGAGTCCTGCCTTCTCCCATCCTCGGCTTTTGGTAACTTCAGAGTCTCCAGGGGAATAGAGAAAGTTAAGAATCCTGGCCTGTACAAATTTTGGTTCTTACATCTTCAAGCTGACAGGTACCTTGGCATGTTGCTGTGGCAACATCCCCATATTTAGATGAAATATGATAAAGTGTGAAATGAAGAGGCATATGTAATATCTGATAGCAGTCTGCTGATTTTCTAATATTTGGACTGAGTGAAATGACCTCATGCTCATCTCTTTGGGGTAAGGAAAGTTAAGGTTTTGCATTAAGACGAGTGGGAATGATGCTAGCCTAGTAAATGGGGCAACGGTAGCATGACATGGCACATGGGGGTACTAAACTGGGTGTCAGGAAGACAGATTTGAAACAGTTCTTAGCTATGTGGCCGTGGGCAAGTCACTTAACCTCTCTTAACCCATCTGTAAAATGGGGGCCATAATCACACCTGCTTAACAGATTTCTTGTGAAGATCCAGTGAGGTACTATATGTAAAGTACTTTGCAAAGCTTAAGTGCTCTGTAAATATATCTGTTATTATTATTTTCTCTAAGGATTAAAAAAATCCTCCAGAATTAAAAAATTATATCCAATAAGATTCTTGACAGAAATCACAAAGTGGCTTATTATATAATGCCCTACAATTCTGACCTCAGATATTTCATCAGACACTGTTCTGGGCACATAGTTGATCTTCCATTCATATCTCTTTCAGTAATTGATGATTTATGAATATGTATGTAGAGAAAGCTATTTCATTTTGAACATTTCTGCTAAGTAGTCTGAGAACAAGAACGTGCTGTTGTGTGTTCTTCTTCAAGTATGTGAAGTTCGGATGCAGTCCACTGGCCATACTTGAGATCCTACAGGGCCACATGTGACCTCAAGGCCCCAGGTTCCCCAGCCCTGATAAACTCTTTCTTTTTTTTTTTGCCTTTTGGAGGGCAATTGGGGTTAAGTAACTTGCCCAAGGTTACACGGCTAATTTGTGTGTGTGTGTGTGTGTGTGCGCGCGTGGGTTTTAAGTGTCTGAGGCCAGAACCAAACTCAGGTCCTCCTGACTCCGGGGCAGCACTTTACTCACTGAGCCATCTGGCCACCCCTGATAAATTCTTTCTAAGCAAATGATATGGCCTGTCTCTGACTTCATTCTGGGAAAATCTAATACACCATATGCCTTGGATTACCTTATCTGACTATTACAAAGATATTTCAGATGCTATGTCTGGGCATATGGTCACTTTTCATTAACTTACATACTTTTAGGGGCAGCTAGGTGGTACAGTGAATAGAGCACTGGCCCTGGAGTCAGGAGGACCTGAGTTCAAATCCAGACTCAGACACTTAACACACTTAACCCAAATTGCCCTGCCCTCCAAAAAGCAAAAAAACAAAAACAAAACTTATGTACTTTAAAAATGTTTTCCTTTAATTCTGACACATTGCCATAATCAAATGTGAAATTGTGTTTTGCTAGATATAGTGTCTTATTTTTCTATGATATACTAGTAGGTGTTTGTTCAAAGGATGGAAAAGAGCAAAGCCTGTGAGAATCAATACATAATCTAATAGAACCAATAGTGCACTCAGAAATAACAAGATCTGAGTTCCAGGCTTGGCTCTTCCAAAACTAGATGGTGCAAATGTGGACAAATCCCTTCTCTTTTCCCTGTTTGCATATTTATCAAATGAAGTTTCGATTAAATGATTTGGAATATATTTTAGAGTTTTGAATAGGAAGAAAGGAAGGGCACAGAACATGTCCTACTGAGGTGTAGCAGAGAACCCTTCAAGGTTTTTAGATGTGAATACATGAGGACTTAAGATCTGCAGAAGCCACTGTAAAATAGACATGCTGTGTAATCTGAATTTGCGGGTTAGATTAAACTCTTTAGGAAAATCTGCATTTGAAAAAGTCATTTGAGTGAAATGGTGTTATCCTCATCCCCTTGAGGCAAGGAAAGTGATGCTTTTTTAAGTTTTCACATCAGTGTAAGTGGAAATGATGTTAAATGGGGCAGAGGCATCATGACATCTTAGATAGATACTAGCTTTGGAGTCAGGAAGAAGATGGATTTTGAATACTTCTTAGCTGTGTGATTGTGGGCGAGTGACTTACCCTCAGTGGTGCAGTGAATAGAACGCTGGCTGGGAATCAAGAAGGCTTATCTTCGTGAGTTTGAATGTGGCCTCAGATACTTCCTAGCTGTGTGACCCTGGGCAAGTCACTGAACCCTGTTTGGCTTAGTTTCCTCATCTATAAAATGAACTGGAGAAGGAAATGGAAACCACTCCAAGTATCTTTGCCAAGAAAGCCCCAAATGGGGTCATAAAGAATCAGACACAACTGAATAACAAAGGAACTCATCTTTAAAAGGAGGGATGTTTTCCTTTCAATAAAAGTAAATAAAAACATAAAGATGTTTTCTTCTCAATACAGTTTGAGTTGTTTTGGCCCATTAGGATTCTATCTTGACTTAGCAATGTCTATGGAACATTTTAACTATCCTCTTAAGCCCTCTTTAAGCATGTCTATGAGCTTGTTCCCTCAAAGAAAGGCCCTTTAAGTACTTTCCCAGTGCTTTCTTTATGTGTATTTCAATGCATTTGCACCACCATTTCTCAATCCAGTAGGAAAGCTATTTTAGGGGTACTTTTTTTTCTAGAACCTACAAAGAATCATGAGGACCATAAATGTAAATGACAAGCACAAAATAAGTAACCACATTCGAGAGACAGTAGTCAAACTTCTAATTTTTCAAAAGCACAATTGCTGACAGTGGGGAAATGTTTTCATGAGGGTATGGAAAAATGAGAATAGAAAGGAGATTTTTTTTTTGTGCCATCATCTCATATACTGAATTTTCCCCTTAATGCATTGGTTTTTCTTTGTTTTAGAGATGGAATTCTGTGAGACTCCCCACATTCTGTGCTCAGGCTACCAGACAGACATGCACAGTGTGTCTCAGCATGGCTACCAGCTAGAGATGGGCTCTGATGTGGATACGGAGACAGAAGGTGGCACCTCTCCTGACCATGCCTTGAGGATGTGGATGAGGGGGATGAAATCGGAACACAGTTCGTGTTTATCAAGCCGGGCCAACTCTGCATTGTCCTTGACTGACACAGACCACGAAAGGAAGTCTGATGGAGAGGCTGGTAAGCATCCGCATTGTAGAATTCTTTAAAAACCAGACAGAATGGTACTGTGACCTTTTCTTTGTTTTACTTACAAGATCCCATGTGTGTGGCATAATATCTTTGCTATCACATGCCTTTCTGCGCCTTAATATCTACCACAGCACTTTCCATTTCCTGTCAGAATGCAAGGCCACCGCTCTTGGACATCTCTTAGCATTTGCCTTTCATTGTCACCTATCTTTAGGGTAAAACATTTACATCAAAATACCTCCAGGGGCCTTTTGGCTTTGTAATCAATAAGTGAATAAAAAGTCATTTTTATAGCATAGTCTTTTCATATTTTCTAATGTTTATATCAATCTTTTGAACATATGTTGACTGATATAAATTAACCAGCTCAAAATAAATTGATTTTTTTATGAAATAGGAAAAGGTAGGAAAATAATGCTACTTACTTGCTAAAGAATGGATACAAAAAATTAATCTCATTAAATCATAATTATTTTATACTCTTTAAGATGACAGTTCATCTATTATAATTCTGATTTTCTTTTTTTTTGTAGTACTCTTACCTCAAAATAGAAATTCTTTCATAGAGAAGATGTTAACATTTCAAATCATGTTTTTTGCCATCAATTACTATTTTTATCATTTGGGTGTCATTTACCATGTCCACAGGGCCCCCCATTTTTGTTTTCTTTAGTGTCATTTCTACATCCTCACATGGCACATCAGGGATAATGATGTTACAGTCTAGTTTTGGTGGTTCCACTGTAATTGATGGAGAAAAGACTTATTGAATTCTTGACAGATGTTTTCCATTATTCATCTGTTTTTGTCCTGCTTCCATTTGGATCCCCAAATGCTCATAGCATCATGATGATACTTAGGTGATCCTCTTACCAAACTTTCCATAAACTCAATTTTTGTTCCATTGTTCCTCACTATTTTTTGACACAATACTGTATGTAACTTTCCACTATTTTCCTCCACAAGATTTTTGCAAACAGTTTATGTTCTAAGCTAGTGTTCCCCTCATATGATGTTCTCTCTGTTTGGCAAAGAGATCAGCTATTGCCAGACTGATAACTGTTTCAAGTCCCTCTTGGTCAGTCTCCTAATGTAATAAAACTATTTTTATCAGTTAAACTTAAGAAATGATAATAGTCTGTGTCAATATCTTTTAGAATTTACTTCCCATTTTAAAAATATGATTGAATAGAATAAATTCGAGTAGCTTTAATTGCACAGCCTATCTTTTCATTTTTAATTTCCTGACACTGTATTCATTTTCTCTTTATGCTAACTGTTCATTGGTCTGACTATTCCAGACAACTAATTTCAGAATGACTCCCACACCAGTGGTGCTTGGTTGCTTGTCGGTTAGAATATAATCAATTTCATCTGTAGTGATATGTGGTGCTTGCTGTCCACCATATCATGAGTCCTGCCATATAAGATAACTAATTGTCTCAAGAAAAGATATATCTTTGTGTCTTGGGATGCAAAATTGAAGAAAAATCTCTATAAACTGATTTATTTGTTTCTTCTAACAGAACCTGTGAGTTCTATTTCCATTTATCTGCATCTTCTTTTTGTCTTCTGGATTCACTTATGGTGACAATGTCAGCGCTGGTATGATTCAGTTGGGACAGTCTGTAGGTCAACTTCTTAGCAATTGAACAAGAATCTCATACTTGCAATACAATATTTACAATATCAATTACAATATTACAATTACAATTTACAATACAACAAGTTAATATTTATTGACATCCTAAAATCTTTTTTGGTTCCTAGCACCTTCTTGTTTCCTTTTGTACCATTCTGCTACCTTCATTGTAGAAATGAAAGGAAGCTGTACAGGACTGAGAACTAATTAGCATTTTTCATGAATTAACCTGGACAAGGAATTCATCATTTCTTGAGCAGCCTATTGGTGATGAGCTTTTCTGTACTGGGATAGATTAGTCTATAGAGAACTAAAATTTGTCACCCAGACAGTACTCAAAGCTTTCTTATTAAGACAGAACTTGCTAGATTTTCTGCTCTGAGGACATAGCCTTCAAGAAACCATGGTCACCTCTTTGCCACAGTGAGACATCGAAGGAGCAGTTGTGTATAGGGCTCCCATTGAAGACTCCCTGAAATATTTTTAAGAATGACTGCGTGTTGTAGCCCAGGGGTTCACATGCTACAGCCAACAGGTCCATGCCCACTGCAGATTCATAGTGGAAAGGTCATTTTATTTGGACTCACATGGTGGTTCTGACATGAACTTCAGTTGGATCTGGGACAGGTCATTTAATGTCCCTGAGCCTCAGAAGAGTCTTTTACCTGGATTTAGGTAGATTTTAGAACTTCAGTCTTCTCAGGATAGCCTGGCTTAGGCATTCAACTTCATTTTTCCATAACTTTGGTTGGAAAGATCTATTCCTTCTATTAATTAACTAGGCAGACCTTTCAAAACACATGCAATATTTATATTCCCGCATCAGATCTATTTGCTTGTTCTATATTCTGGGGCATTAAAATAATCGACCCTCAGTATCAGCACTCCCCAACTTAGTGTGTCAAAAAACATCAGGCGCTAGAAGGAGCCATAGATTTCTAGGCCTCCATGGGAGCATTATTCATTCTCAAAACTAAAGATTTTGTCAACTCATTCTTTCTGATTCATGATTTTCAGCAAGCTCTTTCTTTTGAAAAAAAAAAAGATTTTAGTTATTTTTAAGTTAAATTTTATATTATTTCCAATCAAAATCTATCTTCTCTCCCTCCCACTCCCAACTATCTTCCCACATTAAGAAAGCAAGAAAAACAAAAACACTGTCATGAACATGTATAGTCAAGCAAAATAAATGACTACACTGGCCATGTCCATAAAAATATGGCTCTACTATATTTGACTTGGGTTAGGGTTACAGACCTGGGTTCAAGGATTTATAGGAAATTGGTACTCAAGGCTAGTACAAGCATGGGATTTATTTTTATATATGGCACAGCAAGCAGGCAAAAAAAGTGTGTGTGTGTGTGTGCGTGTGTGTGTATACACACACGCACACACACACTATATGGCAACACAGACAAAAAGTGGTTTGACCCCATAGGTGTAAAGAAACTCATCTAGCTCAGGGGATGAGAAATGGATATGGTAGTAAAGATCTCACTTGGAGTACTCACTTAGAGTGGGGTCTGAGTGAGGAAGTTTTATACCTTAAAAATGGTTTTGGTTGACACTAGGTTTTTGGTATCAGAGTGGAGAAGGGGGGAGGGCATTCCAAAACAGACCCAGATGTGGTAGGAGAATTCTTTGGGTCACTTGTCAGTACCAGACCAGGTTGGGGGAAATTTCCTTACTGGGACTAGAAATTGGGTGAGCGTTGGAGTCAGTAATCAAAGATCCTGGGAGTAGGTATGGCTCCCATCCCCTGCATTTGGCCGGAAGTCTTTATCAAATCAGAAGCCAGATTCATGTACATGTCTGACACAGGGTCAGAATGAGTCAGGACAGTGGAAAAGTACAGGTTGTCATTGCTTATATATTTGTGTTCATTAGGACTACTTAGCCTAAGTAATTCTATATTGGAGTTTTATCATCTAAAACTACAACATTGGACGATATATTTCAAAACCACTGTTAGAACAGTCTCAGTCTGCACTTTGAGTCTGTCACCTGTCTCTTAAAAGGATGAGTGGCATGTTTCATTAGGAGTCGTCTGAAATTGTGGTTGATCATTTTGTTGATAAGTTTCCAAATCTTTCAAAGTTGTTTGTCATTACAACATTCTGGTTATTGTATAAACTGTGCTCTTGATTCACCTTGCTTTTTGTCAGTTCATGCAGGTCTTCTTGGGTCTTTCTGAAACTGTCACCATTATTAATTACAGTACAGCAGTATTCTATCACATACATATTCTTGTTTACCCATTCACCAATTGATGGATATCGTCTTAGTTTACGATTGTTTGCCAACCCAAAAAGAACTGTTACAAATATTTTGGCTTCAAATATCAGTCCTTCTCTTCCTTTAATCACTTTGATGTATAGACCTCATAGTGGTTTTGCTGGGTGAAAGGGTATAGACAGTTTAATAGCTTTGGGGCCATAATTCAAAATTGCTTCCTGTCATAGCTGAACCTGTTCATAGCTCTACCAACAATGCATTTCTTTCTCCCTTGGATTGATTTATTACACATTACACTCCTTCACATATTCTCTGGTCCAGTAAAACCATCCTTCTCTATACATAACATTTTGTTTCCCATTCTGTGCCATTGCACTGGCCATACCCCATGCCTGGAATGCACTCCCTCCTCACCTTTACCTTTTGGAATCCATTATCTCCATGTATTGATTCACATTTATGTTGAATTGAATTGTTTGTCTATACCCAAGGATTCTTTAAATAGAATGCAAATTCCTTTGAAGACAGGGGTTCATCTTTGTGTTTGTATCCCTGGCACCCAACACAGTATTTGGCATATTAAGGTAGGGAGGTGCTTAATAAATCCTAGCTGAAGGCATTGTAACTCTGATTAATGGAAATCCCATACCATAGGAACCACTAAGCCCCAAATGAGATTAGTGAATTCATATTATGAATTAACATCCATAACATTAATTAATATTATTCAATTAATTAATTGTATTTGGGGTTGTAGTGGAACCAAGTCTAACCAGTTTAGGAGAGCCAATTGTGAAATGTTCATTGTAAGCATTTATATCTCAGATAATTTACAATCACTACATTCAGGATAAGTTTATTGTTTTGTTTATTGTCGTCACTTAAAGTCTTAATAATGCAGATGAAATTTAAAAGTGTCTGTGCATGCCTTCTCTCCACCCCCCCCACCGCCATCCTGCAATCCCATCCAGGTTGTTAAACATGTAGCTTCATATCTGCCTACATTTTGCTTTGGAAATTCCAGCCATCTGGCTGATGGTTGATCTCTCCGACACAATCTAAACTAGCCAGTAACTGAGTTATTTTTTTATATTATATATATTACATATTATATTATATATATTATATATTTTTTATAGTCTTTTCCTATAGTCCTCTATAAATATAGTCTTCCTGGTTATACTTAAGGGAATTGCTCTTTCTGCCATACTTTATATATCTAAAGGTAACCATTTAAAAAATAAAGGTAGACTTCATTTTGGGCAACAGATGTGTTCATAGGGACATGGGCTCCTAGATTTAGAGATGAGAGGAACCTCAGAGATCATATAGTCCAAATACCCCTACTTCAACACATATACTTTATAGATATTTTTAAAATTAAGACATGTTGTAAACACTAAATAAGGAAAGAAACTACAGGAAACTTTAAAAAAAATGATACTCACATGAGTTTTGAAAGTTTTGATATTTGTGTGGTGTATTATGGCAGCATGCCATAGTGAATGGAGAGACTTGCTAAAAAACCTGTCCTCTGACCCCTCCTGCCTTTATGACCCTGGATGACTTACTGTCCTCTTTGTGCTTCAGACACATTCCATAAAGCACAAGAGTTTCCCAGCCTGAGGAAATCATACTGAAGCTCATATGAATGTCCATCACTGGGCCTATGGCATATTGACACAATCCATCTATCATCAACATAACTAAACTCACTATTGTATTTGTTGCATCTCTTCAGTCGTGTCCTTACATGGCTAGTTATGTGTTTCGAAAGGAGTGTTCCCTCTATCATTGTTTTCATCTCTAATTGCACAGATTTCCATGCTTCGAAAGCCCTTTATTTTATTTCTGCATCTTATATCACTTCCATTCAAGATGTTTCTTAGGTGCTGCTGGAAATTCATAAGTCCATATTTCATATTGCTTCAACTTAGAGATTTTCATTTGTATTGAATTTCCCTAGAGGTTCCATCACAATCAATATTAAGTGGGTTTAATCTCATATTTCTGTTTTTTTTTTTCATTTGAAATGTGGGATGTGGGGAGACCAGGTAGCACAGCGAGTAAGAGCACCGGCTCCAGTGTTGAGAACACCTGGAGATCGAATCCCGGGCTCAGACACTTAGCACCCACCCAGAAACACCTGGCCGTGTAACCTTGAGCAAGTTACTTAACCCCAATTGCTTAGGGGCGGCCAGGTGGCTCAGTGAGTAAGAGCACCAGCTCCAGTGTCGGGATGACCTGAATCAAATCCGGGCTCAGATACTCAGCACCATACCCAGAAATAATAACTGGCCGTGTAACCTTGAGCAAGTTACTTAACCCCAATTGCTTTAAAAAAAAAAGAAATGTGGGATGCAGAGAACATGATACAGAAAGGATCTATTCATGGGTATACATACTCACAGATATGAGGTTTGGGGGCATCTTTCAAGAAACAAAATCTATGTCTGTTCTCTTCAGTTACCTAATTAGGAAACAGTCAGACAAATTTGATTCAGTTCACCTTAAACAGTTACAGGGTTAATTCTTACCTGTAACAAGTCTAGCATGTAACTTTAAAAGGTGATTTCTTATCCAAATGAACTGGTTGGAATAGTGTAGATAGAAGAATTCAGAGCACAGAATGTCATTACTAGAAGGCACTTCAGAGATCACCTAATTTAACCCCTTCATTTTCATTTTTTCTCATTTTATGTGAGAGTAAAGTGAGATACTGAGCAATTAAGTGACTTCACCAAGGTCACACCACTGTTAAGTGACCAAAAATACAAAAAAAAATGGAGATAGAAAGATAAGGAACTCTTTATATTCTGGCAGTCTAGCCCATCTCAGCTTTTTTTTCTCCAGGATGAATTATCCAATTCTTTCTTTTACACACTGACTACTATACAAACTATATAAAAACTATACTATAAAAACACAAGAACAACAGAGAATCATAGGATCTGTGCTGTCGAGGGGACCATCAAAGGTCACCTGGCTTGTAACTCCACCCCTAGGCTGGGATACATGAGCAACCAACTCAGTCATACCATCATCCTTCCCTTCTCCTAAAATTCCCCTTCTTTAATGCTTATCAACCCTTGGGAGTTGAAAAGTCACATACATCAGGCAACAGGTTTTTATTAAGTGCCTACTTAATAGAAGCCCACAGAGCTCAGTTGCTGTAGATACAAAAACAAAAAATAAATCAGTCCCTCCATGAAGAAGCTGTAATTTCATAAGGTGAATACCATGTACACATATGAGTAGATGAAGTATATACATAACGGTAACTTAATTATCAAACATGATGACTTTTGGAGGAGGGCAGTATCCATGGCGTTGGGAGGTGGTGGGGGTGGGGGGTGTATGGTGTATGGTGAGGGAGTGTTATGAAAAGGCCTCATTTACAACTCTGGGGTTGGAGTTCCAGGGCTTGATTTTGAGTTCCAGATATGCTACTTGTGGTCTTTGTGACCCTAGGCAAGTCGATGAATCTTCCTGAGCCTTAGGCAACTCTGTTCAATGAGGATTCGATTGGAAGAGATTATGGCAAGCCATTTTATTGGACTAAATAAAATGAAATTGAATAGGGAAAAAATGTCAAGTCCTTCCTTTCTGTGTCTGTTTTTAAAGTAGACAAGTGAGACACGGCTAAATGGTCAGTTTGAAAGCTGTCTGGGATTTTTGGTTTGGGGTTTGTTTGTTTCTGTAAGCTATAAGATAAACTAGAGCCCACAATGTGATGATGTGTCAGATAGAAAAGCTAGAGTAATCTTGGGCTGCCTTGAGAGGTATGACTTCCAGAAAATTGAAATTAGACTTCCAGCCAAGCTGACTACCTAAATAAGATAAGATGACCCAGATCCCACATATCTACTCCAGTAAAATTCTGAGTTTACACCAGAACAAATTAGCAGTCAAAGAAATCCAGTGAGAAACTAGTTAGTGATTTTTCCTACCCTAGTGCTGCACCAGAGGTCAGCCAGAAGCCTGAGTGGAGAAAGGGAGCCAACCAGTAAAGCCAGTTACATTACAGCTTTCCAATTCTCCTGGAGATGGCCAGAGACAAATGTAATTGGCAAAGCTTTGTATGTGGAAGGAGGAAGTGTATAGGACTTCACTAAGTCCCAGAGTGTGATCATCGGAAGTGTCAGAGTGGCAGCAGTAGGTAATGACCAGCACTGTGCTCAGACTAGGTCACTAAGGTCTGAGAGGTTCTGAGATGTCAGAGAGGGCCAGCAAGGTCTAGATCTCTGAGCCTTAAAGATCAAATGGTGCCTAACCCTGAGAGATGAAGGTCATTTCCAGAACCAAGGCAAGCCAGTGTGAAACCATGAAAGCTCAGCTGCTACATCCGGAAGTATAACAAGGTGTAGAACCTAGTTTTAGCACAAAGCCCAAATTCAGGAACTGAATTGGAGAGATGAATAAATCAAAGGACACATCGACCAACATCAGAAGTTATTTCTGCTTTAGAGATCCCAAGAAAGAGTAACTCTAACAACTCCAAACAGTGATATAAAGGAGACAGTGGTCTTTACACAAGGGCTATACGTGACTTTCTATGAATCATATTAATTATTTAAATGGACTTTACATGAATGAATATGTAGAAGAAATAGAGTGAGATTAACAAATGGAAAAGGTCTTAAAGAAAGAATTGGGAAGAGAATAAATACCTTGGAACAGAAAATGGTAATCATTATTCAAGAAATGGACTGACTGAAAACTAGAATAAACCAAACAGAAATCTGGGACTCCATGGACGAGCAAGAAATATTAGAATAGTGGTGGCTAGGTGGCGCAGTGAATAGAGCACCGACCCTGGAGTGAGCAGGACCTGAGTTCAAATCCTGCCTTAGATGCATAACAGTTACTGGCTATGTGACCTTGGGCAAGTCACCCCCAATTGCCCTGCTTTCCCCCCTCCAAAAAGCAAAAAAATATATGTAATAGAATAAAATCAAAAGATTAAAAAAATAGAGAAAATGTAAAAAATTAACTGACCAGGGAAACAAATGAAAGAGACTTTAGGAATCATCGGACTCCCCAGAAATTATGCTCAAAAAAAAAACAATCAAGGGTACTATTTTAAGAAATCATAAATGAGAACTGCCCAGATGAGTTTGAATTAGAGGGAAAAGTAGTGATAAAAACACTTTTTCCAATCATCTCCTTAAAGAACGTCAAAAGCAAAAGGCCCAGCCAGTAATACCAGCTAAAATCAAAAGATCTCATGTCAAAGAAAAAAATACTGTAAACATCTAGGGAAAATTGTAACTCCAGTATTAAAGAACTACAGTCAGGATCACACAAGGCCTTTTAGCTTCTACTATAATCAAGAGGAGAGATATTAGAGAACAACTTGCCAAAAGGCAAAAGATACATAGGCTTACAACAAAGAATAATTTATCTTGAAAAGCTAAAGATCCTACAGGGTGAAAGTGGGCTCTCAATGGAATAGGTTGAATTTTAGGAATCCCTGATGAAAATGCCACAGCTGAGTAAGAATTTTGAAATACAACTAGAAAAATCAAGAAACATCTGGAGGGTAAATTTATTTGAAAAGTTGGAAGGAGCTGTGGGATTTTGTGCTAACATTTTAATGGGAGAAAAGAAACAAGTGTCCCTTCAGAACCTTAATTTTTTGAAGTGTATTGAAGGAGATAAATAATAAAAATGTAGGTTCTGGGAAAAGATTGGTTTTGATCTGAGGATTTGAAGAGGCAAGAGAGAAGGAAGATTAAAAACAGGAGTATGCTAATATAGAAATGAGGGGAAAAATAGGTGTAACCTCTTTCTCATAATTTGGGGCATATGAGAAGATAATATAAACATGGAGGAAGGGGAAAGAAGAGCCGAAATCAGATGTTCCCCACAATTAAATGAACAAAGTGCATATGTCGAACATGCGTAGGGTTTGGTGTCAAAATATGCCAAAGTACTCAATAGGAAAGCAACCGAGTTGGGGTTGGGGTAAAGAGAGGATAATTCCAGGTAGGGAATCATCAGAAGCAAAACAAACTTTCCTTACCCTAAATGTGGGAGGAATTGAAAGTGGCAGAAGCAAAGAGGTCATGTCTATAGGAGTATCTTAAATTGCCTCTTAGGTAATTGGGAAATGGCGGATCAAAATATGCATATTATAGAATATTCAGGATTTTAAGAAATGATAAAAACACTATTTCACAAAATCCTGAGTGGTATGAACTGACATGGAGTGAAATGAGCAGAACCAATTTATACAAGGAGAGAGCAACATTCTCAAGAAAAACAACTTTAAAGGACTAAAGAAATCTGTTGAATATAATGATCAAACATGTCTCTAGGACACCTATGATGAAACATGTCACCCACACCTTGACAGAGAAGTGATGGATACAAAGTATAGAAAGGGATATATTTTTGGATGTCTACTATTATCATTCATCTTCTTAATTGTTTATTTGTTACGAGGGGTCCCCCCCTTTTTTGTATTGCTTACTTGGGAGGGGAGGGGAGACCAGGGTTGTTTATTTTTTTAGAAATAGTGATGTCAAAAAAGAGGGCCATTATAACATGTTTTAAATGCATAGAAGAGAACTGAAGCAAATATGGACAAGTTTGATAGTTTTGAATGCAAGATATATCATATTATTACTTTTTTTTTAAAACAAGTACTATGAAATGGAGATTGACACTTTCATATAAAATTCTTTTTTATATGCTGCATATATGGAAATGGCCTTTTTCTAGTTTAGGTTCAAAATGAAGAGAAACTTTTAAGAAGAATAAAAAAAATAAGGAGATAATAGTTCTGTTATGATCAAGCCATTTCTGTATTGTTGCGTGGAGTTCTGGGTGACACATTTTTGGGGAAGGATATTGGTAATTGCCTAATGGAGGATGACAAGGATGGTCAAGGGTCATCATGCCACATAATTAGGTGAAGGAACCTGGAGAAAAAAGACTTGGAGGGTGGATTGGAAGGGGGTGACATGATAAGTATCTACTGTTATATTGAAGGGGTGTTTTAATCTTCATGAAAAGGCCCATCTATAATAGATGCCTCCATTTTCCTTCTTCTTAACCACTTACAATAGGGCTTCCAAACTAATTCCCCCAAAGCCAGTCTCTCCAAAGTTACAAGAGATATCTCAGTTAACAAATCCAGTGATCTCTTCTCAGTCCTCATAATCCCTGACCTCTCTGCAACCTATGACACCATTAATTAACCTCTCTTCCTTGATACTGTCTTCAAGTTTTTAGGGCACCATGCCCTCTTGGTTCTCCTCCTAATTCCTCTTTCTTGGACTCTTTTGCTGGATTCTTATACAGATAATGCCCTTCAACAATAGGTATCCCACAGGGTTCTTTTCTGGGCTCACATCTCCTCTCCCTCTATACTATTTCATTTGGTAATCTCATCAGCTCCCATGGATTTAATTATCATCTCCATGCTAACAATTCTTAAAATTGCTTATTCTGCCCCAACCTCTTTGCTGAGCTCCCGTGTTGAATATCCAGCTGTCTTTCAGACACCTCAGGCTGAATATCCAGTAGATATCCTACACTAAACATGTACAGAACAGAACTCATTCTCTTTCCCCTCAACTTCTCCCCAGCCTCAATTTCCCTGTGACTATAGAGGGCAACACTATCTTCCCAGTCCCTCGTGCTCAGAACCTAGGAGTCATCCTGGATTCCTTACTATTTGCCATCCCCCATATCCAAGCTGTTTCCAAGATCTACTGATTTTACCCATGCAGTATCTCTCATATATATCCCCTTCTCTTCTCTGACCCTGTCCCCACTCTAGTGCAAGTTCTCATCACCTCGTGCCTCCACTAGAGCTGGTGGGTCTGCCTGCTTCAGGTTTCTCCTCTCTGCGATCCATTCTCCATTCAGCCACCAAAGTGATTTTCCTAAAGCACAGGACTGAACATGTCTCACACACACATATACATACTCACTCAATAAACTCCAGTGGATCCCTGTTACCTCCAGGGTCAAATGCAAAGTCCCCTGTTTGGTATTCAAAGCCTTTTATTAGCCTAGCCCTTCCTACCTTTCCGGTCTTCTTATACCACAGTTACTGCCACATATGCTTCAATCCAGTGGCACTGGTCTTTTTGTGGTTACATGAACCAGACACTCCACCTTTCAGCACCAAGCATTTAATCTGTCTGTCTCCCATGCCTGGAATGCTTTCCCCCTCATCTTTTCATACTGGCTTCTTTCAAGTCCCAACTAAAATCCCATATTCTTCAGCAAGCCTTTACCAACCCCTCTTAATTCTAATACCTTCCTTCTATTGACTATTTCCCATTTATCTCCTGTATGACTTGTCTATACATATGTGTTTGCTCATTGTGTCCCCCATTAGATTGAGATCTCCTTGAGGACAGGTACTGTCTTTTGCCTCTTAAACAGTGCCTAGCACATAGTAAGCACTTAAAAAATGTTTACTGACTGTGTGTTTTTGTTTATGTTTACATATCATGTATATTATTTTCACCAGTAGAATGTAAACTCTTTGAGGATAGAGGTGGCTTCGTTTTTGTATTTGTAGTCTCAGTGCCGAGACCAGAGCCTAGCATATAGGAAAAACTCAAATAAATACTTGATTGATTCTAGTACAGTGGCAAACACTTTTCTCAAGCAAACTTTTCTTGCTTTTAGCCTTACTAGATTTTTGTGATCAGAGTCTCTGAATAAGCTTACCTCTTTCAAGGAATTTTAAGTATAGATCACTTATACCCTGTTGGAAGAAATTATTCAAGGAAGCTTTTTGTCTCTTGAAACAGATTTTTTTTAAAGTATTAAACAGTGAACATAGTGAGATTCCTTTTGTGTGTTGTCTGTTGTCTTCAATCAAAATATAAACTCCTTGAGGGCAGGGACTGTCTTTGCTTTTGCTTATATTTGGGTCCCAAGAGATTAGCACAATGCTTAGCATGTAGTAAAGATTTAGGAATGCTGATTACCTTGCCTTGTACTCCTGATATATTTCAGTCGGTTGTGAGATGATAAAGACAGTGTACTGTGGATTGTATCTTTGTAATATCCTGTTTGCTAGTAATACAGTCATTAAAGCTGATCTCAGTGTGTGTGGAGATGATTTTGATGAAATTTTTTTATTGTGGGGAAAGTAAGCCTGTATTGATAGTGGTTGATATTCTCCTAGTCTGCTCTTGTAAGTATTGCTAAGATGTGAATCAGTCCCTCAGCCCCTTTGAACCTGTGTTACCTACAGCACAGATCTATGGACGTGTGTTCTAATTTGGTTACTTCTGGCATCTTTGTTTTCTTCAGTGCTTTTTCTACCTCTCCTATAAAAAAATAACCAGTATTGTAATGTTAGTATCTAAGTGTGATACCTGTCCTTGTTGGTGAAAAGTTTGTTGTAAAAATCTAGATCTTTAGCATTTTTCTCTTAGGTTGTCATCATTCCAGATCCATCATTAAATACTCTCAGGAAGACTTTCCTTATACTTAGGTCATTCCCCTAGCTCTTTCAACTGTACCCTCAGCTGTCACTATGGGAAGAAATCCCTGTGGAGATGCTGGAGCCTGGTCACTGCTTCTGCGATGGCTACATTCAGACATAGATACTGAAGATCCAGAAAGGAGAGTTCTTGACCCCAGTGGCCTTAGCATTATGAAATGGTTCAGCATCAGAAAATAATATCATTTAGTCAGTGCAAATGGCATTAAAGAAGAAGCATTGGCATCTGCTTTATTGCTATAACCTAAGGACCACAGGGCTTTAGCGTATTTACCTTGCAGCTGAAACCTTCCATATTTATTGTCTTACCCGTTCAAAAGTGAGCCCTTTGAGATTGGAGATTGTCTTTTCTCTTTGTATCCTCAGCACTTAGCACAGTGCTTTGCCCATGGTAACCTCTTTGTAAATGTTTATCCATCCATCCATTCATTATTGGTGTGAGGCTTCTGTGAAGTCTTAATGTCTTTGGCCTTTCTCTTCCTTTATTCCTGATCTATGATTTTCAGTATGTTTCTCACCACTTTGACCTCTTTTGAGGAATTTTTTAAACCTTTGTGTTAAAGTCATAGAGTGGCAAAATAAAAGATGATTTAGTTTGGAGCATAAAATCAAATCCCTAAGATTCCTCCACTTTGGTTCTCTGCATGATGTTGGTACATTGGCTGCAGTTCCTTCAATGGTGGTCTTTGTGGAATTTCTTATCATGTGTAGTACAGTACAAGGTAACAAGATGTGTCATGGACTGTTTCCTATTCTCTTTTGTTGTGCATAAAGCTGACTCCACTGACTCTTTAGTTCATGTTAATCAAGAAGACTCAGATCTTGAGTTTAGATTTGGCCTCAGACACTAGCTGTATGACCCTGGGCAAGTCACTTCACCCTGTTTGCCTCAGTATCCTCACCTGCAAAATGAGCTGGAGAAGGAAATGGCAAACCACTCTGGTACCTCTGCCAAGAAAACCCCAAACGGGGTCACAAAGAGTTGCACATAACTGAAACGACAGGAAAACAACAAACCAAGGAGAAGCTTGTGAACAGTTGTTTAACTGAGCTTTGACTTCTTTCTTCTAGCTTCATTTACAGCAAGAGTGTCAACATTGGGGTGGCTAGGTGGCGCAGTGAATAGAGCACCGGCTTTGGAGTCAGGAGGACCTGAGTTCAAATCTGGCCTCAGACACTTAACACAAAAATTAGCTGTGTGACTTTGGGCAAGTCACTTAACCCCAATTGCCCTCCAAAAAAAAAAAGAGTATCAACATTAATATGGTTTGTTAAATTAGTCATTGGTCAGGAATCTCCCTTTCAGAGTGTCAACAGCTAAGTGGAAGTTTATGGAACACTTAAAAATTTACTGATTCTACCATCATCTCTCCTCTGTCCTGTCCTTCTGCCTTCATCACTGCTGAAGAGGAAAAGGGCTAGCTAGTTCAGGACTAGCGTTCATTGTGTAGTCGTTCTTGTCGAATTGGTTTCTGGGCCAAATAATTTATTCTCCAAGTAAGCAACCTACTGATGATGAGTCTCTCCATATTTTGATTGGTCCTGAGAAAATAGTCATTCTGCCTCTGGGACTATACTGCTACCATTCTAGAACTCAAACTTTGCCTCAGAGGAAAATTATTTGTATTCTTTTTAGGATAAAAAGTGGCAAGTAACACATGACATATAAATGTAAGTCTTAATATAATGTGCTTTCTGTTAAGCAAGAAATCTTTTTTTTTTGCTTTTTGGAGGGCAATTGGGGTTAAGTGACTTGCCCAAAGTCACACAGCTGGTAATTGTGTTAAGTGCCTGAGGCCAGATCTAAAGTGAGGTCCTCCTGACTCCAGGGCCAGGGCTCTACTCACTGTACCACCTAGCCACCCCTAAGCAAGAAATCTTTAACATTTCCTTGCTATGGAATTATCCCTGTTCTATGTGAAGTATCCTAAACCTTGTAAGACATTCAAGAGAAGCAGAGCACATAATAAATACATATGGCCATTGCCATCCTTGGCATTTCCCAGCTGTTCCATTTATCCTGCAGTGGAATTCTTCTATACATTCTATATGTTCCCTCTCCCAATTAGAATGAGAGTTCTCTGCTTGAGAGCAGAGAATGTCTTGGTCTTTTCTATTTTTATCTTCAACACTGAACAGTGCTTTGGAACACAGTCAGGACTTAATAGATTAGTTTTCATTAATGTGTCAATAACTCTTCCTTTGATGAGTATACATTTGAATTAGAGCGACAGACAATTGTAATCATTTGAAATTTCTACCTTCCATTATAGCAGAACTAGGAGTTCTTTCTGAGGAAGTTATGTGAAGACCCTTGCCATTGTCTTATCCTGCGCAGTTCATTACTTCCAGAGCTGTCTGAAGGATTCTCTTGAGCTAGAGTGTCACACATGATAGAACTTACTCCAAAACTTGAGGCCTAGATCATGGTTAATATTTCTCAATTTCTTTTCCTAACTCTGTTGTTTTGAATCCTTGCAGCAGCCTCTTAAAGGTAGAGATAGAATTTAAATCACCCAGGAGCCGTATTGTTTTCACAGATTGCTAGGCATTTCATTCCATGTCTGTTGTTGAGAAATTTTACAAGGAAAAGAAGTTCTGATAGAAAGCACAACACCATAGAAATTCACCAGTAATGCTTCCCCTTGCTTCTGTAACACACACCAGTGAAGCACATAATATACCATGGATTAGCAATAAATACACCACCACTGTCATGCTGATGTTGTGGGACAAATGTCCATCCTGAGTTTCCTGGGTGATATGAGATTGTTATTCCTCTAAGACCTTTTCTCTTCCTTAAGGTATTTGACCAGGTGGAGCCATTCATAGGATTTGAATGGAAGCATTTGTATTCATTTATTTATTTCCTTTTCCTGTTTGTTTTTCCCTAGCAGTATAAGTTAAACAGGACACTTCCATGGCAATGGTAACAGTTCCTCAGGAACCATCCAAATGTCAAAGGAAGTATGTGGAACAATGCAATGACTTGGTAATAGCTTTGGCAGGAGCCCTGCTGTATAACGGACATAATAACAGCTCTGCTGGACCCATCAGACATGTATAAGACACTGCAGTTGACTTTGGAATGGGTCCTTTGGAGATGTTACACCATCAAAGGAAGTATGTAAGTCATTGGAATTGCTGTAGGTGGAAGCAATGCTTCTGCAGTTGTTTTCATTTGTAGAGATATTATAGCAATCTGGATGGCATTAGGAAACTAGGAAACTGGACAAGTCTGGAGGGTTTTTTTTTTTCTTTTCCCTCATACAAGATGTTTAAATCTATTTCTGCCTTCTCTGTTCTGTTGTCATGCCTAGAAACCTAATAATAAAATGTTGGAAAATAAGAGTTTTTTTAACAACTTTAATATTGAAATTTTAAAAAAGTTTTCTGCCATGTAAGAAAATGTATACCTATCTAATGTACATGTGTGCATGTGAATGTATATTATCAAAGTACATAGTTCAGTGAATGGGAAAAATTTTGATGCAGAAGAAACTCCACATGAGAAAATGAAGTAAGTGCAGGACAAGCAAAAGTTAAAAAGAAGCAAATTTCTTTTTTTTTTTTGCTTTTTGGAGGGCAATTGAGGTTAAGTGACTTGCCCAAGGTCACACAGCTAGTTTTTGTGTTAAGTGTCTGAGGCCAGATTTGAACTCGGGTCCTCCTGACTCCAGGGCCAGTGCTCTATTCACTGTGCCACCTAGCCACCCCTGCAACAAGCAAATTTCTAAGTCTGCCAAATCCATTGGGGCTGCCAAATTCATTAGGGTGTTACTACCTACATAGGTGACTTCTTTGAATATTGCTGTCATGACATCTAGGAAACATTGAAGCATCCTCCAGAGACCCTTTACCTGTAGACATGAAGGAGCTTCAACATGGTGAGTGAATGTGGCTTGACTTAAAGAATTCACCTAGAATCAGAGGTGGGGATCCTGCAGCCTTGAGGTCGCATGTGGCCTTTGAGGTCCTTGGGTGTGGCCTTTTGACTGAGTCCAAGTTTGACAGAATCAATCCTGCTCTTAAGGGGATTTGTTCTGTGAAGTTTAGATTCTGTCAAAGGGCCACACTTGAGGAACTAGGGGCCACATGTGGCCTTGAGACTCCAGGTTCCCCACCCCTGAGTTCTAGATACACAACTAGAGCACAAGTGTTGATGATGGCTCTCTGCCATGTGGGCACATTTTTCCAGCAGAAGGAAGGAAGGATAAGGGAAAGGACATATTCATTAAACATCTCCTGTGTACTAGGCATTGTACTAAGCACTTTACAAATATTTTCTCATTTGATCTTCACAACAATCCCTGGAAAGCCGGTGACATTATTATTCCCATTTTACAGTTGAGTAAACTGAGGTATACCATGTGTAAGTGCCCAGAATCATAGCTACCAAGTCTCTGAGGCTGGATTTGAGTTCAGATTTTCCTGATTCCCAGCCAAGTGCTTTATCCACTTCACCACATCCACTGGGGATGGGTTTAAGTAAATCCTCCACACTCTTATGTTGTCCAACCTGTGTGATTTCTGCAAAAGGGCAGTGTGGGATCATAATGGGAAATATAACCTCACTATGAACTTTTCATTTATTTAATGCTACCTTCTTCAAGTTTACTTTGGGAGAGGGACAGCCCTTGGGAAATACCATATCCTGGGGGTAAGTTGGAGTAAAACTTCACTCCTGTTGCTTATTTAGGAATCATGGAGGTGAGATCTTTAGCTGATTACATAGGCATTTCCTCTTTTACATTAACTTCATTTGCTTGTTTTGCAGTGATGTCACTGACTGCATTATAATCCAAACCTCACTGCTAATGTAATTGATGATCACTTATGACATTTATAGCATTAATTTCTAAGAAACAATTCCCTGTGATATTGTAAATATCATGGAGTACCCCTCTCAACATCTACCATTGATTAATTGTGTGACCATGGGTCAATAACTTCATCTCTCTGAGTATTCCATTTCCTCATCTCTACAGTAGCATGATAATGCCTACCTCCAATGGTCATCGGACTCAGATGAGATGATGTATGTAAAGTGCTTTATAAACCTTAAAGTGTTATATGAATGGCAGCTATTATAACTGTTATTATCACTAACCTCTTCTTTTTCACAGAAACCTTTTACAGCATGAGGGCAGGTATGCCTATACTTATAGTTGCATTATGTAGATTCAGTATAACAGAAAATCATGCTCTTTTATTATTATTACAACATGGACTTGTGTTTCTGACAATTTAAAGACTGTTTTCCATTTCATCATTGGACTGCCAAGAACCAAACCCAGTACCTGGCACACAGAAAATGCCTAATGAATCCTTGTTGAGTAAATTGAAAGCCTGAATTCACAAAGTTGGAACATTTTGGAATCTTTTTTTTTTTAAAGCAATCGGGGTTAAGTAACTTGATCAAGGTTACACGGCCAGTTATTTCTGGGTGTGGTGCTAAGTATCAGAGGCTGGATTCAATCCCAGGTCATCCCGACTCTGTGGCCGGTGCTCTTACTCACTGTGCTACCTGACTGCCCCCTGGAATCTTTTTTCATTAGCATCATGAATGTGTGCAATATAATTAATAGGTTACACTGGGATTCAGTTTTTTGAGGTACAGAAGGAATTCACCTCTTGCTTTATGGTGATAGTTGCTGTTTTCCTCCTTGGCAACAGAAAAGAAGTGGTGAGATCAAATTGAATTGCATTTTGTTCCTTTTTTGCAAGTAGAAGGGCAGGGAGGAGAGATATTCTTATGAACTGAACATGGGTTGCCATACACAAAGAATTTTTACTTGACTGGCCTAATAACCAACCAAATGGTGAGGAACATGTTTGTTTTTAGCTGTATTTGTTCTCAGTCTTCACCAGAAACATCTGCAAAGCCTTTCTAGTCTGGTAGTACCTGCTGCGGACTGCATTTGGATAGCAGAGTTTATAAGGAGCCAGATCACAGAGACATTGGTATACTGAAATGTTACATTGAAATTTCTAAAGTATTTTAAACACATACAAAGGACAACAAAATAGTTTCACTGGTACATGTGCTTCCCTTAACTCTCCTGACTTATTGCTTCATTTGGCATGTATTTTTTTCTACATCTCTCTACAAAGAAAAAGAACTCTTGAAGATAATGAAATTTACCCCTTTGCAGTACTATTAAGTCACATGAACAGTCTGGATTTATAAAATTAGGGCTGGAAATTGCAGTTCCATAATGGACAGGATATGGTTTTTTTCTTGCTAGTTTAGGAGTATTCTATTGGGAGAACAAGTTCTTGTCTGCAGAAAAAAGCTTGGTTTGAAAGTGTTACTATCCGGTGGACACATAGTTTTATGTCTCAAAGTTGGCTGCCAAAAGCAGCAGTTAGAAAAGCAAAAAGACAGCTGCAAATTTTAAACCTTTGATGTAATGTATACCATGCTATTTTCTTTTGGAAGCAAATAATATCCTCTTGTCCCTTAACAATTTCAGCAGTGTACACATAATTGTTTCCATGAACAAATGGCTGGATTATGCTAAGTGGCTGATTGGAAATAGTGTTTTCCTTATTCATCCAGAGTCCATATTCTTCTCTTTTTGTTTTCAGTTTTATGACCAATGTCATCTGGAAATTTCTATTTAAGTAATTTTCATTTATTTTGATGTTAGGGGAAGTGCAGAAACCGTTCGGTTGAAATAGTTTATCCCTTATTTTTATTGTTCCTTGGCAAGTTTACACATTGCTGAAATGATTCTTCAGGGGCTAGAGAGAGGCTGTGCACTTTGAGAAGTCCTGCAGCTCACAAGTCATTCGCGACTTTTCAGTACAAATATTTGCGCCTTCCACTCAAAGAAGACAACCTCCCCCATTACCGCAAGCCCCAGGAATCTCGATTGTTAATAGCAACGTGAAGAGATAACACATTTAGAAGAGTAAGAATAAACAGGTACATAATAAGAAATGCCAACCCCTTTTGTGTGCCAAATCCATAAAAATTATAATACTATGTAATTTCTGTGTGGTTACATTTACACAAATGGTTCAGCTAGTTAACTGAACTGGTGAATTAATTCGGATTCAGCTGATTTGTTTTTGACCAAGGATTTGTATATGGAAATCCACTTCTTCCTTGAGTGATTTGATTAGTAAAGGCAGGTCAAACAAAAAAAAGACACATCAGTCCAAACCTAAATAAAACAACAAATATGCATTGCCAAACCAGTGGTTTGTCCCTCTTTTTAAATTGACTGACAGTCCTGTTTTATTTTATAGATATGGCTTCATTTGATACACCTAGTTATTTGTATGTGTATATACAGTGTTATTCAGTCAAAAATTACTGTCACTTCTGCAGTCAAATCTGCAGCCCTGGAGGGAATATTTTCATTAATGAGATGCTGATTTGACCCATTCACACTGACCCATTCTATGTAGCTCTGCTGCCTGTCTTCTCATAAGTTCACCATAGAACAGCAGATAGAAATGTAAGTCTGCAGGTTAGAAGAGAATTTAGGGTTAGATAAGTTGATCTGAGAAACATCAACATAGAAATAATAATTGACTCCATTGGAGCTAATGAGAGGTGAAATATTATAGAGGGAGAAGAGAAGAGGGACCAGGACAGAGCCCCGGGGGATGCTCAAAGTTAATGGTCCTGACCAGCATGAAGATCTGGCAAAGGAGACTGAGAAGGTTTGGTCGGACAGGTAGGAGGAGAACCAGCATAGAGCGGTGTTGCAGAAAGAAGGTAATCGTCGTCTGCAACTGCAGAAAATTAGGATTGAAAATGACCATTGGATTTAGCAATTAAGTAATCCTTGGGAACTTTTAGAGAGAGGATTTTTGATTGAATGTGTTTGGAAGCCAGACTGTGGAAAATTAAAAAGAGTGAGAGGAAAGAAATTGGAAATAGTTATTGTAGGCAGACTTTTCAAGGAGTTCAGCCACAAAAAGGAGAAGTCACATGCAGCAGTAACTAGTGGAAATGGACAGATCAAGTGAGGGTGTCCAAAATAGAAATCATTATCCTTCCACTTGGCCCCTGTGTTCTTTACTCTCCTATTACTGACAAGGTCATCACTATCCTTCTAGTCCCTCATGTTAAAAGCCTTGATGTCATCCTAGATTTCTCTCTCTTGCTCACACCATACATCTAAACGACTGCTAAAACTTATAATTTCTGCCTCTGCAGCATCTCTTCTGAACATTTCCTTCCCTCTACTGAAATAGATACCATTTGAGTTTAGGCCTTTATTACCTCTTGCTGGACGGTTGCTATAGTCTTACAATATGTCTCTCTGTCCCGAATGTCTCCCTGCTCCAATCTATCTTGTACACAGTTGTCAAAGGGAATTTCTTTAGGCAGTTTCCAGAGGGAGATATCCAACCTATTAATAGCCATATTTTTTTAAATGCTAAATAACTAGTAATTAGAGGAATGAAAATTAAAGCCACTCTGAGTCACTATCTCATACCCATCAGATTGGCAAAGTTGGGAGGGGAATATGGATATGCTAGAGAGACTATGGGAAAACAGGTATATTAATGCACCGTAGGTGGAACTGTGATGTGTTCCAGTACTTTGGATCTATGCCCCAGAATCTATTTAGCAATGTATACCATTTAACCCACTTTTGCTGTTAGTGTTCAGTCATCTTAGTCAGGTCTGCCTCTTTCGTGACCCCATTTGGGGTTTTCTTGGCAGAGATACTGGAGTGGTTTGCCATTTCCTTCTCCAGCTCATTTTACTGATGAGGAAACTGAGGTGAACAGGGTTAAGTGACTTGCCCAAGGTCACACAGCTAGTAAGTGTGTTAAGTGTCTAAGGCTGGATTTGAACTCAGGTCCTCCTGACTCCAGGGCCGGTACTCTATTCACTGCGCCACCTAGCCACCCCCTCTATTTAGTTTCTAAAGCCCTTCACTGTTTGGTTCCATTCAGCATAAATTTCCAAGCTGATTACTCCCTCTCACATAATCTAGGACACAGTCGAATTGGCCTTGCTGTTTTCCTATATATGACTTTATATTCCCTGTCTCCATTTTTTGCATGGATTGCCTCCCATATCCGAAATATTCTTCCATTCCTCTCCTCCTTGGAAGCAGAGATGTCTACACCTCCTGCCTGTCTTTGAGACTGCTTAAGGGCCAGCTTTCCTGATTGTCTAATTTGTTAGTGCCCTACTCCAAGATCATGTTGTATCTTCCTAGTAAAATGTCAGTTCCTTGAGGGAAAGAGCTCTCTCAATTTTTCTGTGCCTAGTGACTAGCACAATGGTCATCACATAATAAGTCCTTAATAAATACTGATTTTTTCTTTTGGTCCAGACTTGTGATTTTATTGCTATAGGTATCCTCAGTGAGGAAATGCTCTCCTCCAGCCTACTAATATCAGTTGGCACCTGCTTCACAGCTTCTTCTTTGAATGCCCGGGACTCTAAGAAGTTAAATAATTCATCTTCTTTCTTTAAAAAAGTAATTCATCTTGCCTCAGATTGCCAGTATACTATGTGTTATTCTAGTATATAGCAAGATTTTAACCCTATTCTTTCTGATTGGAGTACTGTTTTCTGTGAAACATACTACATTGCTTCTCATGTGTATGTATGTGTATACACATTTATTTATATGTCTATCATGCCTATGTTATGTATTTGTTTCATGTTGCTTGGGATTTCCTCAATTTAGGACACTCCCAGAGTAAAATTTTTCCTCTGTGAATGGTGACCAGCAATTCATCTATGACTTTTTCATCTAAGACAGCTGCCTGGGGAGCTGAAAAATTAAGTGACTTTCCCAGAGTCAGAGGCAGAATGAGAACCCAGTTCTTCCTGACTCGAAAGCCAGCTTCTTATCCACGATGAAATCATATACATGATAGATAGACAGATGTGCACATAGATTAAATATAACGTCCATTCACATTCTGCATGGACACACCTGTTATACACGTATACATCTATGTATATACATAGTATATTAATATATGTCTAGCTACATGTGCTTGTGCATGTTTCTCATATGCGGATCACTTTGACTATAATTTCCTTTTAAAGAAAGTGTCAATCTGTACTTATAGAACCAGAATGAATACTTCAGCACTTGTTTACTACTGTCTTCTACCCTGAGCCTATAAGACTTAAAATAAAGGAATATCTTGTTTTTCAACAAGTTCACTTTCAGTTGTTCCAGATTGAATTAGTGTAAATAAAATAGAAAGAAGGGCCCTGGCAAATCAATACTGCATTGGTAGTAAACTGGAAAATACTGACAAATTATCCTTTTAGGGCTTAGCGAGGTTTAATCTAAACATCGTTTTCTCCTGACAGTATGTGAGAGAAGAGGGTAATTTATTACACAGTCCTGATATGGATGAGAAAAGACTGCTGTTTGTTCTTCGCCACTCTAACTTGTTCCCTTTCAACCAGTTCAATTTCTGTTTTGTACCAGGAAATAATTCTCAAATACTATGCTTTTATTTCTTGAAGCTTTAATACCACAGCATTTCTTCCTTATTGTGGTCATTTGGATACTCAGTAATTTGGGAAGTGTAAATGTTAAAATAGTGTGTTGAGACATAGGTTTACCTTGCTCTACAGAAAAGATGTATTCATAAAGAACTGTATATAAATTGAATTTATGTGCAAGGGGGGGAGCTGGCCAATGAAAGTCCAGTCTTGATGATGGCACAGTGCCCTCTGCCTGGTTCTATCTTCCATGTTGAAGGTGGACAGGAAAGAGTTATAAAATATCTGCACATGCTTTAAGTCAAAATCTGTTTTTCAAGAAAATTTTGGTGAATCTTTTTTTATAATGAGAGTAATCATTCTTTAAAATTCTTTTGTTCCTTTGGGGTGGCTAGGTGGTACAGTGAACAGAGCACAGGCCCTAGAATCAGGAGGACCTGAGTTGAAATCTGGTCTCAGACACTGAAGCAGCAAGCACCCCAAGCGTCCTCAGGGTTGCTGCTAACACAGGTTCTTGGATCTGCTTTGATAAAGGAAAGCAACTCAAAATGGGTTAACAAGCTTACTTTAATCAGTCAAATATGTATCATTTGCCTAGTTCAGGGGAAAAAGGTCAGCACCCCGAACTTCAGAATATACAGACAGAATTATCAAGACAGAAACAGATCAAGTAGACAGATTTCCAAACTGTCCAACCATTACATCCATACCAAACAACATCTGGGTTTCAAAGCCGGGGGGCTCTGAACAACGGCTTCCCAGAATTTCATCTGATCAACTCACAGAACACTTCTCAAAGTGAGCCCCAAAACAAAGCTATACATCAGGGCTTATATAGCCTTCTCCTGGCTTAGAGAATGTAACAACCTTATTGACTCACTGGCCAATCAAGAAGTATCTACTGAAAAACAAGCCTCCCACCCCAGGCTCCTTGTGCACTTTAGCCTAGGGGCAGGGAAGATCTTTAAATTTACATTCCCATTACAGACACTTAACACAAAAACAAGCCATGTGACCTTAGGCAAGTCGCTTAACTACAATTGCCCTGCCTTCTCCCCTCCAAAAAAGCAAAACAAAAGAAGGTATATCCAAGGTTTTTCCCTTGTCTTCTGTATTTTCCTCTCCTTTAGATATACTGCATTTCAATGTCTTCACAATAGTATCAACTTTACAATTGATCTCCTTTGTATATACTTGGTCTCTGGCTAATTCTACCATATTTCTTCTCCTTAATGCTGTTTATAACTCCTCAATAAATGCTTTGTACCTAATTTTGGGATACAAGTGTAGTGGTTCCCCTATTTTTGATGGAGAAGACAGTTTGTAAAAAATTACTTTTGCAGATCTTTTCTCCTCTTTTTAAGTGTACTACTTTCATCCTTTAATGTGTGTGAGATACTTCACTTAGTTGGATACCTTGCCAAACTTTCTTTAAGCTGGTTTTACTCTCCACTAATTTCTCTCTGCTTAATGTGTTAGTATTCATAATTATCTATCGATCTTTTTAAAACTTACAGACAAGTTTATATTTTAACCAAATATTGCCTGTGGAAATGAAGGGCAAGTTATTTGACAAATCATATATTTCTGACTCAAGTGTTTGGGCTCCTTTTGTCTCCTTGTCATAGCAATTAATTTATATTGGTTTGAATTTCTGACTGAAATTTCTGTATTCTGTTTTGATATAGTTCTCTTGTCCTCTCCTTGTCTTTTTTTCAGCTATTTATTTAATTTTAGGTTTGATTGCTTAAATGCTTTTTATCTTTCTCATTTTTATTATTTCTTTTTTAAAGCTTTGATGAATCAATAGTATGACTTGTACACAGACAGCTGACTCAGGGTCAGCTCACTCCTACATCAATAACAAGTCTTTTCATGTCTGTTAAAATAAAATGATTTGATTATTTATGGTGTAATTTGATATTTACCATGTCTCACAACCACCAATTCTTTCTTAAGAAAGCTTTCTTGATTTAGAGGAATCCATATGCTGTGTAGTCTACAAGTTCCTAGCTACTCTCATTTCTTTTTCCTGAATTCTACTTTCCAATGTATTTCCATCTTTACTTTTTCCTTGAAGTTGCCATATATCAGAGTATAAGTTTATTTGATTTGGTTTTTCATAGAATTTCACTACTACTTTGTCTTTAGCAACTGATATTGGTATGCAAACTAGTTATTTTCATGGTCAATATGCTTCAGTCTGCACTCAGAGTTCATCACTTCTCTCTCTGTAGGTGGATAACATTTTCTATCATAATTCCTTTGGAATTGTTGTGGATCATTGTATTTGTCAAAGTAGCTTAGTCTTTCACTGTTGATTATAGTTGTGGTTGAATCATTTTTTAGTCATGTCCATCTCTTCATGACCCCATTTAAGGTTTTCTTGGCAAAGATACTAGAGTGGTTTGCCCTTTCATTCTCCAGCTCATTTTACAGATGAAAAGCTGAGACAAAATGGGTTAAGTGACTTACCCAGGGTCATACAGCTAGTAAGTGTCTGAGGCCAGATTTGAACTAATGAAAATGAATTTTTGTGATTCTGGGTCCAACACTCTGTCCACTGTGCTACCTAGCTGCTCCTGCTTATGACTAGGCCAAGCCAATATAATAAAAATGACAGTGATGCCTAAATTAATTTAATTATTCACTACCATAACAAAGTATCAAAAATTATTTTATAGAACTAGGAAAAATAACAATTCATCTGGAAGAACAAAAGGTCAAGAATAACACAGAAATCAATGAAAAAAATGTGAAGGAAGGAGGCCTAGCAATACCTGATCTCAAACTATTATAGAATGGCAATCATCAAAATCTCATACTGACTAAGAAATAGAGTGGTGGATGAGTGGAGGAGATTAGGTACACAATGCATAGTAGTAAATGACCATAGTAATTTGCATTTGCTAAACCCAAATATCTGAGCTTTGGGGACAGGAACTCTCCATTTGACAAAAATTACTGGGAAAACTGGAAAGCTCTTTAGCAAAAACTAGGTATAGACCAACAGCTCACACTGTATACCAAGATAAAGTCAAAATTGGTACATGATTTAGACATAAAAGATGATATAAGCTAATTAGGGGAGCATGGAAAATGTTTCTTGTCAGATCTCTAGATAAAGGAAGAAATTACCAAATAAAAGATAGAGAAAATTACAACATATAAAATGGATAATTTTGGTTTCATTGATTTAAAAGGTTTTTTGAACAAACAAAACCAATGCAGTCAAGATTAGAGGGGAAGCAGGAAACTAGGGAGAGGGATGTATAGTAAATTTTTCTGATAAAGGTCTCATTTTTCTGGTATATAGAAAATTGAGTCAATTAGGATGAATTAGAAAATGAATCTTTTCCCATTCAGTAAAAGATAAAATTATATGAAGTTTTCAGATGAAGAAAAGAAATGTTCTAAATCACTGTTGATTAGAGAAAAGCAAATTAAAACATCTCTGAGGTACCACCTCACACCTTTTGTCTAACATGACAGAAAAGAAAAATGAAAAAATGTTGGTAGAGATATGGAAACATTGGGATACTAATACATTATTGGAGTTGTGAACTGATGGAAACATTCTGGAGAGCCATTTGGAACTGTGGAAAAAGGCTAAAACATCACATATGCCTTTTAACCCAGCAATACCACTAGTAAGCCTGTGTCCCAAAGAGATCAAAGAAAAAGGAAAAGGACCTATATATAACACAATATTTATAGCAGCTCTCTTTGTGGTGGCAAAGAATTGGAAATTTAAGAGATGACCACAAATTGGGGGATGACTGGAGAAGTTGTACTATAGGATTGTGATAGAATACTGTTGTGCTATATGAAATGATGAGCAGAATGGTTTCAGAAAAAAAACTGTGAAGAATTACATGAACTGATGCAAAATGAAGTGAGCAGAGCCATGAAAACATTGTACACAGTAAAAGCAATATTGTATGATGAACAGCTATAAATTACTTAGCTATTTTCAGTAATACATTGTTCCAAGATAATTCTGAATGACTTATGAAGAACAATGCTATCTACCTCCAAGTAGAGAATTAATGGAATCTAAATACAGATTGAAGCATACTTTTTTACTTTATTTTTTCTTGGTTGTTTTTGGGGGGAGGGTGTCTGTTGTCTTTCACAAAATGGCTAACACAGAAGTATGTTTTGTATGACTTCACATGTACGATCTATGTCACATTGCTTGCCTTCTCAATGAGGGAGGAAAGCAGAAAGGGAGGGAGAGAATTTGGAATTCAAAATTTTTAAAAATGTTTAGGGGGCAGCTAGGTGGCGCAGTGAGTAAACTGCTGGCCCCAGAGTCAGGAGGACCCAAGTTTGGTTCTGGCCTCAGACACTTAACACCCACACAAAAAAACTAGCTGTGTAAGCTTGGGCAAGTTACTTAACCCCAATTGCCCTCCAAAAGACAAAACAAAATGTTTAAAAATGTTTACATGTAATTGAAAAATACTTAATGAACTAAATAAAAATATCAGGCAAAAATTTTTAAAAATTAACTTCTGAGCTAAGTACTCAGCTTTTTTTGCAGATGAGGAAAGTGAGGCATAGCTGGTGTCATATAGGTAGGTAGTGTTTGAGGTGAGACCCAGGTCTTGTTCACTCAAAGTTCAGTACTCTTGTAGCTACTATATCACTGTAAACCCAGTAGCTAAAATGCCTTTGACCCTTTCTAAAGCTGTTTATCCTATTTTTCAGTTGGTATTTTCTGAACTGCTTTTTAAAAAAAATTTTCTTCTCCCTATAACATTTCAGCATTGTTTTAGATCAGATAATACTCCGTTCTCATCTATTAGCTAAGGCAGTTAGTGACCCCCACACTCTTGAATGGCACAGTTCACCATATGATAAGTCCTTTCCTTTGAGTATGATCCAAGGTGCTTGGATGACAGACCCTTAGGGAATTGGACTTGATCCTTCCTTTGTCTTTTGTGTTACAGGCCATTTTAAACTTGACCTACTATGCTTCCTGAAGCATCTCTTTGTGCTTTATTTCAAGTCCCACTCATTCCCCTCTTATTTTGATTTGGGGTTTTTTTGGGGGGGAGGGGAGATTTTTCCATAACATTGTGATAAGGCCTTAATTCTCCATAAGCCTCTTCTTTTCTGAAAGAATCCCTTCTGTGATTTTTCCAGTGAGATTTTTTCCCCCTGATTTGACTCTTGAAACTTCACATTATATTGTCTTGTTTTTCTTCTGATAGAGCTTTCTGGATAGATTTTTTAAAATTATCTTTATGTCATTTGTAGTGAAAAGTGCACTGGACCCTGATTGAGGATAACTGGAATCTCCTCCTTGCTCTGCTAACTAACTGTAACCCATGGCAAGTTATTTAACCTCCCTGAGCCAAAGTTTCCTCATCTATTGTCAGTAAATATCGATTTAGTGCCTAGTATATTCCAAACACTATACTAAGTGTTGAGATGCAAAGAAAAGTGAAAGATAGGTGCTAATCTTAGGAAACTCACAGTCTCCAGGGAGAATGAAAGAGCTGGAAAGCCAAGTGCTGTTAAACTGCACTGACCAGTCTTAGACACAGAAGAGAAATAAGGAAATGCACCTCCTGCTTTTCATTAGGGAGTTGGGTGCAAAATGGTTATTATAACATCAGAGGTACTTTCTATATTGATTTCATACAAGGATTTTTCTTGTTTCTAGGGAGAATTCAAAATGCCATGGGGGCAAGGGGAAAATATGTTGAAATTATTGTGGAGAAAAAATAAGACATCAGTAACTAATTTAAAATTTTTAAAAATAATTGAAAGTCATCCTTAGATGATTGCTAAACTCCTAATTCTTATAACCTAATAATATTCTCTTATATTAGAATATTGCAATTTGATTATCATTACTCAGTGGGCATACATTCTATTACCCATTTTTTGCTCCCTCAAAAAGTGCTGTTATGAATATTTTCAGATATATATATATACATCTATACATATGTATGTGTATATACACATATAGACTCATCTCTCTGAGTTTAAATCTAACCTGAGACATACTTATGAGCTGTGTGACCCTGGGCAAGTCACTTCACCCTGTTTGTCTCAGTTTCTTACTTGTAGAATGCGCTGGGGAAGGAAATGACACACCACTCTAATATCTTTGCCAAGAAAACACAAAATGCCATCACAAAGAGTCAGACACAACCAAAACAACTAAACAACATTTACTTTAAAGATAATCAAGAAAATAAAACACATCTTTCCACCACCCCACATTATCTCAGTAGCACACTTTATCCTCTCTCACCTTGGGATTTTGGAAGAGTAGCCTCAGACTTAGTACCATTTCTACATAGTGTGGTCCCAGAAAGGTCATATCCATATGCTGCACTGAAACTGGGCCCTCAAGGTTGTTCTTTGGAGCATTAGAACTGGGCTGGCTGCAGAACTCAGAATGGATCCAACTCTTGGGCTCATTAGATTTCCCAGATACCCAAAAGGCTTGCTCTACTGACTTTTCAAAGCTTACAGTGTCATAGTCTTTAATTCCTTTGCCAAAAATCAAAAAACAAGAATGAAGAAAGCTCAAGTATGGAGGTTTGTAATCATAAGACCTCATATTGACCTCAGACTCCAGTAAACACCTCGCATCAGGAGCAGAGATCCTGCAAGAGAGCAAAGCCAACTAAGGCCTTTTGAACTCTAGAAAAATTTTAAGGGCCTAAAAGATTACTATGACTCCCTGTCTAGATGAATTCAAGGTAGTCTATTAGATATTACTCTAACAGCTTAATGCTTGGATCCAGAATAGTAGATTCAACTTTCAATGAAAGTAATAGATTGACTACTCAAAGACAGCACGTAAAATTTGTGTCTGGAACAAAGGAGAAGTGAGGATTTTACATTCACTCTGATTATGCCAGTCTTCCAGAATGAAATCACAATAAGCTACTAGTGATGACCTCTTTTGCACATACAGTGGGCAATACTAATTTGTTAATATGAGTTTTCTCTAACTCTTTCCCTGGGGAGTTTTAATTTTGTTTCCTCATGTACTCAAGCAAACTGTTCTAAAGTAAAGCCCTACTCCCTCATTTTCTTCCTCGTTCTCCTTTTCCCTTCCTTGTCTCTGTTGCTTTTCACTTTGTTTATCAGAACTCAATGTTATAAACAGATAGGAAACATAGGTGGAGTGGAAGGCAACAGAAAGAATAGACAGGTCTTCTCAGTTCCTTTTCTCCTTATCTCAGACTCCATCTTTTGAGCTGGATTGTCCTTCATTGCTCTTTGGTTGTGATTGTGAAAGCCAAGTGTGTATTTTGTGTTTGTGCGTATATCCAGAGGGAATCTAAAAAAGCTCAACCATAGAAGGAGGTTTAAAAAGCTTCAGATATATCAGCACCCTATAGCATATCGTTAGAGGCCATTTTCATACACTTAACAATATCAAACTATTCCTGGTCATATAATAACTTGCTAATTGTGTAAAGTCTGTCTTTTACTTTCAGAGCTTTATTCATGACCCTCATCATATTAATGTCAACCTCATTCTGTATGTCATTTCAACCTGTTTAACAAAATTCCTTTTGGCAATGAGGAATTTGACACTGCAGTCATCCATAAGGCAGGCTCAGGAGGAATATTTTTTATGTGTTGTTTTTGAATAGCACCAGATGTCATTATCAAGAAAGAACAGTGAAGAAATTAATAAATCATGGTCTAGTTTTTCCTCCTATTTTATTGGACAAATGTGGCCATTTACCAAAAAAGTATTACTTTGTCTCTATTACACTTGGCATTGCAGGAAAGTAATATCTGAGGCTGTGTAGAAGATCAAACAAGATATGAACTTTAAAAAACACCACAGAGATCATCCATACTACAATAAACTCATATAAATTTCTGACACTTATGAAATACAACAAATACTATTGTATTTAATCATGGATCCCAATGGCTTCAGTAAAGTTAGAATATCTTGAAAAAATACAAATTAGTTTAGATGCAGAGTTCTTATTCTGTAGTCAATGGACCCTCCTAGGATCTGCTGATAGATTTCAGGTGAAATCTGTGAATTTGTATAGGAAAAAAAATACATCTTTATTTTCACTAATTTCACTTGAGGAAATTTACCATTTCCTTCCAATATGAATTCTTAAGGGGAAAGATGTTTCTGACACAAATATCTCTTTCTTACAAAATGGGAGTTTAACTGGGATTCCAATTAATGAACTTATTTTTCTTGATGTGGATATTAGGTCATGTTTCTTTAGTTATAATAAATTCTTTACATGGCCATTTATCATACTTTAAAAGGAAATGTTTATCTAAGTCATCTGAATTTTTCCATCTTGACAGACAGTATAATACATTATACAGGAATATATATTTTCTTTCTTATTGAGTATGTTTGCTGTGGTTGCCCTGGGTCAATAAATCTCACCATTCTTAAAGTCATTACATAGACCCAAATTTGTTTTCCATTATTTTGCTTAATGACAATTTAAAAATTCTGTTTAGTTTCAGTATGCTCCAAAGAAATTATTTCTCCCCCCACTACTATTATTGCGCTAGAATGTACTTTGTACTTGGTAGATTTGTTTTTGACAAAGTAATGGTACTGTGGACTCTGGATTGGTGTTATTACTTATCATTTAGTTTAGATAGATTAATACCTTTGCGTGACAGTAAGAACATTTAACTGAAATTTTTTGTCTTTGTTTTTCGGTTGGCATATAAATCCTGTCATGCTAGTGTGTCTACATGGTCATCCATTCAGTTTTTAAACAGCCAATTTGAGTTGAGCAAAATAATCAAAATAACCTTTTTCAGCATGATAATCAATGACCAATTTTACTAAAACATTCAGTTTACCTTTGTTACATGACTTAGAATTAAGATGAGTTTAATCATGTCTCATATTCCAGCATTATTTCAGTGCTACAGAAACTTGCAAAGATAATGTGTGGAGAGCATAGCACATGAGGCTGAGAGGCCTAGCTTACAGGTTAAATGACAGTTATAATCCACAAACATCCTACCAAGATAGAGTGAAATGATATTTAGGTTACAGAGCATCTGAGCCCTTCTAGTATTGCAAAGTGCCTCCTTAATGTTGGATAGGACTTTCTCCTCAGCCAACTCTCTGGGACTATAGACCTTCCTAACAAAAAAGCTGAAAACCTGTGATTAGTCCAATGCATCTCACAGAGGAGAAATAATATTTAATATGTAAATTGACATTGACCTCTTCCCTCTGTCTGTGTGTCAGATAATCACATTATGTATGGCATGTAAGGTATGCTGAGGGAAGAATGAGAGTACCACTACATAAAAGGGTCGACTGGTGTCCTCATTCATTTTCAGCATATTGCAGTATGGTGCAACAGAAAGAGCTTTATCTCTGGAGTCAAAGGACCTGTGTTCAAATCCTGCCTTTGATACTCACTACCAGTATGACCTTGAGCAAATCACTTCCCCTTCCTTAGTCTTTATTTCCTTACCTTTAAAATGATGAAATTGGACTCAATGGACTCTGAGGTGCCTTCCAGCTATGACACTTCATAAGTCACTTCCCCTTTCTGGGCCTCAGTTTCTACCACTGTAGATGAGGGGGTTGGACCAGATAGCTTCTGAAGTCCCTTCCAGATCTAGATCGAGGATCCTATTTGTTCCAGGCCAAATGTATTTACAGGTTATGTTGGTAATGAACCTAAAAATATATTCTTCCTTAACATGTTAGCTATGATAACATCACATTCTTACAAGTAGCAAGACATCTAAAAAGTAAACCTTTATTGCCAAAAATAAAGTATTGCCTGTAAATACTTTGATATATGTACACTTAAAACCTTGAGAAAATAATTGTCTAACCCATTTATAAAACTTCCAAATAGTTTCATTGGGCTTTGAATTTATTACAGATATTTTTTTAAAAAAGAAATACCTTCTGATCATTTGGCAGAAAGCACTTGAAATTAGGAAAAATGCAAATTTTTCTTGCCACATTTCAACAGAGACTACTTTAAAATGATGAAAAATTAATATCCTTCTTTAATAAGGACAGTCAATGATGTTCTTCTTTCATGTGGATCTATGTCACTTTGTAGAATATCTTGTTTGCTTTTGACAGCTATTAAAACCAATAATTAAAATGAATTGTATTTAGAACCAGCCCTGAAAATCACAGAATCATGAAGTGTTAAACCAAGATTTTCAAAAGCATAGAAGTACATTTCCCTCACCAAAATATTAATTTTAATAATATTTGTTAAGAGCAAAAATGTTCTCATTAAATAGATGTTTTAAATATTGTTTTTGTTTATATCATCCTTGTAAGTTTCTATTCTGTTTTATAATATACATAATTACTACAGTGGTATATCACATAATTTATACAGTCATTGAATTTGGGAATTGTAAAGGACTTCACTGGCATCTAGTACAACCTAAAGGGAAAGTAACTCCCAATATAAAATATACAACTGGTAGCCCTCCAGCCTGTGCTTCAGAGCCTCCAGTGAGAGGAAAATCAGCATTTCAAGGAAGCCTGTTACACTTTTGTGCAGCTCTTTTACTGATCAAAATGTTTTTCCTAATCTTAATTCTAACTTTACTTGTTTACAGCTTCCCCCCATTGCCCCTGTTCTTGGGTTTGGGGCAGAGAGAATAACTGAATATACGATATGTTGGGGGTTGTGCTTAAAAAGATTTTACTGCAAAGGGTTATGGATCCAAAAGTTTTAGAGACAGCTGGTATAAAGGAAAACAACATAGAAAGAATTCAGAAGTCTGACTAATGAAGTGTCTAACTCTGATTTCAAAGGACTGATGGAAAAGTATACTTCCTGTATCTTGAAAAGAAGCGGTGGGGATACATTTTTCCTATTTAAGAAAATATTTTATCGATGGTCTTTTTAAGGAAATATAGAAGTTGTGCTGGTCTTTGGAGGATTATGATAGGGGTCAAGGGAGAAGATTATATGAAGGGAGGCAGAAAGCTACTAATTTAGTAAACATTTTTAATGAGAGACTAGAGATTCCTTTCCCTTTCTCACTGACATAGTCTCTTTTCTCCATACATACCCATAAAGAACAATGAGGCCTCATGGTGGCTAGGTGGTGGAGTGAATAGAGCACCAGCCCTGGAGTCAGGTGGACCTGAGTTCAAGTCAGACACTTAACACAAAAACTAGCCATGTGACCTTGGGCAAGTCACTTAACCTCAATTGCCCTCCAAAAAGCAAAAAAAAAAAATTATTTTTAAAAGCATAATTGAATGAAATGCTGAATTTCAGTCCTAAGGGAAATGGACTGCCTTAGGTAAGAGTGGGTTGCCTCTCCTTGGTGCTTTTAATTATATATGACAAATCAGGTGTATTGTAGAAGGAAATCTTTTGTTTTTGAATATAATTTGGATGAATTGGCCTTTCGGATCCCAATTCTGAGATTCTGTAAAACTTTTTTTTAACAAGAATGATTTCTGAAATTCTAAGAGGCTGCCCTTGCCTTATTCCCTACACCAGAGCTTGATGTGGTTTTTAAGGTCGATTTGCCTTTAGCCTCTAATCTCAGAAGTTAGACCACACATAGAGTACAAAGTCAACCAGCAACAGAAAAAGAAGGGTCATAAATTGAAGAACATAGGTGACTTTCTCTTGACCCTACCATATTTTTTGTCATTGCAATAAGGCAATAAAAGCAATTTTACCTAGTCTGCACTTGAACTTAGAGCTGTAGCTTTTAAATAGTTTTTCATTTTATGGAAAAGGAAATTAATTAAACTTGGCCCTCCTGGTATCTGAAAGCCATCAATATAAAAAAAAATTACAATCTATAAAATTAGTCAAAGTGTAACATGTAGAAGTCCTCACATATGATACTGAGACTTTCCAAAGTTGTTTTCCCCCTCACAGACTTCATTTCTTTTCCTGCCTATCCCAGTGTTTCTAATTATTAGCTGCTGTGATTAGCTAGCTGTGCTTGCCCTCTGCTTTCTGAAGTGGCACATTGGACAAATGCTTTAATTTGTCCATGATGACTCCTCTTCTGCCTTTGCCCATGGGAAAAATAAAATCGACTCATTTTTCTTGGGGCCTGTTTCGGGGCCATAGTCTGTCAGTATGATGTTGATCTCAACTTCCCCATTGATGATTACATTGATTGGGTTTTCTTCCTGTTTATAGTTCTGTGCTTCTAGCACTTTGGCCTTTATTTTACTTCCCATGAAAGGAAGCATCTATAAAATGTTAAACATACAGTCAGCAGCCTTTAGAGCACTGAGCTCAGAATACAGGGTGGACGCTGTGGTCTCAGCTCTTTGCAACATAGCCTTATTTTTGGTAGAGGAGGGGATAAATTGATTGGCAGTATATTTTAATCTGTGTAATACTATAATTGGAGTTAACTTTATTGTCTGTTACTGATTTCTGATGAAGACTCATGTGATTTTAGCACTGTATGTGTGTGACTTTAGAGATCCACACCAATCCTCTCATGTTACAGATGAGGAAACTGAAACTCACAAAGCAAAAGAGCCTTCCCAGAGATCACACAGCTGAATGCTGATTGAACAGTCAGATCCCAGGTCTCTTATGCCTGCCCCTCACCCAGTGGTCAAGTGGGATATGTTCCTAAAGAGCTAACACATTTTAGAAAATTGAATCATATTTCAAATGAAAATGTAATAGAGGTGGCTATTTATTTTTTTAATTAATTAATTTTTAGTTCTCAACATTTACTTTTTATGAGATTTTGAGTTCTAAATTTTCTCCCACCCTTTCCCTCCCTCCTCCCCAAGACGGCATGCAATCTGATATAGGCTATACATGTACAATCATATCAAACATATTTCCAGATTAGTCATGTTGTAAAGACGAATCAGAACCAAAGGCAAAAACCCCAAGAAAGAAAAAAAACAACAAAAAAGAAAAAATAGTATGCTTTGATCTGCATTCAGACTCCATAGTTCTTTCTCTGGATGTGAATAACATTTTCCATTATGAGTCTTATAAAATTATGTTAGATCATTGCTTTGCTGAGAGGAGCTAAGTCTCTCAAAGTCAGTCAGCGCACAGTATGGCTATTACTGTGTACAATGTTCTCCTGGTTCTGCTCACTTCATTCAGCATCAGTTCGTGTAACTCTTTCCAAAAGTTGACTATTTAAAAGAACTCTTTTTATGGCAAACAACTATCTCATAAAGTAAATAATCAGCTTCTAATGTATCTCTTTTCGAAACAGAGATTTTAACCTGTGGATTTCTCTTGAAGCATAAAATTCTTGGAGCTTTCAGCTATATTCAGGAGCCAGAGTCAAAGTTATACTAAGCATTATGTTATAGGTAGTGCACACCTGTGTTTAAAATGATGCATTGTCTATTCGTTATTTGCTTTTTAAACATTTTCTCAGGTCATTTTTTTCAAATGAAGTGGGATGAAAGATATGGCCTGTTTTTAATGGATTATTTTTTGACTTGCCTGTTACTTTTAACATCTGGATAAGCCCTTAATCCTTTGGTATCAGCAAGTATGTCTTCACCAGGTTACACTGCCAGAGAATAGGTTTGTTCAGCTTTTTTAATGGGTTGTACATAGGTTGTACATCTATGATACAATCATAAATGTTGGTTCAGGCAAAAGCCTCTGAGTTTGGAGTCTGAAAGCCTGAGTTTAATCCCAGTTCTGTCACTGTATGTGTGGCCCTGGTCAATTCCCCCACTCTGGACCTCCATGTCTTTGTTTGTAGGGTGGTTGGATTTATATGGCCACTAAGGTCTCTCCCAGCTTAAAACATGTGATCCTGTAAATTTGACCTAGATCACACTGTTACTATTTGACAGAGCCAAGATATGAACACAGAAAAAGCATTCATTTGTTTATATAAAATATATTTTGCTCATGCCTTTTGTCTTTCTATCATAATCACTTAAGTCATCCTCCTCTGTACTTACAGCTTTTCTTACAACAACAAAAAATAAGCCAAAAAACATCTACTATAGTGATCACATTTGATGACATACATCATGTTCTGGCCTAATTGAACCTGCCACCATACCATGAGAGAAGGCATTGTTTCACTTTCTGTTGCCTCAGAACTTCCTTGGCTTTTCAGAGTTTGCCTTCCTGTGAGAGATCAGAAATGTCATTCCTATTGCTGTAATCATTATATATATTGTTCTTGTGAATGTTCTTGCAGGGCTTTCCATGCTGCCCCCAGTTCCTCCTTATTTCTTACTGTACATTCATATACCATCATATTCATGTATCAATTATTTTCAGTTATTCCTTGGTTTCTATGACCAAAAGTGAGTATTTGAGTATCCAGTGGGCCTTCCTAAGCTGACAAAGCTTAGCCAGAGCCTCAGGACTCGTTCCCAATCATTGTAGTTTATCTAGATGGGCATTGAGTATGCAGTGGGCCTTGTCTCTAACCGCCTTGGGATATATTTGCAGTAGTGGTATTGCTAGGCTAAAGAGTCTGGAATGGAGAGTTTAGTCTCTTTGCCTAGTTCCATATTGAAGCCCTGAGCAGTTGAATCCTTTCAGGACTGTTCACAGTACGTTAGTGGGCCTTTCTTCCTCTCGCACCTCCCCATGACTCTTTCCTTCTTTGCTGTCTTTGCCAGTTTTATGATGCAAGGCAAAACCTCGAGTTCTTTTCCTTTTTCCTTCTCTCATTTTTGGTGTTTTGGACCATGCTTTCATATGATCACTTGTCTTCTATGGTTTTTCTTTTAAAAACGGTTCCTATCATTTGGCCACTTCTCATTTGAGGTATCCTCACTAAAACTAGCTGCTAATAAACTACTAAATAATTCATCCGTTCAGCTAGTTCAGTGGAGATGAATATGCTTTAACATTGTGTAGACAAATCCAGTAGTCAGTCAACCAAACTTTTCCACTTTCCATTGGTGACATCATTTGGACTTTGTCATGAGCGCACACTAAAAACTGCCCCTAATAATGAAGCCCTAAGCAGTGGCCCAGGGCCAAAGTGAAATCCGGGTGGGTCAAATAAAAATCAGCTAGGGAGCCAAATAAGAAACTGTTGCCAAGTGCCTCTTTTTATGTTCCTACATGTTCAGTTTTCATAGGAACTTGTATCTAGGAGAAAACAGAAAAGGTGTCTTTTACAGATAGATGCATTTTTCACGTTGTGGGAAATAATCAGAGAAAGTGAAGCTGATGACTTAGTGGCTTTGGATGATGGAGGGGAGTTGGCTTGTTTCAGACAATTTTGTGAAGTTACTGATGAGGTACCTGCAATGATGTTTTAAACCAGAACATGCTATCTGCGATAGCATATGAAAATAGATGCTTATTTTCCTTTGGCCTGTATCATGCATATATTTAAAAAAACATAACAATAGCCTATTTAGAGTGAACATTCTGGAAGTGTAGAGGGAAAAAGCATCACAAAATGTTCCTAATACGTGTTATTAACTCAACAGCTTACAACAGGCCTCTTTCATACCCATCCTGGAATCACCTGTAATTACATGATTAGGGACCTCTTAAAACAAGTGTAGTTCAATAAACTAGGTAATCTATGGGAAGACTAAAGGACCTGCTGTGAGCTATCATTTAAATATATCACAATTCATTTCCCCCCAAAATAGTACAATTGCCTTGATAACACGTAATAATGCCGAAAAGATATATCTTGTAGGGTGGTATTACAGGGGCTGCTGGGAGATTTTTCAGTTTGCTGCTGAACAAAGCTTAGCCAGAGCCTCAGGACTTGTTCCCAGTCATTGTAGTTTATCTAGATGGGCATTTCTCTTTCAGTCTTCTGGCAGTAATTATGGATGCTATCAAATTGAATGACTTACTTCAGTTTTTGATGTTTTTCTTGTATCTACCCCTTCTTAGATACTTTTCTTTATTTGTTTGGAGAATATATCATAGAGCCTAATTTTTTTCCTTGTTTACCAGCCAGGATCTTATTTTTTCACATTCTTTCAATTAATTAGATCAAAAAGTGTTCAATCAGTCATATAAAGCAGGAATGTTGCCATGATCTAATCTGCTTCATCACTGTAAGATACACATCTAATACAGCAGTTAGAAGCTGGGTAAAACTGGAAACTCATATTTTTCCTTTAGAGCAGGACAGCTTGGAAGAAAATATTTCTGGAAGGATTTGGAATTTGTTTTGCACAAATATTTGGGGGTCCTTAAGACTAAGGAGCATAAATATGGGTGAATCATACTGACACTATTAGTTAAATGTAGACATGTATCATTGATACTGAAAAGGGGGGGTTCTATTGCTTCCATTATTGTGCATTACACTGTCAGGGATGCCTTATTTTTCTGTGGTTTCTTGATTCTTTATGGTCATAGAGTCTTCAAACTGGAAAGGTCATGAGGAACCATCTAATCTGAGCCCCTCATTTTACATTAGAAGAAAGTGAGAGTGAGTGTTCCAGACAGCTAGTTGGTGGCAGAGCTAAGTAAGATTGGAATCCAGGTCTCTTGATGAGAAATTATTGTCTACTCTCCAAAGATGCCTCCCTTTTAAAAACAAATCTTTTTTTTTTTGCTTTTTCTTTGGAGGGGGGAAGTCAGGGCAATTGGGGTTAAGTGACTTGCCCAAGGTCACACGGCTTGTAAGTGAGGTCAAATTTGAACTCAGGTCCTCCTGACTCCAGAGCCAGTGCTCTATTTGCTGGGCCACCTAGCTGCCCCTAAAAACAAATCTTGACCAGCTATTTAGGGAAGGTAAATTGATTACAAATTTTAAAGAATTTCCTACTTAAAACACTTGTTACTTTCATCTATGTCAGCCATATAAATGAATACAGACATGTCCTCAATAGAAATGCAATCCCTTTAGAGCACTGTGAATATTAGGGAACTTGGGGGTAAGGACTGGATCCATGATTTTCTCAAGTGAAGAAACTTCCTCTAGCAATTCAAGGCAAGACTTTCTTTCTAGTTGAGATCCTTGGATAGTTGTCTGGGGGTACTGAAAGGATAGGTAACTTTTCTCAGGGTTATATAGGCTGAGGATCAGAGGTAGGATTTGAACCCAGATTTTCTTGGTTTTGAGGATGACTCTTTATTTGCTATGTCTCCCTGTCTTTATAAAATAGAAATTCATGTTTAATGTGAAATGCATTCTTGAAATGATGATTTTGATAGAGCCATGCTTTTAAATGTGTATATGTTATTGATCACACTTGTGAGATATAAGAATCTTTTGAAATTAAAGAATAGCACACATGATTGATAAACTGATAACTGTGACTGAAAATTTTTAGAAAACAAAGGAAAAAGAGAGAGAAATTCTCAAACATCAAAGTGGTGTTGGGTGCTGAGCCCAAGTAAATTATCCTGAGCCCTGATGAATCATATTTATTTGAATTATGTTTCATTGGAACTAGAACCACCCTTTTTCTTACATTTTGACTCTATAACAATGCATCTCAGAAACAGTTTATTAGGAATTAAATTTTCAGCATTTTTCTAAATCGTGTTTAAAGAAACAATGGTGATCATGAAACCTGAACGTGTTTCCTTTTCCTACTGACTGACCTATGAGTGTGCAATGTCTTGACTGTCCCTTGACCCTGAACTGATTCATGACCAGCTGACTATCCCCTCTAGTCTCACATGGCACACTCCTTTGGCTCTGGGGCTGGCAGAGGCAATTGCTTTAGAGCTCATTAAGGCTCAGACTCCTTCATCACATTAGTCAGCCTGAATTAGAAGAAGGGAGGGGAAGGTCCAGAGCATGGGACACCTGGGAAGTCAGGAAGACGGTACTTGCTGGGTGTGGGGGGGTATGAAAAAGCCCCTGAAAGGTATGGGATAGATTGCAATGGACAGAAACCTTTGAAAACTTTTCTGTTTCCCAATTTTGCTAGTCCTGACTGTTCCATCTGTTGATCTCAAATGTCTGCTTATAAGAACAAGGACAACAAAATAAAATAAGAGAAAAAGATTGCTGAGGATACAAAGATGGGGGAAGAGGAGAATACAACATTGGCACTGGTCATTGGTTGGGGTGGGAGGGAGAAAACAATTTGAGAAGTGAGAGGTCACTAACTGAAAAGGACCAGAACCAAAGATGATACATGAGCTGGGCCTTTAAGGAAGCTAGGGATTCTCAGAGAGATAGGTGAAGATAACCTATGATTCAGGCATTCAGGGCAGCCCGTACAGAGATGTGGAAGCAGAGGATGGAGTGTCAAAGGGGCATCTAGGTGGTTCAATGGATAGAGCACCAGAACTGGACTAAGGAAGACCTGAGTTCAAAATCAGACTCAAACACCTTTTAGCTATGCGAACCTGGGCATATCACTTAACCTCTGTCTGCCTCAGTTTCCTCACCTGTAAAATGGGGATAATAGCAGCACCTACCTTACAGGGTTGTTGTGTCCATCAAATGAGATATTTGAAAAGTGTTTAACAAAGAGTCTGACACATCTTAGGCACAGGGTAAATGCTTATTCCCTCCACATCTAAGTAGCTGCAAGTATACCAGTGTGGCAGGAACATAGTATTTGTGAAGAGGGACAATGTGAAATGAGTCTGGAAAGGTAATATGAAACCAGACTGTGACAGGTTTTAAATATTAACCTGAGGACTTTGCATTTTGTCCTGGTTGTAATTGGGAACCCCTGACCATTCCTAAGCAGGGAAGTAACAAGCTCAGGCTTGGCCTTCCGGAGGGTTATCAGGACAATTCTGTGGAGGCTGGGTTGGAGCCGCAAGTTAGGAGGCTATTAGAATAGCCCAGGTGAGAAACAATATGGTCCTCAATAGTCTGGCAGCAGTGTAAGTAGAAAGGAGATGATAGATGCAAGCAGACAAAGCAGAAGAACATTCCAGTGCCCAGGAAAGAGAAGAGCATGGATACAGATGTTGTATCAAATTAGACTTGGCAATTGAGTTGGAAATAAGTGGTCAGGGAGAGTGATGAGCTGAGGGTGACCCTATAATCCTAGGTAAATGGAAGCACGGTTATGTCCCTCACAGAAATAGAGAAGTTTGTAGAAAGGGTGAGTTTAGGGGGAAACATAATGATTTCTCTTTCAGATGTCTACAGCTGAATTAAAATTCAAAAGGTTTAAAATCTGACCCCTTGCAAATTCCACCTGTTGGTACTAGTTCTGCCCTGTAGGGGAGGAACTCCAAGATCAAAGAGTAAAAGAAATCTAATCCATCCTTCACATGATATCCCTCCATTCAGGGTGTCCCAAAAACCTTAGTGAAATTTTTAGCTTTAATAAGCTATATAGTTATATTACATATATATATACATATATATATTTATAAAATGTAGTTATCATTCTCTACTCCCCATCTCCTTACCAGCTCATCTTTTTTCAGACCAATTATCTCCAAATCCTTCAAGTAATCCGCATGTGGCATGATTTTGAATCCACTCATAATCCTGGTTACTTTCCTCTGTATGTACTCATACATTGGGCACAATATTCCAGCTATACTCTTATCAGGGCAGAGTATACCAAAATTTTTCCCCTCCTCACTTCTGGATTTTGTGCTTTTGTTAATATCCAACACCACATTAGCTTTTGAAATTGCTGTATCATACTGTTGATTCATATTGGCCTTGAAATCCATTAAAAATCCAGGTCTTTTTCATGAGCTGCTTTCTAGTCATGCCTTTCCTACCTTCCACTTGTACAATTGAATTTACATTTGTAATCTCTATTAAATTTCCCCTTGGTGAGATCTTGGAGGATCCCGGTTCTGTTGGCTATCTCTCATAACTTCCTGTCATCTTGGTAAAAATGTTCAAAAGAAAAAGAAGAGCCAGACACAACCGAAATGATTGGACAGCAACAACACTAAGTACTTGTACTCCAGGACTCTTATAAGGAAGGAGCTTTATCAACCTTAATTTGCTATCCAAATGTCAGTTCTTGCTAGAGAAAACAGAGGCAAAATTCAGTTTAGATAATGTACCTTTTTTTCCAGCATCAATTATCAACATTTCCTCATTGACCTTTTTGTTGTCTGTTTATTTCTTCAATCATTTCACATCTTTTATTTCATCCTCACATCCTAGCTCATGACCAGAGGAGGAGAAAGAGATTATTATCCACAACATTTAGTGATTCACCCAAAGTTACCCACAAAATGTCAGTTATCAAATAAGTAAAGGCTGGTCTCTTGATTCTCAAGCCAGCAGGTTGCTAGAAATAAAACAAGCACACATTCAGCACCTACTATGTGCCAGGAACAAGGCTAAACTCTACTAATATTGGCTCATTTGATACTCACAAAAACAATGTGATAAGACCCCCCAGTTTACAGTTGAGAAAACTGAAGCAGATGGAGAGTAAGTGACTTGCCCAGGGTCACACAGCTAGTGTCTGAGGTTGCTTTTGAACCCTGGTCTTCCTGACTTCAGGCCCTGTGTCCTATCTAACTGCATTGCCACCTACCTGCCACTAAGCTGTGCTGACAGACGTTGCCAGTGTAAATTTCACTTCATCTTTAATTTGATGGAATTGGGATTTGTGATCTCTAAGGCTCAATTGTAGCTATATGAAAAAAATCAAGTAATTTTTCATGGATTTCACAGGCAGCAAAGACTGTGGAAAGTTGTAGAACTGAGTTTTTATGAGGCTAAAAGATATTTCTAACTTCAGGGTATCATTGCCTTGTCCCTGGCTACCTCTTGCCTGCAATTTAGGGATCACCCAAGGAAGTTACATGAAACCATCTGAGTATTGGATTTGCAGATAATTGACTTGCATAAATTAATTTTAGTGTATTTTAGCTGCATGGACTTTTGTTCACCTGAAAATGTACACAAATGAAATACAATTCAGATTCCTTCATTTTGACTAGGAAAAAATTGCTAGTTGTCTTCTTTTAACATCCTTAGGTAAAGGACCTTTAAAAAATTGACTTCATTCCATATTATTCCTTCAGAAATTTAAGTCCAAAATCAAAATCAAACTAAAATCTTTTTTTTCACAGTAAGGAAAAATATGGCTTTTTACCAGAGAAAAATTTAAACTATTACTTGACTTACTGGAATTCCTCTAAAGTGTAAGGAAAATGAAATAGACATGTGTCTAGAACCAGGCACAGTGCCTTGTGCACAATACACACTTAATAAATCTTTATGGAATTGAATTGAATCCTTTATGTCAACTAAAATATAGATAATCTCCAGAAAATATTTCCATAATTATGGTGAAGAGAAATAGCTAGACTGTTTCCAGTACACGAATAGCATCATGGGCTTATGCCATGGGAAACCTCTAATCAGTTGGGAGACCAAAGCACCTATCACTACTCTCCCCATCCCCCAAAGCAATGTCATCAAAAATAGTCCACAGGAGGCTTCCTTCAATGCTGTATGCCCCATTCACCTCCCTACGAACGCTTTGGTGGCTAACCCCTCTATTTTCGGAAGTGGGGTGGGAGACCTGTCTCAGGCTGAGAGTTTAGGCTGGTGACTCTGGGTCTGATTGTACCTGATGCTGCCCTGTCAAACGAAACCCCCTCCCCTAGACAGAAAGAGCTGGCCAGAGTGATGAATCCATAAGTAAAATCACTGAACAGTAATATTACTAGACTGTAAGAATTAAGACTTTAGCAGTCACGTAAGTATGACTTTTATCTGTAAGTATGTCTCTCAGCAGTAGAACTAAGCTGAGACCTAGATTAGTGAACAAAATGGTTTGCATGTGTTTCCTTGTTTCTTTTCTGTGTTAATGAGAAAGACTGGTTTTGTATACAATCAATAAACTACTCTAGTTAGAGCAATGGAGTGTAGAACCTTGAAACTCAGACTGGGCTAAGAGGGTCACATCAGGATTCCTTCCCTTTGTGGTTTTAAGTTGTCTCTCTATCCTGAAAGACCAAATGAGTTAAGCTCCTGGCTAGCATAACATGGATATGATGTTGACTTTATAAACTAGCCCCCAAGACTGCCACTTCAGACCACTGACCAAGGCTATAGAGAAAGGATGTCACCAGTTCCTTTGTCAATCACTGTGACATAGGAAAAAAAAAATTGTATTCATTTTTTTTTGCAGTTAGAAAAAGTAAATATCAGTCAATTAAAATGGTGGACTTCTAGAACTAGTTGGCATCTGTAGATATCAAAATATAGTCCTGCTATCTCAAACATGTCCTCAAAACTCAAAATAAGTCTGTTTTCCTTGAATCTAAAAGAGCATAAGAATGAATTGAGTGATTTGCAAGGCAGCTGATTCTAGAACTCAATCCATCGTACTTTGGAAATGATAATCTGAATTTTGGCATTATGAGAATTTGTGTTAGAGAGGCATTCTGGGAGATTGGAAAGTGGGCTGATTTCAGATTCAAAAAGATTGAAATCTTGCCTCTGATACTAGCTGTGTGATGGTGGGCTAAGTCATTTCACTTCTCAGGACCCCGAGCAACTTTCTGAGACTTGAAGTTACAAAGAAGTCACTTGTATACCTCAAATAAATGAATTTCCACACTAGGAGTTTCTTCTGCTCTTGAATTAACAAGTTTGGGTTTTTTTTTAAATATCCTATATGCAGTAAATTGGTTCTTGATATTTGATGCCCTCCCAAACTGCTTTCTGCTTGCCTGGAGGAGTTAGTGCCATAAATGGTGCCAGCATCAACAAAGGGAAGTATCTTTCACTTGTCTCCTGAAGTGTCTCTGGAACTCAAAAAATAAGCATGGACTCAGCCTCTCAATCTAAGCGTAAGCAAGTACTGCCTCACTGGGAAGGCATTGTTTTACCTGCCCCCACACTGCTGCTATATAAAACAGAAAAGCACAGGAAGTAGGCAAAGTTCCTGATTTAACTCTAGCTACCAATAACACTTATTCAGTGCATCTATTTGTTGCATCCCTGGGGCACCCTAGCAAAAGAGCAAGGGAGAGGGGCGGCCAGGTGGCTCAGCGAGTAAGAGCACCGGCTCCAGTGCTGGGATGACCTGGGGATCAAATCCGGGCTCACATACTTAGCACCACGCCCAGAAATAACTGGCCATGTAACCTTGAGCAAGTTACTTAACCCCAATTGCTTAGGAGCGGCCAGGTGGCTCAGCAAGTAAGAGCACAGGCTCCAGTGCCAGGATGACCTGGGGATCAAATCCGGGCTCACATACTTAGCACCACACCCAGAAATAACTGGCCGTGTAACCTTGAGCAACTTACTTAACCCCGATTGCTTAGGTGTGGCCAGGTAGCACAGCGAGTAAGAGCACCAGCCCCAGAGTCGGCATGATCTGGGATCGAATCTGGGCTCAGACACTTAGCACCCACCCAGAAACACCTGGCCGTGTAACCTTGAGCAAGTTACTTAACCACAGTTGCTTAAAAAAAAAAAAAAAAAAGAGTAAGGGAGAGCAGAAGTCCTGTGGACATTGGAAAAAAGGAGGGCAGAAACCAGAGAAACCCAGCCACTTCAGGAGTTCAGGCTGGAAGAAGCAAAGCTATATTGTCTTAGAAATAGGGAAGCACAACTAGATTAGAAGCCCTAAATTATGTGGTTTAATAAAGAATAAATAATGCCAAATTTGTCCTCTTTCTCCCCACTGTCAAGTGAAGAAAATCACTAAATGTATCTAAGCCTTTCTAAGAGTCATGGAGCAATGTTTTATGACAATAAATTGATTGCTTCTACATAGGGGCATGGGATACATAAATTGACTGGAAAACCACAAATAAATAGACAAAAAATGCATCTCTAACTTGTTGGCGGTGGAGGAGCCGAAGAGAACAGCAAGAGAAGGGAACGACAATAGGGCTCCTTAATTTAGAACATATTCATTGTATGACTTAATTCAAGTGATGAATGGAAATTAGACCCCCAGACATAGAAGGTATTGAAAACATCAAGAAGATGAGGGATTCTTCCAGAGGAAAGGAAAGCCTGGCAGTGCCATTCAGGAAGTTTTGATGAAGTTAATAATCCATCTGGAAAAGCAGAAGATAACGTACTTGGTGGGATGGTGGGGGGAGGGAGGCACAGGGAATTTACAAGCACAAGACAATAAGGAATTCTGGGAACATTGTATTGCTATCACAACTTATCATTTTACATTATACAGGTGTAGTATTGGTTATCCAATTCCTATACAATTACTTGACCTTGAGGATCCCTTGCTCTCTGTTAATGCAAAAGAGCTCCTGTTAGTGCTCAGATTCTAGCTTGGACAATGAAAAAATGATGCCCCAAATGGCAGTGTAATTGTCATTTATGTTCTTGGGATTGTGGATTATGAAAGGCAAAAAGTAATTGGGGGGAGGAGAGGCAACTTGGCAGGATGAAATAGGAGGGCAATGGCATTACTTGATGGAAAGTAGCCTTAGTAGAGTGACTAAGGCAAAGGGGAAGAAAACATGCCTTTAAGGTTAAGTCTATTAGATAAACTAATCACTGTCTTTCATTAGGAGCATAGTTCCTTGGTACTCTTACCTTGAGGACAAGAAACCTTGATCATTAGCTGTGATAAAAGCAGCACCTAGCTTTGTTTAAGTAGTATATACAAGGTATTTGCAAAGGAATCTGCTGCTTTTATGCAAAAATTCCTAGAAACTAGAATCTCAGAACATGGAGGAAGCCCTGAAGAAGGGCCCTGTCTAGAAGCAAGAATCCCTTCTATAGCATCCCTGTTTCTGTGATATCATATTTGGTATATGCCAACAATTTTGCTTTAATAATACTTGCCAAAGAATGATGGTGTAGGTTTTGGGAAAAGAGATGACCCAGCAAACAAGTGACAGTGCCCAAACTCATTAGAGACAAGATTTTCCTTGAATGGTATGATCCAGATTTTTCATTTGCTACTTAATCAGAGAAAAGCAACATACCATCTCTTCCCTCTCGTGAATCATCCATGCCTTGACATTTGATTTTACCTTTATTATTTCCCTAGAGACAGGGTACTCTCTTATAGAAAAGAAAAATATAAACCATAGATGGGTTAGTGGCAGTGGGGTAAAGGCACCAGTGGGAGGTGTTAGAAATGACACTAGATTTGGAGTCAGAAGTTATGGGTTCAAATCTTAGTACTACAATTTACTACTATTTACTACTAATTATTCTATGCCTTCAAGCAAGTCATTCCATTGTAAAATGAAGTGGTTGGCCTAGATGACCTGTGAGGACCCCTCTATCTCTAGAGGATCCATACTGTAGTTCAAACAAGTATTGGTGAATAGCTGACTGTGCAAGCATAGCTTTTCTAAGACCCCTAAAAGATAGGAGAAATACTACAGAAATAGTTGTGCCTATTTCAGACTACTCTGAGCTGAGTCTGCTATCCTCTTTCCTAATAAAGTGAGCTTTTTGCTCTTTTTGAGAAAAAAATGTTTTCAGCCCTTCTATCTATTTTCCATGGGAAGAACTATGCTATTTTTTTTTATTTTTTTTTACTAAATTAGTAATAGTAATATTACTAAATAGTAATATTACTATTACTAATTACTATTACTAAATAGCAGAATTTTACTAAAAATTAGCTAGATGGCATGATTTTATTTGTATAAATGCATAGTACAAAGACCTTAGAGGAAAACTTTAAATACTGAAATTTCTTAGCTGTGGTGACTTTGTCTCTGCTTTGATCACCAAATAATTACAAATCATCTTCAGAATAAGCACAGCAAATCATAGTCTAGCTTTGTTTTTGTACAAAAGAGATGGATTTGGAACATGCAACTAAAATAGTGTATTAACTTTGCCATTCACTGGACTTTCAGCTCTTTGGTAAATTATTTGCATTTAGCAACCAGAGTCTCACTCAAGTTGACCAAATAAGCAGTTGAGTACTAATTAGTACAGTTACTGAACAGGAACTTGTTCAACCAAGATGAACCAATTAGCAGCATATTGGCAGAGAAAACATTTTAGAGATGTAGATTAGTTTTTGTTGTCAGAATCATGCAATTTTGAAACTGGATGGCAGACTCACCTCTAGTATGTATTTTAAATGTGTCCTCCTTCCAAACTGTTTTTTTCCATAGCTTTCTAATACCATTTATGGGAAAGTCCCTAAAGGAAAATTAGAAAGAGTTGTCTTATGGAAAATAATTATTTAAATTTCAGACTTTCTTCTTTCAACTATGTTTATTAGTGAATCTTATCACAAATTAAATAACTCTACCTTTTATAATCCTATAATTGCTGAGAATTGAATAAATACCCCAGTACCTAGCCGGTAGCCATCCAGTGTAAGGTGGTTTAGTTAGTAGAAGACAACAAGGAACTTGTTATAAGGTGTCATCTCTTTATAAGATGTTTATATGATCTGGGTCTTGAGGAGCAAGACTTTTTATAGCAAGGTTCCATGGTAGCATGTCAAAGCTATCCAATCTAATCCCATAAGTAAGAGGTGTTTTAAAAAGCTCTACCTGTTTCATTGTCCTTGCTTCAAAGATGTTAGAAACAAGGTCAAAGAAAATCAAGGAAAATGTCCACAGCCACAGATTGTGTTCTCCTTGTCCAATGTTCTGTCCAGGGCTGACACTCACCTAAGAAGTCATCAAGACTTTACCCCAGGGAGACATGAACACAGTAAGACCAACCTCTCTAGTGCTGTCCCAAAGGCAGCAAGAGAAATTACTGGACAAATTGGACTGAGGTTCATTGCATCTGAAGGACACCAGTCAGATCATTTAAAGGCTTTGGTATCCATAGCTGAGGCATCTATGAATTATCTTCATTTGTAGGTAACAATGCCTTCTTTTTTCATAGGCTGAACATGGTACAATTTTATGGTCAGTTGGCCAATGGCTTTTCATTGGATGAAGAGATAACTTTATAAATATTTTACTGATATCTCTCATTTCCTACCTTCTCTTGTGACAGAGAAAAACGATTAAGAAAAAATCACATACTAAGAGACTTTATATGACAATGTATTCAGCACCCTCCCTTCTTCAATTTGAATGTTTTATTATCTCTTTTTCAGAACCTTCACTGATGTTTATATTACTCAGAGCTCAGTGATCCTTTCATTTTCAACATTGAAGTCATAGTGGATGTTATTCTTTTAATTCTGTATCAGTTCTAAAAGCTTCCCATGTTTATCTGAATCCCTCATAGTGATCATTTTTTACTGCACAGTAATTGGAATGGTAACCTTGCCATATAATTATGTAATCAGCTGCTTGCCCCAACATGATTTCACACTAATTCTACAATGAGATGTATACATTGTTCATGACTATTCCCCTTCCCATTTTTCCTCTTAAAAGACTTATTTTCTTAACATTCTTTTCTTTTTAAATTTTCAGTTCCAGATTCTTTCCTTCCCTCCCAATCTTATTCTACCCACTGAGAATATTATATTAATTATACATGTGAAATCACACAAAACATTTCTGTATTAGCCATATAACAAAAAAGCAGAGAAAAGTAAGAAAATTATACTTCAGTTTGCACTCAAATTTCATCAGTTCTATCTCTGGAGGTGGGTAGCATTTTTTCATCATTAGTCATTTGGAATTGCTTTGGATCATTATATTGATCAGAGTAGCCAAGTCTTTCACAGATGATTATCATTATAGCATTGTTGTTACCATGCACAATGATCTCCCAGTTCTTCTCACTTCACTTTCCATCATTCCTCATAGGTCTTGCCATATATTTTTTTCCTGAAACCACCCCACCTTGTCATTTCTTTTTTTTTCTTTCTTTTTTTTTTGCAGGGCAACTGGGGTTAAGTGACTTGCCCAAGGTCACATGGCTAGTTTTTATGTTATGTGTCTGAGACTGGATTTGAACTCAGGTCCTCCTGACTCCAGGGCCAGTGCTCTATTCACTGCGCCACCTGGCTGCCCATAACCTTGTCATTTCTTATAGCACAGTAGTGTCCATTACAATCATAGGCCACAATTTGTTCAGCTATTTCCTAATGAGTATCTCCTCAATTTTTACTTCTTAGCCACAACAAAAAGAGTGGTTATAAATATATTTGTATGTATATGTCCTTTTGCTTTGATTTCTGTGGGGGTACAGAACTAGTAGTATTGTCACTGGATAGGCAGAATTTTATTGCCCTTTGGGCACAGTTCCAGATTGTTATACAGAATGTTTGCACTGGTTCACTACATCACCAGCATTTCCTTAATGTATGTATTTCCTCTTATGCCCTAAGCATTTGTCATTTATGACAAGAGTGAGGTGGTACCTCAGAGTCGTTTTAATTTGCCTTTCCTCAATCTGTAGTGATTTACAGTATTTTTCACAGTGTTGTCTTCTTTTACCTTTACAGTAGCTTTTTATGATCATGTTCTTTTTTTGTTATTTGCTCATTTTCCTAATCTATTTCTTGCCTTTGAACTTTGAGTTAAAGCTGGACTTTGCTCCCTTGGGGGTAGGGAGGTACTCTCCCAAGATTCTGGACTTTTTGTGCTGCTGTTTTCAGAGCTTGCTCTTGGCATCTGCAAAATTTCATTGCTTCTAAGGTGACATTATACTTGGAGAGGTGTGGGTCACAGCTCTCCTGATTACTGCTCTGGTCTTTACACAGCAAGGGCCCATCTTCCCCTGTAGCCACAAGCACTAGCACTCCTGTTGGCCCTGGAACTGTGACTAGGGCCCCTGCTTCCTTGTGACCAATCACAAGTACTTCTCTCCATCCTGGAACTGCCATCCAGATCCCCTTATGGGCAATAGAGTTGCCAGTCAACATCAGTTGCACCCAATGCCAGCAAATGGTCCCCTGCGATCTCTTTATGACTAGTTGTCAGACCTCCTTACTATCTCTGGGTTGAGAGTTCCTGTTGCAGAAATGCCCCCAGCTATTGCTCCTGCTGCACTCTGCACCTACACCAACCCCAGTCTTACAGACCTCCTAAATTGTCTTAGATTGGGAAAATGTCTCCCTCAGACTTTTGGCTCTGCCTCTCCAAAATTTGATTTGAGGTGCAACTTTAAATTTCTTTGGAAGGGAATGTTGGCAGAGTTCACCTGGGTCCCGGCCTATACTCTGCAATCTTGGCGCTGCCTTCTCTTCTCCCATTGTTTTTAAGAAAAATAAAATGTTGAAAATATCTTATGAGAATTAGGAGATTATTAAAGATATTGTTAAGGTACATTTCCTGTGACGGACAGAGCCAAATACTTCATGGAAACATTTCTGTTCCCTTTCTTTTCTGCAACTTTCAAGTTCTTAAACCAGCCAGTCTTTTCTAAACCCACTGCTGAGTCTGCAATCAGAAGACAAAGTTGCCCTCCTTGTGAGTCCTGCTGATATAAACAAGCTGCTTCTTCTTTTGGTCTGCTTTCAGATACAGACTAAGAGCTAACTGGTTATGCATTCTCCAAGCCCATCTGCCCAATAGCTGGGGAGCTAGCTGTCCTCTGCTTTAACTACTTCAGTTAGGCGCCTGGGGAATGTGTCTGAGGTCTCTCTGTTCATGTTTTATATGGTTTCGTTTCATTTCCTCTAAATGTGAGAAATATTCTTTGTGAGTAGTATTAAAGACCATCTCTCTCTGTCTCTCTCTCCCCCCCCGTGTGTGTGTGTGTGTGTGTGTGTGTGTGTGTGTGTGTGTGTGTGTATAGACCTATAAGAATAACTGGCCCTCTGCTTTTACTTCCCCTAGCACAGCGTTGTGTTCAGCAGCCTTCTCTGGGATGCTGGCAAACCTATTTCCATTTGCAGTGGCCTTTTTCTTCCTGAATCTTTAATTTGATAATTGTCTTTTTATCATCTCTGTTGTAGCAACTCTCATGATGGTTAGCAATTGTTTTTTAGTATCCTTTGGAGCCTAGTAAACAATGAGGATATATAGAAGTTAATGTCACATTCACTCAGTTTTAAAAGTCTAAGCTTCCAGGGTACTCAGCAGGAGTGTCATAAGTTAGGGAAGAATATAGCCCATTTTCCACATCACTGATTTTTGCCAAGCACTGAGTGTTTTTTGCCTTTGTTTCTGGTGCTGATGGCATTGACTTTTGGTTATAACTGCCTTAAAATGAATGAAGCAGTTTTCGGCTCGTTTATTTTTTACAGAGGTTTGGATTGTTGATCCCACTGATGAGAGGGCAGCAGTGCTCAGTGCTATGTAAATTCATGGGCAGGGAACAGAACCTAGGAGAGAGCCCAGCAAACCACTGCCTGGCTGACAGTTTCACATAAGGGCAAGGACCAGAAAGCATGAGATCAGACAGGTTGAAACAGGAAGCTAGTCTAAGAAAAGCGTAAGGGCTTGCATCAGGAAACATTGGAGTTAACACACTGGAATCAGGGAAGCATAAAAATGCAGATGACAGGCCTAGGATCAAAAACAAGTGTCAGGACGGTAACAGAGCCAAGATCTCAGCCAGGGATCAGAAACAAAAGCAGAGGGATCCAAGCCAAGAAGTAATATTGAACCAAGCCAAAAGAGAGGACTGTTGCTGAAGCAACAGTTTGTCAGGAAGTTGCTTTCCCTTAGAGGAGAGATTGATCAATAACCAGGCCCAGGAGGCATGAATTCCAGAAAACCAGGAGCCAGCATAGGAGACTGACTTTCCTTTTTATTTGATTTCATGGTTCTGATTTTAAAGTCCATTTAGTCCAAACTCTTCGTTTTACAAATATGGAAACGAAATTCCTCCATTATCTGTGATGAAGTTATATATAGTAAAATATACTGGATCCAAATTCTCATTAAGTTTATGTATATGTTTTACTTGAAACTTCCATGGAGTAGTCGAAGCAAAATACTTTGTCTGAGAAAATTTGTTGCTGCTTGATGGTGCTCATACTCTAAAACAGGGGTTCTTAACTTTGACTCCTGGACGTTTTTTCTTTTTAAATAATTGTATTTCAGTATAATTGGTTTCCTTCATAATCCTATGTTTCTTATTTTATGCATTTAAAATATTACTCTGAGAAGCAGTCTGGAGGCTTCCCCAGATTTCCCACAGGGGTTCATGACATAAAAATTGCTAGATATTCCTGATCTGGAGAAAATGAAGGAAGAAATTGCCAGAGAGGCAAGTCAAGAGGGGAAACAAGAAAAGAGAGAGAATAAATAGGGTACATTCGCTAAAAAGACTAAAAAAAGGAGAGCTCTGGGGAGAGTCCTGCATCAAAGGGAAAGAATGGATTGGAGAAACTAAGTCTCCAAGGCATATTAGTTTATATATTTTTGTGGTCCAACTTGTAAACAAAATATTCAGATGATAGTGGAATTCATAGTTTCCAAGCTGGAAGATTCCTTAGAGAGCATCTGGTAAACTCGGTGGTTTTGCAAAGGGGGCGCATTTATTTTTTACATTTATTTTTTCTGTTTTGTCTGATAACTGCTTTGAGATCAAGGATGCCATCTTTATACGTCTTTGTATCCCTAGAACCAGCAGGTTCTCAGTGGATGTTTATTGATGAAGGCAATAAAGATTGATGAAAGAAGGATCCCCGTTTAAGAAGTTTGAAAGAGCTGGTGAAGATATTGACTCTCATCTGTAACCTGATGCAAGTTAAAGTTTGGTACCATCAAAGGGATGAGTGGCTAAGATTTTGAGAGTAATGTTGTAGCATTACCTTGGGTACAGCTGTCCCAGGCCAAGAAGTTGTACATGTCCAGATGACCAATATGAGGACCTAAACTAAAGCAGACATTTAAAGAATAGATTTTGAATTGGGCAAAGAGCTGACTATGCAGATTCAAGATGGTAGTCTTAATATTGAGGGCCACCCAATTCCAGAGGGGCAGTGGGCTTAGGGAACAGTTTATCAAGCAGCATTTATTAAGTATTTACTGTGTTCCAGGCATGTGGCAGAGTGGATTGAGCTAAACTTAGAAAAGACTTGAGTTCAAATGGCGCCTTTGCCACATGGTAGGGCTATATGCCAACCACTTACCTTTTCAGTGCTCTAGGCAACTCTCAAAGACTAGAAGTTGAAGAAAAGGTGCTGGCCTGAGAGTTCTTCATACCACTGATCCAGGCCCTCTCCCTTTATGCTGGTTATCGTGCTAAGCCCTGGGGTACCAATACAAAAGTGAAACAGTCTCTGCCCCTAAGGAGCTTACATTCCAGTGGAGTAAAAATAAATAACACCAAGTGCTACAAGATGGTTAGCATCAGGGATGGCTAGGTGGCACAGGGAATAGAGCACTGGCCCTGAAGTCAGGAGGACCTGAGTTCAAATCTGGCCTCAGACACTTAACACAAAAAACTAGTTGTGTGAACTTGGGCAAATCACTTAACCCCAATTGCCCTCTGAAAAAAGCAAAATAAAAGGTGGTTAGCATCTCCATCAGTTGCATTTAGTAATAGTTAGTAGCTTTGAGTGATTTCTAAGGCTCCTTGATGTGCTCTCTTTGCAGTTTTTGTAGAGGGCTCTTTAATTTCCCATTTATTCAATTTCTTAACCTCAGAGTTGTCTTTGACTATTCTACCTCTGCATCTCTTGATGGGTCCCTTCTTTGCACTCTTCTAGACATAGCCACCCCTATAGTTCAGGTCTTTATCACCTCTAACATATACTACTATAGTAGCCCCTAGGTGATCTCACTACTACTAACTAGATTGTCCCTCCCTCCCTCCTTCTGTCTCTCTCCCTCTCTCTGTCTCTTTCTCTCTCTGTCTCTCTTTCTCTGTCTCTGTCTCTCTTTCCCTCCCTCCCTCCCTGCCTTCCTCTCTCTCTCTCCCCCCTCTCTCTTCCCCTCCCCCTCTCTCTTCCCCTCCCCCTCTCCCTTTCCCTTTCCTTCTCCCTTTCCCTCCCCCACCCTATTCACTTTTCATGAAGCTGACGATATAATCTCCCAAAGACTTAGGTCACACCTCTGCTGAAAAGACTTCAGTGGCTACCTAGGACAAGACACAGACTCCTAAGGCTATCATATAAGAGACAACACACTGTAACTCCACCCTGTCATTTCCAACCTTATTTCAACTATTCCTTTTCACAAAATCTACAGAACAGCCAAAATAAACTCTTAGCTGTCCCCGATGGGGACATTCCATCTCCTGCTGAAGTGCATTTGCCCAAGCCCTCTGCCATATCTTGGATGTAATAGTTTTTTAGCTCTTCCTCTCATCCTTGTATCCCATCATGGCTCAGCTTAGGTACCAGAGCCTTCATGAATTCTTCCTTGATCTATCCCAATTGTTAATACTTTCTTCCTTCTCAGATTGCTTTGTATTGTAGTCTCTGGTGTTCATCTTGCATCACCAAGTACAATGTAAGAACTACATTATTATTATTATTATTGTGTTTAGATCCTAGGATCTTTTATATAATAGACTTATAATAAATATTTTATGATTAAATAATAAATCTAAGGAAAACAAAGCTGTCTTTTACACACAGGAAATGCAATAAATGTCATTCTGGGAAGGACATAGGCCCATCTCACTCAATTTTGTCTCTGTTGTCTCAAGGGATATTTTTTTAGGAAAACATTTCACATGTTTATCAATTACCTATCACCGTTGCTCTCCTTAAGTGCTTGTACTTTGAACAGACATAATTGTTCTTACCATAATAGCCATTCATTCATTTAGCACCATATATATATATGTATATATATATATAATATATATATACATATATATAAAGAGAGAGAGAGAGAGAGAGAGAGAGAGAGAGAGAGAGAGAGAGAGAGAG
>NW_027187369.1:2910891-2976480 GCF_028583685.1 Petaurus breviceps papuanus | reverse complement strand
GAGAGAGAGAGAGAGAGAGAGAGAGAGAGAGAGAGAGAGAGAGAGAGTGTTAGTGCCTGACATATGCCGGAATTATCAGAAATACGATGGGGTCTCTGCCCTGGAAGAACTTACAGTCTATTAAAATGTTCCAACTTTAAGAAGAGTAAAGAGTTGTGATGGGATCAGGTAAGGGAGAAGTCACTTGTAGTTAGAGAAGATATAATAGAGAAGTTATCATTTTAACTGGACCAGTTTCATAACCATTAATCCATGTCAACCTTCCTTGAACCTCTTTTGATTTGGAAGTACATCCCTGTGCTGTCGTTTAGCCAGCTCTTTCTTTTGGGCCTATGGTATTTTAATCAACTTTGAAAATCTACTGGTTATCCTTTGAGCTAACAGCACAAGACCACTTGTGGGTTTTGGAAGAGTATCTTACCAGCACAGCCAGAACAGAATCCATTTTTTCCCCAAATGCTTATTTAATGATTTCCCTCAGACCCCTAATTTTCTGCCCATCTCTCCATCATCCCAAAATAGTGCACACTGTGTATGGGGGGGGGTGCCCCTTTCCTCTGTCCCGAGAGCTGCTTTCTAATCAATGTCTACAAAAACTCCCCAGAGAAATGATATTCTAGTGATCATTCTTCACTTGTAGAGCCCGATTTTTGCTGTTATTTCTTTAATTTTAATATTTTCCATTAACTTGAATCATTTATGAAGGTAACTGTGTGCCAACTCTCATTGACCAGACAAACAGAAAACAAATATGTGACCCCATGGAAGTTAATGTTTAGAATGTGTCCTATTGTCCCCCATAGGATAGAACATATTAACACTTAGGGTAAGAGGTTAATAAAAACTAGAAGGGGGTGTTGTAATGAATTCATTCATAGAGCAGAAATGGATTTTAGCATATTTTCTAATATATATAAAACATTTATAAATATCAGCTAATGTATATTTAATGAACATAGCAAGGATTCTACAGCCTAACATCCAAACATTATATTTCATAATTATGATTTGCTCACTGGGCACCATTTCACAGATGAGAGGTCATGGCTGGAAATAACATAAGCCCTAAATACACTTTTCATAGTATTTCAGCAAATCAGGTTCTACTGTATTTACTTGTTTCTCCTCTCCTAATTTTGAAGAGGTAAATATGTTATTTCTTATCTCACATTATTTCTTTAGGGGTAAAATTGTCAGCCATAGAGGACCACTGTGAAGGTTTGGTAAGAAGCAGATTTGGATGATGCAAAGTGATTAAAACAAAATTCCTTAAAGAAATTATGCTTCAGTCAGCAAATAAAAGAAATCTGGTAAAGGAAGCTACAGTAAGATTGGGTAGGCTTCAGGAGACTCAAGTTTAGATTGTTCATTGAAAGAGATTGAAGGCTTAAAAGAAGCACAGTATTAAGACAGTTGAGGAAGATCCTTAAAGGGGAATTCACCACCACAGCTAGTAGCTTAATACAAGGTGTTGTGTAGTCACTAAAGGGACCTCAGAGATCATCTGGCCAAAACGCCTTCTCGTCTAGCAAATGGTTTGCCAAAGCTTTGTTCAAGATGTCCTCAATGTGCATTTAGACTAGACTCCCAAAAAATGATGTCAAAAAGGACAGTCGTTAACATGTAGCTCTTCAGAGTTTGTCCAGTCCTCTGCATCTACTCTCATTTGAGAGAGACCTGGGGGGGGGGCGGTCAGTACAAACAGTTCTTGCTTTATGTAAGTAGACCACTCCACAGACCTCTACAGAAACCAATTTTCATGTAATGCAAATTTGCCCAGACGCAGGGGAGGGAAGGAGAGAGGCAGGGAGGAGACTGGCACACTGGTTCAAGGATGTGTGGGGGTAGGAATAGAGAAGTGAGAGCAGGAGGAGGAATACATAGGGGGGCTGGGGGTCGACAGGTGGTACCTAAACACAGACTGACAGAAGACAGACACAAGGGGATCAGATAAGTAGGCGGGTGTGCAGAACCGGGCAAAGGGCTCCTCTCTCAGGACCAGAGGTCTTTAGCTAAGCCCTTGATCCAGCAGCAGCTGCAGTCTCTCTGTTTCCACTTGGAGTGTTTTTTAAGGTTTTTTTTGGTGGGGTGGTGGGAGGCTACAGAACCCCAAGCCCAAGGGGCATGAGGGAAGAGATAAAGAAAAATACTATACAGTAAGATTAGCATAGATATTTCTTTTTGGAATGTGGATTTCTTTAAGAATTCTTTACATAAAGTAAAATTTAATTTGAATTTACACAAAGCAAGAACTGCCTTACTTTGGTTTGATTATTTACATGTTTTAAAAGGGAAAGGTATGGGGCAGCTAGGTGGCACAGTGAGTAAAGCACTGGCCCCGGAGTCGGGAGGACCTGAGTTCGGTTCAGGCCTCAGACACTTAACACCCACACAAAAAAACTAGCCGTGTAACCTTGGGCAAGTTACTTAACCCCAATTGCCCTCCAAAAGGCAAAAAAAGGGAAAGGTATGCTCAGAGTGGTTAAGGGATTTTCCCATGGTCACATAGTGTATTAAGGTCAGAATTTAAATCTAATATTGCCTTAATTCCCCATAAAACACTCTGTCCATTACACTATACTTCCCTGTATGGGAATACAGTTGTGCAGTTAATGATATTTTTGTCTGACTCTTTTTGGTAATGATGTGGTATGTGGCTTTTTTCATGTATTGGGTATCTGTGTCTCTTTTAAATATCCTGAGAATTAATCCTAAATGCCCTCCAAGTTGCATTGCCTCCAGCAAGGACCTCTAGTCTGTTGGCTTGGTCTGGTTCATCTGTTCTTTCCCTCTTTCTTTTCTTCAGAGTCATTTCTACTTCCACTCCTTGAGGACCATGATATCAGAGTCCTAATGTGGTGGCTCCATTCTCATTGATTTCAAAATGGTTTATCATCAAAATCTGGACAAAAGTTATTTTGTTCTTTTCCAATTCCATCCTTAAGTGTCCCAAGGAATGATTTCACTTAGTTGGGTGTCTGATCAAGCATTCCTTTATAAGCTTGTTTCACCATAAATGGTATAAATTTCACAGTTGGTTCCTGTTTTGTGAGGTGACACTGATATCTTCCACCATACCCTATATAAACTTTTATAGATGAATTTGTATTCTTAACCTCTGTTTCCCTTGGCCGCCATATATATTTTACTTAGCAAATGGGTCAAGGATTTGTTGGGTAAGGTAATTTCTAAACTCTAGTTTCTTCTTGGTTATATTTGATTTATATAGTTTGAACTACTTTAGAAAATGGTGATAGTCTGTTAATGACTGTTCATTTCCCATTTCTTTCTGTCTTAACAGCTTGTCTTAGTAGATTAATTTGGAGTGGCTTCAATTGCGTGCCACATCATATTTTCGCTTTTATTCTAGTTTGGGATTGATTTCATCATGTGCTTTAATGAGTCAGTGGTCTAACTGTACACAGATAGCTGATTCAGAAATAACTCCTACATTGGTAACTAGTCATTTTCTGATTTTGAAGTTTCATTTTTGTGTCTTTATTTGCTGTTTTCCACATGACAAAAGGTGTGGTGGTGTTGTTTTTGTTCTTGTTGGATCGTATCTGATTCTTCAGGACCCCGTGGACTATGTCCATCAAGTTTTCTTGGCAAAGGTACCAGAGTGGTTTGCTATTTCATTCTCCAGTGTGTCTCCTTTTTACAGATAAGGAACTAAGGCAAATAGGGGTTGACTTGTCCAGGGTCATGCAGCTAGTAAGTATCTGAGTCCAAATTTGAATTCAGATCTTCTGACTCCAGGCCCAGTGCTCTATCCATTGTGTCTCCTAGCTGCCAGAACACCAACAAATAACACCCAGCCCCTCTTGACTATAAGTAAACAAAATATTTATGATAAATGGGTGTCATGTCATATAGTCTACAAATTTTGGACTCTCATTTCTTACTCTTGAGCCATGTTTTCCAGCATGTTTTTCACCATCCTTCCTTCTTATAATCTCTGCCCTGAATTCACTAAGTATTAAAGTATATTCTAGTCTAATTTGGAGGGTCTTAATGCAGTTTTTATTTGATTCCTCTACCTCCTCATGTCCTGCAACAGTTGTTGGCCAGTAAGCTGGCCATAATCATTTATGAATATTTCATGAGCACTACAACATGTGATGACCAACTGTCCCATGAACTAATGATTTCTTTTTTGCCTTTGGACTTAGTAAAACAAATTGTGCTAATAAATCCCATAAAATCACAACTTACTTTTATCTTTTGGCTTCCTTCATAGCAGAGTTGTTAGAACATGTATGACTCTATTCCTTTAGCAGTGTGTCCACTCTGGACAAAGAATGTCAAATGTAGACTACCCAGACTTAGATGAATGCCAGTAGTCTAAAACCTGTGATTCTTAGTACCACCAGCTCCCTTTTCTGCCACAGTTATTGGAGAAACCAAAGGGGGCTCCTTAGGACTGAGAGTCGCTTTATATTTGTTTCATCAACTCCTATGCTTATGCCCTCTCATGGTATGGAGGGGCTTCTTGAAGGCTATGCCATCAAAGTATAAGTTCTGAGGAAAGAGAACAAATAATGTCTGCTTTCTGAGAACCAGACTAGCCAAAAGTAGAAAAACTCAAGGCCAGTTTGCTGGCCAATTACTGATGTCCTTTGACATTCCTTCCAAATTGGTAATATTATGCTTCTTTGGTATTATTATACTAGTGTGAATAAGACAAGGTCCTGTAACACTAGCTAAATATATTCCCTAAGCACTGGCCTTCTCCCTTATTATTCTTGTTTGCTCTGAACAAAGCAAACCCCCCCCACACACACACACAAATTCTGTTTCTGTTATCTGTAGCATCTTTTTGGCAAGGCTAAGGTCAAGTCTGGGCTTTAGTCTTTCAGACACAGTTTTTATGGGTCCATACTATTCTCTTGAATCGATCCTCAGTTATTTGCCCTGCCTTCCAACTTACGTGCTATCACTTTAAAATCTCTGATGATATACCAAGATAAGGTCAAAAGGGGTACATGATTTAGCCATAAAGGGTGATTTAAGCAAATTAGGAGAGCATGGAAAAATTACTCTGTCAGATCTATGGATAAGGGAAGAGTTTATAACCAAACAAGAAATAAAGAAGATCACAGGGGGTAAATTGGATAATTTTTATTATATGAAATTAAAACATTTTGCACAAACATACCCAGTGCAGCCAAAATTAGAAGGAAAGTAAGAAACTAGGGGGAAAATTATACAACAAGTTTCTCTGATAAAGGCTCCATTTCTCAAATATATAGAGAACTGAGCCAGATTTGTAAAAAAAAAACATAAGAGCCATTCCCCAATTAATAAATGATCAAAGGCATGAACAGATAGTTTTCAGAAGAAGAAATCAAAGCTATATTAATCATATGAAAAAAATGCTCCAGACCACTAATAATTAGAGAAATGCAAATTAAAACAACTCTGAGGTATCACCTCACACCTATCAGATTGACTAAAAGAAAAGAAAAATTACAAATACTGTGAGGGGATGTGGGAAAATAGAGACACTAATGCACTCTTGGTGGAGATGTGAATTGGTCCAACTGTTATGGAAAACACTTTGGTAATATGTCCAAAGGACTATAAAAGTGTAAAAACTAAAAAAAAACCTGTAAAATTGTATAGTATTTTTAGTAAAACTATAAAAACCTTTGACCTAGCAATACTACTACTAGGTCTGTATCCCAAAGAGATCAAAGAAAAAGGATACAGTCCTATATGTGCCAAAAATATTTATGGCAACTCTTTGTGCTGGCAAAGAATTAGAAATAAGAGGATACCCATCTATTGGGGCATGGCTGAACAAACTGTGGTAAATGATTTTGATGGAATACTCTTGTCCTGTAAGAAATGACAAAGGAATTATTTCAGAAAAACCTGGGAAGGCTTATATGTACTGATACAAAGCAAAGTGATCATTGGCCAGAGTAATAGCATATTGATCATCATAACAGCAGATTGATCACTGATCAATCTCAGTTGATGATGATCAACTAAGAAAGACTTAGCAGGTCAGTACAATTACTGCTGATAATCTCAAAGAACTTATGATGAAAAATGCTGTCCTCCTCCAGAGAGAGAAATATTGGGCTAAGAGTGCAATTTGAAACATATTTTGGCCCCTTTATTTTTCTTGCTTTTTTTGCAACATGGCTCATATGTTTTGTATGAGTTCATATGTATAATGGGTATCATATTGCTTGCTTTCTCAATGGGTGAGTGAATTTGAAACTCAATTTTTTTAAAAATGAATTTTTAAAAATTTTGTCTTAGAAGTATATTACGCATTTGGGCAAAAAGAGAAAATAGGCAAAGGATTTGTGAGAGAGCTTCAATTATTCAGACATCAGCTTAATAAAATTTTGGTGGCCTTATGGAGTGGTCCAGTCAGTCTACAAAACAAGTTGGAATTTTGTGGAAAAACTACTAGACTTTTTATAATCTTTGACCCAAAGATCCCCTTTCTGGGTATATAACCCACAGAAGTTAATGAAAGAAAGTCAATATACATCAACATATTAACTGTAGCACTAACTGTAAAATCAAACAAATTAGATATAAAGTCTATAAGGATATATCTGAAAGCCCATGGTGTGACAGATAAAATTGTCATTAAAGCACCACAAAAGCTTAATAAAATGATTCACTCTTAGTGGAATGATTCTGTTAGCAATTGTTCATAATAAGAGTTCTGACCAAGACTGAGAACATCCTCAAACATACATAGGCCCCCTTGATGACCCACTATAGATTCACAAATGGACATAAATCCTTCCTTAACTTAATGACATTTTCAGTGGAGATAGTGCCTTAGGTAACTATAAATTATAGTTAACAGCCTGCAGTGTTAGAGAGAATTTCCCCATCCAGGAGTACCCTATATCATTAAAATCTTAGGTCCAGCCCCCAGTTCCTTGTGTGAAAAAGCACCAGTCATGTTTCTTTTTAAACTTTTCCTTTCTGCAATACCATGTTCAGATGTTCTCCTGCCTAATGACCCTCACTCATTCCCTTTAATGTACTTACCAGTCGACTTTTTCTCAATTTCTGTAAGTTGTTTAGCATGCTTTGGTGTAAAAGGAGTGCCTTTAAATGGCATTTCATCCCTTTCCTTACTGTTCTATCTCATTATGGTCACTCACTCCCATATTGAAGAAGGCAATGAAATCTGAAAAATGGTTTCTGTGTATACAAACCTGCTGAATAGAACTCCAAAATGGAGTTCCCCATCTTTTCCTCTGCTAAAGTCTTTACTAGGCTTTTTCCTCTCTTTGACTTTACTATTTCTCTAACAGGCATGGAGGTGTTTGGGGCTAATTTTGTTTATTTTTTATTATGCATGTGCCCCCAGAAGCTGTAGCAGGAGTTACATTAAAAAAAAACATAAATAAATAAGGCCTTCCCCACTCCTTGGCTCTCAAGGGGCTATAGGAATGCTATGAAACAAAACAGTGTTAAAAATTCATACTAATAACTTACTCTGTATATTATGCATGGCAACTCAACTTTTTAGCATCTTGTATACCACTGGCAGAGCCCTGGGGCAATAGAGAGGTATCTCCAAGCAGAAAAGGTGCATTTGAAATGATAATGAGAAGGAAGCCATGTGACAGACTGCTAATCTGTGAAAGAAATATTCATCTGAGGCCAACATATATTTTGGAGAAAACAAAACATTATTGGTTAATGCAACTGATTCAGAAGTTAGCATCATGAAAAATACCCTTGCCTCATATTAGCATCAAACTGCAAACTGTTTAGTATTTATTGGATTACAAGTATACTCTCTGTAGAATAAACCATCTGATCATGGTATAAGCAATACAAAGCAAAATAGGGTGTGGGATATCAGCAGTTAGAACACAAATCTTCTGTTAAAATAATTTACCAACTTTTTATTTCCCACAAGCACTTGACGTAGTGATCTCTGAACAACTATTTGTTGAAGGTATGGGTGAGTCAGTCAACTACAGAGTGAGGTTCATTGGGTTAATGTTGATGGCAAGTACAAAGATTTTTCCCTGGCCTGAGTTATGGGGTCTGTTAGGAAGTAGACACAGAAGAGGAGGCAACCCTTTCAGGCAAAGCTTCTTAACCTTTGTTGTATATCCTGGGACAAAGAGTTTGGGAAACCCCTTCAAAGAATAATGTTTGTAAGTGCATAAAACAAAAACTATGACTTACAAAGGAAACTGGTTATATGGAAATAGTGAGCAGATCATTTCTCAGAACAAAATTCATGGACTTTAAGTTCAGAACCCCTGGTTTAAAAGTTGGGAAGGGAGGATAGCATACACTTGATGTGAAGTATAGATTCTAGGAAATCAAGTAACTTTAGCCAAAAAGCTGGGGTTTGATTTTTAAAGTGGCACAAGAGGAATAAAAAGAGAGTGGTCTCATGTGAAGGAGAAAAATGACCTGCTTAAGACCCTAGGCTATATTTTTAAAATTGCTTGCCCACTGCCACCATTCCATTACTGTATGAGTTTGTTAAAATGTAGACATCATGGGTTGATCTGGAAAATGGAAGCTCTTAGAGGACATGACCTCTGTCTCTTATATCATTTTCATCATCTAGCATGTTGCACTTTTGTTCAATAAATATTAAACAATAAGGTATGACCCTCTTAGTCATAAGATATGGTTCCTTTGTTAGAGATGAGGTGCCCTGGGAACAAAGAATATTCCTTCATTTTCCTTGGCTGTCAAACTGGCATCTTTCATCAGGACAAAATTCCCTTTTAAGTCCTGAAGTGCCTTGCCCTGTTTTAACAGACAGCTCTCAGAATCTTCTAGATGTTTGTTGGAAGGAAAACAACTCTTTTTTTTTCAGGTGTATCTAGCAGAAAACCTGTTTTTGAATAAAACACAAAAATGTAGGATCTTCTGTTTAAAGGAGGGGAAATAAAACCTTGAATAACATGCCAGTTTCATATTTTCCTTAATGTTACAAAGGTGATTATTTTTGCCATAATCTTTTCCTGGCTGTTAGCCCAGGATGGCAAGCAGCCTAGCTGCCTTATTAAATAAAAGAGACGGGAGACTTTCTTAAAGCCATTTTTATAGAGGGTGTGGGGGCGGGGAAAGGGAGGGAAGAATGTAGATGGAATCCTCAGGACAAAAATTTACTATCTACTGTATTCATAATAATTCATTTGGAAATGAATTCTGTCTTTTTTTTATTAATTTGTGCCCCGGAAATATGTTCTCATCATCAATATTGTTGCGAGACAACACATAAATGCATTGTTCAGTTTCAAGCCACCAAACAAATTACATGCATGATACATATTTTTTAGTTGAGAGTTTATATTTGGTTAAATGAATGTGCTCGTGTTCAGGAAATCAATGCTTCCTTGGCCCTCTTGCTTTTTTTAAGTAGCAGCTCGCATTTCTCTAGCTCTTTGAGGTTTGCAGATGCTTTTCTCTCAACTCTGTGAGACAGTGAAAGGATTATTGTCTCCTTTTTAACAGATTAGCTAACTGAGCCTCTGGGAGGTGAAATGGCTTGTTCATGGCCCCTCAGCTGAAGTAGAATTTGAACTCATATCCCTTGGCTCCAATTTCAGCATCCACCCACCCCGCCCCACTTCACTCTGCTGTCTCTTGAGGATAGCCATATACTTCCTCTTTTCCTCTCTGAGAACCTACAACTTCTACAAGTGGAGTTTTTTTTGGCAAGCCTGCTCATTGGCCTGTGTGGCCTTGTGCTCTCCAGTCCTGCTGTTGATGCTAAGGTTGGCAGAGAAACTCCGACAGGAGAAGCAGTTGAGAAATAGTTGAAATTAGTTGTAGTAAAACATACTGTTTGTTTAATATTGATAAAAGAGCAGGCAGAAGGTGCAACTAATTCTCTTCTCTAAGAGTGGGAACCCTACAGCCTCATAAATCTCCCATGTTCATTAGAAATTAAATTTGTGCCTTATTTGTTTGCAGCAAAAATAATAAAACAGAACAATATAGGATAGTTACACTGGGCAGCATTACTGTTCAAGTAATTTCTTCCAGCAGATTTAGAATATACAAAGAATTTATTTCAGCAAACATGTAACCCACCTTGCGCGAACAAAGCATTGTGCTTGGCATTCACCAAGAATGAAATAATCCTTCTTCTCAACTAGCTTATGTTCTGTGAAGTAACATAACATGTCTATATATAAGAATATACAAAATAAATAAAAAGTAGTTTAAAAGGACACTGGCAGTTGGAAGGGATGAGGAAATATTTTTATTAAAAGTGGTGCTTGAGCATCATTTTAAAGAAAAAAGGAAATTCCATGAGGTGGAAGTGGAAAGGGGAATGTTCATTCTAGGCATGTGTGAAGGCCAATGCAAATACATTGAGTTCCAAGATGGAGTGTGGTGTGTGAATAATAGAGAGGAGGTCAGTTTGAATGGGTCTTAGAGTATGGGAGGAGAGGTTATGTATAATGAGGCTGAAAAGATTGGAAGCAAGTTAAGAAGGGCTTTTGTTGTTTGTCCTTCATTCTCAAAAAGGATCGTGATTATCAGGAAGATGATGCCATGACTTGCAAGTGAATTGGACTTAAGTGAGAGAGGACTGTGCAGAGTCAGAGGTCAGCCTTACTCTCTCTTCCAGAGCCATCTGGGTCCAGTGGCAAGATAAAATTCAGGATGACTAAAATCTAAGCAGAGGAGTTTACATTTTAATGAGTAGGGCAATGGTGTGGTTAGATCTCCCCCAACAAAAAAACATTCAAGCAGCATTGTGGAGGATGAATTAGAGTAGAGAAAGGCTTGAAACATAGAGACCAATTAGAGGGGCTTTGCAGCAATTTATGCAGGAGGTGATATGGTCCTGAAGTAAGCTGATAGGTGTCAGTAGAAAGGAGTCAGATATAAAAAATGTTATGGAATCATTTGGTATTGGTCACAAAATAGAGAGGTAAATCAATAGAACAAACAAGAGAAGGGAAAATTAGAAATAATGGAACTCGACAATTGTGTTTAATAAACTGGAAAACATTAACTACTTAGGAAAGAATTCCCTGTTTGATATAAACTGATTAGAAAACTGTAAAGCAGTCTGGCATAAATTAGTCTTAGACAACACACTTTACAGCATATTTTATAATACATTCTAAACAGATATGTGCCCTTACTATTAAAGATCACATCATAAAAAATTTGAAGAGAAGTGTATCACATACCTCTAATAGCTGTGGGTAGGAGATATATTTTTAGCCAAATAAGGGATAGAGGCAATTACAGAATATAAAATAGATAGCTTGGATTACATAAAACTGAGAAGTTTCTGCACAAAGTTAATGCACCTAGTATAAGAAAGTGGTCAAATGTATCTAATTTCTCTGATGACAGTATAATATCTGATGACAGTATAATAATAAAGATGTATAAGCACTTAAAACACGTACACATATAGTTGTATGTACATGTATGCACACATAGGTATGTGTGTTTATGTAACAAAAAGCCATTCCACAATAGATAAATGGTCAAATATATTAATAATTTTCAAAATAATTGTGAACTATTAACAGCCATATGACTAATAAGAATGTTCCAAATCACTAATAGTAGAAATAATAACTGAATGATGCAAAAATAAAAAAGAACAAGAATGACTTTTGGTGACAGTTCTATCTGTTTGCAGAATTGGGTGGGGTCTGTGAGTATGATACATTACATATTTTTAGACTTTAATGTTTTAATCACTGTTACTAATTTATTTCCTCCCTTTCTTATTTAAAAAATGTATTTTATATGTTGGATGACTTTCTTGTAGGGGAACCAGAAGGGATGCTGAGGGACCTTTTGATGATATAAAAAGAAAAACATCATCAATCAAAAAAAAATTTTTGTTTAATATATTGAGAGGGGGCGACTAGGTGGCGCAGTGAATAGAGCACCAGCTCTGGAGTCAGAAGGACCTGAGTTCAAACCCAGCCTCAAATATGTACCACACACACACACACACACACACACACACACATACAACCTAGCCATGTGACCTTGGGCAAGTCACTTAACCCCAATTGCCCCTCCAAGAAGCATATATATATATATATATATATATATATATATATATATAGAGAGAGAGAGAGAGAGAGAGAGAGAGAGAGGTAGAAATAGCACAGTTAAATAACTGATTGGATATGTGAGGTATGGGAGTTAAGAGGCTAACCTGGGAGGGTAGAAGAATGATGGTACCTTTGACAGTCCCCAAAAATATGGGTGGGCATTGGGGTGGAGAAGAATGTGAGTAGGGACTGAAGTCCTTGATAAAGGAGATGCTGTGACCTGGAGGTTTGTAGTTCACAGATGATTGTAACAATCTCAATAGGCTGATATGGAATGACTTCAGAAAAAGGAAAGGGTACTGAGTCATGGTGCAAAAGTGACAGTGAGGAGTAAGAAGGTTGCCTACTCTTCCTTCAGCCTCCGTGTGTTGAATGAATTGAGAAAATGAGTAGTGAAAGCTGAAGAGAGGGCTAAGAATGAAATTTCCTTCTAAAGGAAAACAGGTTTCCATCAGTAAAAAAGATGGAAAGGCTATGGAAGGAAGAGATCTGAGATGGAGGACAGCTTACTGGTGCTAAAATCAGGGTTCTAAAAGGCACAACGTGTATATACATGGGGGTGGGGAAGGGAGATGATGGGAGTTAAAGAGCAGAAGGGGGTTGAGTTGGATAAGGATGAGAATATTAGCCAGAAGAAGGTATGTTCAACCCAGCAGAAGCCATTGTCTCCACTCACAGCTTGATCCTAGTTCAGGTTCTCCTCACCTCTCATCTACGCTACTGTAGTATTCTATTTGGTGACTCTCTCTACCCCAGTCCCTCTTCCACAAAGCTGCCAAAATGATTTTATTTAAGTGTTTTACTGACCTGGTCACCTCCCCTACTTAGAAAACTCTAGTGGTTCTCTGTTACCTCTAGAAAAGCATATAAAGTCATCTTCTTGGCATTTAAAGCAAAGTTGACCCCTCTTACCTTTCCATTCTTCTCACAGTTTACTCCCCTGTACTGTGCAGTTCAGTAACAGCCTACTCTCTGTTCCTCACACATGACCCTCCATTTCCCTTCACTCTGTGTTTGAATTGACTTCCCATGCCTGAAAGACTCTTCTTCATTTCTACCCCTTGACATCCACATCTTCTTTTGAAAATCAGCTCCAAATTCACCTACTATAAAGGATATTCTTAATATTTCTGTGTGTCTGCAATTGTTTATGAGGTCTTTGATGCCATAGAATAAGGTCGGCAAATTTTGCCTGCAGGCCAAATCCAGCACACTCCCTGTTATTTGTGTAGACCATGAATTATAAATGATTTTTACATTTAAAATTTCAAATTTACATTTCAAAATTTAAATTTAGCATAAATTTAAAATTATGTCATTTTGTATTTTAAAAATGTAAAAAACCATAGAAATAGACCACAGGACAGGTTTGACCCACAGGCCACGGTTTGATGATCTTTACCATAGAATATAGTCAAGTTTTGTAAAAATGCTACAAATAGCTGAAAAAACATGCTCCTTAAGTACACATCATGTAGAAGCAAATGAACCTAATACTGTAGTGTTCCACAAACTCAAAGAACTCCAATAGAGAGGATCATAGGAGAAAATATCAACAATTTTGATTATATAAAATTGAAAAAGTTTTGCATAAACAAAACCGATGTCATTAAAATCAGAAGAGAAACAGTAAATTAAAGGGAAATAATTCTTTATAACAAGGTGTTACGATAAGGGTAAAATATCCCAAATATAGTGAGGAATAATTTAAATACATAAGAACCATTACTGATTAGTAAAGTAGTCAAGAGATATGAATAGATGGTTGTAAAAGGAAAGAAATTGAAGTTGTCAACAATTTGAGAAAGTGCTCTATATCACTAATAATAATTGGAATGCAAATTAAAACAACTCTGGGATATCACCTCATACCTATCAGATTGGCTAAAATGACAGAAAAGAAAAAAATGACAAATGCTGGAAGGGATGTGGGAAAATAAGTACATAATGCACTACTGGTGGAGTTGTGAACTAGTTCAACCATTTTGGAGAGCAGTTTGGAATTGATTATAGCCAAAGGACTATAAAACTGTGCCATACCCTTTGACCCAGTGATACCACTACTAGATCGATACCCTAAGGAGATCAAAGAAGTAAGAAAAGAACCCATATGTACAAAAATATTTCTGGCAGCTCTTTTTGTGGTGGCAAATAATTGGAAAGTGAGGGGATGCCCATCAATTGGGGGAATGGTTGAATAAGTGAATGGGATAGTTTCAGGAAAATTGTGGGAAAACTTATATGAACTAATGCAAAGTGAAGTGAGCAGAACAAGAAGGAAAATGTATATAGTTAACAAAAATATTACAAAGATAATCGACTGTGAAAGACCTAGGAACAGTACATACATAATTCCAAGGATTCATAAAGAAAAATAGTATCCCTGTCCAGATAGAGAACTGATGGACTCAGTGCAAATTGTTACATATTTTTTTTCTCTTTAGTTTTCTTGATTTTTTTATCCCTTGGAGTATGGCTAATACAGAAATATGTTTTGTATGACTTCATATGTATAATGGATGTTGTATTTTTTGCCTTCTCAATGGATGGGAGAAAGATACAAGGAAGCAAAATTTGGAACTAAAAATAAAAAGTAAAAATTTTAATGGAAAGCATTTTCTGCAAACAAAATCAATGCCATTAACATTAGAAGAGGAACAGTGGGGATCTTTATGGCACGTTGTTTTGATAAAAGTAAAATATACAAGATACACTGGGAACTAATTTAAATAGATTAAAGTCTTTCCTCATTAGCAAAATGATCAAGGGATGTGACTAGGCAGTTGTCAACGAAGAAATCCAAGCTATAAAGAAACAATTTGAAAAAGTGCTCCCAATCACTAATTATAAGTGGAATGCAAATTAAAACAATTCCAAGTTTCCATCTTATACCTGTAAGACTTGGAAAAGATGACCAAAAAAAAGAAAAGGGCAGTTGTCAGAGAGGCTAAGGGAATACAGGCACACTGAAATCTCAGTGGAACTATAAATTGTTCCAACCATTATGGGAAACAGTTTAGAACTATATCCCAAAAGTCACTAAATTGTGGATGTATACCCTGTGACCCAGCAATTATACTACTGTGCCTCTGCCCAAAAGAGATAAAACAGTGGGGATGGAAACTTGTTTAACAAAAAACATTCATAGCACCTTTTGTTGAAGCAAAAAACTAGAAATCAAAAGAATGGCCAATAATTGGGGAATGGCTGAACAAATTATAGTACATACATATAATGGAATATAAATACTATCTAAGAAATGACAAAACATATTCCAAGAAATTTGAGGAGACTCATGAACTGATGCAGAATGAAATGAGCAGAGATAGGGAAACAATTTATAAAATGATTACCACATTTTAAAGGAAAACAACTATGAAAGATTTAAGAATGCTGATATGTTTATCAGTGATGCACCAGGATCCTGGAGGACAATTGTTGAAGCATGCTTCCAGTTTTCTGACGGAGATATGATGTACTTGTATATAGAAATATACAAGGAGGCTGCCATTTTCAGACATGGCCAATGTATAAATTTGTTTTTCCTTGACTGTCACTATTTTTTAAATAATTGAAGTATTTTTGTTTTAGTTTGAAAGTGGTATTTGAGAGTATAAGGGTAATAAAAGTGATAGTGAATAGCTGGGTGGTAGAGTGGGCAAGTCAAGTCATTTGACTTTTGTCTGCCTCAGTTTCCTCATCCATAAAAGGGAAATAAAAATAGCATCTACCTCACAGGATTTTTGTGAGGATAAAATCTGATAATATTGTTAAACCATTTTTGCAAACCTTAAAGTGTTATATAAATGCTAGCTAGTAGTAGTAGTAGTAGTAGTAGTAGTATAATGTTGCCCAGAAATGAAGAAGAAAGAAAAGTGTCGCTGAAGCATTTTTTTAATTCACAGAAGAGAGCAGAAGGAAGTTCAGAGGGGTAGAAAATCAGTATGGCTTTGAAATTAATGAGTTTAATTTATTATATACTTTTAAAAAAAACTCTATGTCATATTCATGGTTTCATATACTATACTCTTTCTTAAACATCCCTTTATATGGAAATATTCATGTTAGCCTTTATCAGGGGGTAGAATAATAGAAATATATTAAAAGAAAGAAATAAAGGAAAGTGTCCCTTTGCAATATGAATAATCACTTCTAATTGTCGTCGATGATGGCTACAATCATGATGATGTGCATTGGCTTTTCTAAAATTGGGATACTAGTTGTTCTTAGTGATTAGGAGACAAGGAAATGGTCTGTTAGTTATCCATATTCAAGGTTTTTTGTAAACATATAATCAAGGTTATGAAACAATAAAGTGGTTACTCTGATGACAATAGTTATGCTTTGACATAGGTGACCTGATTGCTTAATGAACTGAAAAAGTGTTTGTTATTATTGGCTTGTTTATAAATCCTATAGGTTGGTCTTTTTTTTTATCTGAAAACAAATGTTAACCTAGGTTGGTATTATCAAGGTATGAATGTTGAGAAAGTCATAGATCTTTGTTCTGAGCCTGAAGTATGAGATTAAATGTTTGTCCCCCAAAGCAAAATTTTCAGAAATGAACATATTGTTCGAAAGACCCTTTCCCACATTTCATTTTGTTAAACTACTTTGCAATGCTAGGACATCTTACAGTGTTTGCATCTTGTCTCTGAACATGGATAAGATACTGAGCTAAAAGAGAATTGTAGCTGACTTTTATATAGCACTATAAAGTTCACAAAATCCTTTGTATAACATTATTTAATTTGAGCCTAACATCAACCCCATGAGTTTGGTGTGCCAGGTGTTCTCTACTTTTTAGAGATGAGGAGACTGAGGCTAAGATAGGGGAAGTGTCTTGACCTCAGTCACAATGTCAGAAGTTGGATTTAAAGCCCATATTTCCTGATGTCAGGTTCACTACTATTTCCTAAACTGTGGCCACTAATTAAAAAGTGGTAGAAGTAAAAAAAAAAAAATGCCGTGTGCCTACAAGCTAAAAAGTAACAAGGGCTTAATAGAGGTCAAACAACTGGCCTAAAAATAGCATGTTCTTCACTTTTCCTTATTTGTTTTTACTAATTATGTATAAAGTATTGTGCTGGGTGTGAGGAGAGATACATAGTACAGATTTAATACCCAGTCTCATATTCTAAGTAGAAAAGACAATATATGTCCTTGGGACCCAAAAGTATGCCAGAGGGCACTTCCAGGAACAGAGCTGGGACTTCCAGGGGTAGAGTAGATTCTTTTATGCTTCAGCTTAAGTTAAAAAGGCACAGGTAGTAGTCATGATCTCAGACAAAGCAAAAGGAAAAATAAACCTAATTAAAAGCAATAAGCAGGGAAACTACATCTTGCTAAAAAAGGAGTCCTAGACAACAAAGTGATATCAGTACTAAATATATGCACCAAATAGAACAGCATCCAAATACTTAAAGTAAGAATTCTGTGAAAAACAGGGGGAAGTAAAACTAGTACACTAGTGGGAGACTTCAACTTTCTCTTCTTAGAGCTAGATAAATCTAACCATGAAATAAATAAGAAAGAAGTCAAGGAGATAAATAGAATCTTAGAAAAGTTAGATATGATAGAACACTGGAGAAAATTGAATAGGAATGGAAAGCAGTAAATATTTTTGCCAGTTGTACATGGCACCTTTACAAAAACTATGCATTATGGCATAAAAACCACGCAACCAAATGTAGAAAAATAGAAATAATAGGTGTATCCTTTTCATACCATGATGCAATAAAAATTAAATTTAATAAAGGGTCATGGAAGCATAGATTAAAAGTTAACTGGAAACTGAATAATCCTAAAGAATGAGTGGTACAAAGAACAAATCATAGAAACAATCAGTTTTTCATTAAAGAAAATGACAACAATGAGACAACATTCCAAAATCTGTGAGATGTAGCCAAAGCAATAACTAAGGGAAAATTTATATCTCTTAATGAATGTATCCATAAAAGAGAGAGAGCAGATCAATTAATTGGACATGCAACTTTAAAAAAAGCTAGAAAAATAAATTTTAAATCCTCAATTAAGTACTAAAATGGAGATTCTGAAAATCAAGTTAATGAAATTGAAAGTAAGAAAACAATTGAACTAATAAATAAAATTAGGAGATAGTTTTATGAAAAAATAAATTAGATAAACCTATGGTTAATTTGATTTTCAGAAAAAGTAAGAAGAAAAACAAACTACTAATATCAAAAATGAAAAAAAGTGAATGAACCACCAATGCAGTATTAGGAGTTATTTTGTCCAATTACATGCCAGTAAAACTGACAACCTAAGTAAATGGAGATTTATAACAATATAAATTGCCCAGATTAACAGAAGAGGAAATAGAATACATAAATATCCCTATCTTAGAAAAAGAAATTGAACAAGCCATCAGCGAGCTCCCTCTGAAAGAATTCTCAGGATCAGAAGGATTTGAAAGTAGATTCTACCAAACATTTAAGGAACAATTAATCCAAATACCATATACATGATTTGAAAAAAATAGGTAAAGAATTCCTGCTAAATTCCTTTTATGACACAATATGGTTTTGATCCCTGAAACATAGAGAGCAAAAACAGAGAAAGGAAACTATAGGCCAATTTCCTTAATAAATGTCAGTGCAAAAAATTTAAATAAAATCCTAGCAAGGAGATTATAGCAATGTGTCACAATGACCATACACTATGACCAGATGGAGTTTATACCAGGAATGTAGGGCTGGTTCAATATTAGGAAAACTATTAGAATAATTGACCACATCAATAACAAAAACAACAAAAATCATATGATTATGTCAATAGTTGCAGAAAAAGCCTTTGACAAAATACAACACCCATTCCTATTTAAACACACACACACACACACACACAAGAATAGTAATCAGGGGAGCTTTTCTTAAAATAAGTAGTATCTATCTAAAACCATCAGCAAATAGGGATAAGCTAGAGGACTTCTAGTAAGATCAAGGGTGAAGCAAGGATGCCCATTATCACCATTATTATTTAATATTGTACTTAAAATACTAGCTGTAAGAGAAGAAAGAAATTGAAGGGATTAGAATAGACATTGAGGAAACATAATTATCACTCTTTGGAAATGATATAATCATATGCATACTTGTAGAGAATCAACTAAAAATATTAGTCAGAACAATAAAGAATTTAGCAAGTTTTCAGAATATAAAATAAACCCACATAAATCATCAGCTTTTCTACATGCTACCAACAAAACACAGAAACAAGAGATGGAAAGAGAAACTCTATTTAAAATAACTGCAAACAATATAAAATACTTGAGAGTCGACCTGCCAAGACAAACACAGGGATGATATGAACACAATTACAAAATACTTTTCACATAAATATGACAGATCTAAATAACTGGAGAAATATTAATTGCTCATGGGTAGCTTGAACCAATATGATAAAATTGATATTTCTATGCAAATTACCTATTCAGTACCATTAAATCAAGCTACCAAAGAATTATTTTATAGAGCTAGAAAGAGTAGTAACAAAATTCATCTAGAAGAGCAAAAGGCCAAGAATATCATGAAAGAAAGGCTAAGGATGGTAGCAAAGAAATAGAGTGGTAGATCAGTGGAATATATTAGGTATCCAATACTTAGTACTAAATGACCATAGAATCTATTGTTTGATAAACCCAAAGAACCAAGCTTTTTGAGTAAGAACTCACTATTTGATCAGAAATTGCTGGGAAAATTAGAAAGCAGTTTGGAGAAACTAGGTATAGACTTAACATCTCACTCTGTATACCAAAATAAGGTCAAAGTGGAAAAAAGATTTAGACATAAAGGGTGATGTCATAAGTAAATTAGAGAAGCATAGAAAAATGTGCCTATCAGCTCTATGGATAAGGGAAGTGTTTATAATCAGACAACAGGCAGAGAGAATTATAGGAAGTAAAATAGATCATTTTGATTACTTTAAATTAAGAAGGGTTTGCACATACAAATCTAATGTAGTCAGAATTAGAAGGAAAACAGGAAATTGGTTAAAAAAAAACTTTTTTACAATAAGCTTCTCTATTAAAGGCTTCATTGCTCCCGAGCCAAATTTATTAAAAAAGAGAGAGAGAGAGCTATTTCCCAGTTGATAGATGGTCAGAGGACATGAACAGGCAGTTTTCAGAAGAAATCGAAGTTTTCAATAGTCATATAAAAATGTTCCCAGATCACTACTTATTACAGAAATGCAAATCAAAACAACTTGGAGATAGCATCTCACACCTATTAGATTGGCTAATATGTAATATGATACAAAAGGAAAATGTCAAATGTGGGGGGAATATGGAAAAATTGGGACACTAATGCACTTTTGATGAAGTCGTGAACTAGTCTAACAATTTTATGCCCAAAAAGCTATAAAACTGTGTATATCCTTTGACCCTTCAATACTACTACTAGTTCTGTATTCCAGAGCTATCAAAGAAAATGGAAAATTTGTACAAATATATTTATAGTACCTCTTTTTCTGTTGGCAAAGAATAAGAAATCAAGGGGAAACCCATCAATTGAGGAATGACTGAACAAATTGTGATGGAATGCTATTGTGCTATAAGAAATAATGAGAATGATGGCTTCAGAAAAACACAGGAAGACTTATATGAGCTAATACAAAGTGAAGTGAGTAGAACGAGGAGAACATTGCACATGACAATAATATAGTAAGGACAAACAGCTTGAGAATAAAGACTTAGCTACTCTGATCAGGACAGTAACCCAAAAGAGTTCCAAAGGACCCATGATGAAAGATGCTATCCACCTCCAGAGAAAGAACTGATGAATTATGAAAGCAAAATGAAACATACTTTTAGAAATTTCTTTATTTTTATTGTTTTATTTTGTTTGTGTTCTCTTTCGCAACGTGGCTAATATTGAAATACATTTTTCATAACGTAATGTGTATAATTGATATCAAATTTCTTCTCAAAGGGGGGAAGAATGGGTAGGAAGGAATTAATATGGAACTTAATTTTTTTAATGCATATTAAAATTGTTTACTTCTAATTGGTAAGTATTTAAAAATTAATTAATTAAATTATAAATTAATTAAATTAAAATTATTTTTTTAAAAAGAAGTCTACTTGAATGAGAGGTTTCTTGACCTAGTAACCCTTATGAATTCTCTTATCCTTACTCTATTCAAAGTAACAATATGCCTTAAGGACTTCATGGGTTCCTGGGTAAAGCAGAAGTATACTAGAAAGGAGATTAGAATTGGCATGACTTACCAGCCACAAGAATGATTTCTTTGTGTCTTCTATAGGACAAAATAAAACTTTTCCTATATTTAATGCTTTGTTTACCTAATCTTCCTCTTTTTTATAGAGACCTTGACATGAACCAGGGAGAGAGGCAGAATGAATCAAATAGAGATAGTGAGAAGCTTCCAGGACTGAACATAGTCTTTCTGTGCTCAGAATATTAGTAAAGAGCCACAGGATGGTGTGATCAGGGATAGCTTCCTGGAGGAAGTGGTTTTTGAGTCTGAATTTAAAGGATGGGTGGGGAGTAGACAAGTTAGGGGTAAGAGAATAAAAGGTATTCTAGTTATGGAGAACCAAATGAGTACAGGCAAGAAAATGGGAAAGTGTTCTAGGGAAAGGAAGTCGAACAGTTTGGAGCAGAGAATATGTGGAATGCTAAGTGGTGCTTGTACATTACTTTCAGGTTTGCAAAGCCCTTTGCATATACTACTTTCTTTAAGTCAGAGAAGTGAGAACCCTGAGGCTCTAAACAGAGGTGGGGAACCTGTGGCCTTGAGACCACACGTGGCCCTCTAGGTCCTCCAGTGTAGCCCTTTGACTGAATCCAAACTTCTTTGTTCTTTGAGGTCTGGATTCAGTCAAAGGGCTGCCCTTGAGGACCTAGAGGGCTACATGTGGCCTTGAGACTGCAAGTTCCCCACCCATTCTCTAGGAACTTAAAGACTTTGTCATGGTCTCACAAGTTAAATGTCAGAGGGAGGACACAAATCTAAGTGGTCCAGAATCCACATCTGGCACCATTTCCCCCCTACTATTGCTTCCTTTCCAAGGGAATTATATGAGAGAAGTCTGTAAAGAAGAGAGGCAGAAGTTTGTGGAGGGCCTTCTATGTTAAACAAAAGAATTTGAACTTTCCTTAGGGGACAGTAAGAGTATTGAAAAAAGTAACAAACTTTTGTGCCGCACACATATGATTGTTCACACCTATTTTTCATCTCTATAGAAGCGTTAGTGAGTATGTGTGTGTAGTGAGTCATTATATAGTATAGGGATATCCATGAAGGAAAACAGCTTATGAATTCCTGCCAGCAATTTTGTCCATTCAGTTGTAGAGTCATAGTCCATAGTGATGGAGATTTGCTTTCATTAATATTTTCTGCACTTTTCCAAATAAAAGGGAGCTGATTAAGAGAACTAGTGTATGAAGCAAACATTCATCTCCTTAAGCCAGGTCATCTTTCTGCCCATTTCCCTGATGAGTGATATATTTGTGACGAGCCAGGAGCCTAGCACTTGTTTTATGTACTTCATTTTGGGGGAGGGGGGAGGAGAAAAATGGATGATCATTATTTCTGAAAACTCTGTGTGTGTGTGTCTCTGTCTGTCTGTCTTTCTATCTTAAGGCTACTTTTAATCCTGAATCAGCCTCTTAGTCTTGAGGCCAGTAGCTTGACTTGGAGTAGGAAGAAAATGGTCAAAATTGTTATACCTTAGATTTACTTAAGAATTTGAAATTTTGAGGGACATAAGGCAGGGATTGTCATATCTATTTTCCACATGAATATTAGGCAACTTGTTCAAGGTTATTTGGTAAATTACTAATAAAGCTGGGATAAGAACAATTAGAGTATTATAGGTGGGAGATATCTTGTCCCCAGTCAATTGAACAAATGTATTATATGCCATAATAGGAGCTGGAGATAGAAGGTTGAAAAATGGCAGCCCCTCCTTTCAAGAATTCGAAAGTCTAATGAAGGAGATGTGCCAGTTGTACACAAATGAGTATAACCAAGGGTAGAATATGGGGGGGGAGGGCAAAGGAGAGATTCAAGCAAAGAACCCTAAAATTTGAAGAGAAAAGGAGATGGCTTTCAGCTGATAGCAATTGGGTTAGGTTTCGTGGAAAAGCTGGTACATGGGCTAGGCCATGAGGAAAGAGAATTCAAACAGGTAGCAGTGAAGAGGACGTGTGCCAACCTGATGTGAATGTATGAATGCAGGTGAGCCCCAGCCAGCCACAGAAAAAGTGAGCTTTGTTCCCATGTAGTATTGATGTCATTGGGGATCAGAGAAAATGGCTAGTCTGCCATCTTCTCACTCATATCACCTTTAAGTGACTTTCCAGTCTTTCTATGCTGTTGACATTACAATTTATTAGTGACTATGAACTGGAAGGACAAACAATCTTTTGGTAGCAAACACTCATTTTAGAGAATTTTAATTACATAACTAATTGCACCAGCCTCTGAGTATAGTGAGATAATCAATTGGATTATCATCAGAAGATGTTAATAATCAGCAAATAAGGGAGCTTTTTGGAGAATCAGTTTTGTGTCTGGTTTATTTTATTGACTTTTCAAATTTGAGAGGAAAAAAATTAAGAGTACATTGACGAAATCTACAACCTACCAACAGCTTATGACATTTTTTAGCACCCATGGTATACTAGATATTATACTCTAGGAACTATAAAAGGGAAGCAGAAAGAAAGACAGCTTACGGCCTAAGGAAAGAAAAGTGTACCAATATTAAAAAGGCAAAGGAACCACAACAAGTACTAATTATACTAACCAGGCTATCACTTTTTGCTGTCCACAACTCTTTCTTCCTTAATACCCTCTCCCTTCCATAATGGTTCTCTCTAGTGAGCCTCTGACATCTCCTGTACTGGTTCATAATACTCCCTACCCTCTAAAGATGTTTTCCAAGACTCTGGCTCTGTGCTTTTCTTTGTTTTTATCTCATCCACTTCTGTGGCTATAATTATTGTTCTATATGAATGGCTCTCCTGTTTCTGTATTGCCTCAATTTGTCTCCTGAGCTTTAATTGCATATTTTTAACTATGGGCTGAACCTGGATACTCTCCACATACATGAATCTCACATTTTCCAACTTCTCTATTCTTTTTTTTTTTTTAAAGCAATTGGGGTTAAGTAACTTGCTCAAGGTTACACGGCCAGTTATTTTGTGTGAGTGTTAAGTATCTGAGGCCGGAACCGATCCCGGGTCTCCCGACTGTGGGGCCAGCGCTCTTACTCACTGCTCCATCTGGCCGCCCCTTCTCTATTCTTTTTAATTAAATATTTTTGATGCTTATTTATTCATATTTTGTTACTTCCCACTGATCCTCTCCCCATAAAAACCTTTCTTAAATGAGAGTATAGCTTCTCTCTCTGTCTGTGTCTCTCTCTCTGTCTCTCTCTGTGTCTCTATCTCTCTCTCTGTCTCTCTGTCTCCCACTCTCTGTCACTCTCACTCTCTCACTTCAGCTCACTGGTGGTATCTGACAGTGTCCACCTCATTCCACATCTGTGGTCTGTTATCTGACCAATATTTCTGTAACATAATTAAGCACTCTCCCTGGCTTGGAATTCTCTCCCTCCACACTTGTACCTCTTTGAGTCTCTTTTGAGACTACCTTCCAGATTCAGCCAAAGTGCTATCATGTGCAGGAGACCTTGCATGGTCTAACTGCTTTCTAAGAGGTAACTTTAGCCTCTTTTGAGTTTTTATCTTCTCTTGTTTTCTGTTGTTCTCTAAGTTGTTTACCCTGTTAGAGTATAAACACCTTGAGGGCAGGGACTGTTTCTTTTTGATCTTTGTATCCCCAGCACCTAAATCAGTGCCTAGACATAGGAGGTGCCTAATAAGTGCTTATTATACATTGCTTGACTTTATCTATTGATGATAGTAGCATTCTATACTCTTTATCACTAAGATTTATTTATGCCTCTCCTTTTCACTATATTTATTTGTGCTCTTGTAAGTATCTTGAGAATAGAACACGTTCAACTTCCTAGCTCCAATATCCTATGCAGTGAGTGTTTAATAAATGCTTAATGAATTGTGGACTGGAATTGGCTTGCAAAAAAGAATACACAGGGATCTGAGAGTCAGGAGAGCTGGAGTCTGACAATGTACTTTAATTTGTTGAATAATTACTTCTGTGACTTTGATTTTTCTTCATGCATAAAATTAGGGGATTGAACTAGATGGTCTCTTTTGTACCTTCCAGCTCTAGTTTTCTATGATTCTGTGAATTCATGCACTTATTTAAGGACATCAGTAATGCAAACTCTGTCCTAATGTGAGTGGCATGGAAAAATGCAGGGCAGGAACAGAAGTGTGAAACTCTCTAGTCTCTGGAACCACTGAGATCTAATGGACAAAGAACAACCAAGGCTATGGATGCTAACTGAGATACCTCTTTGAAAAGTCCGAGGAGGCTCTGAACTGAGATACTATTTTTACTTCTGCATTTCTCTGTACCAGACCAACTAGAGGGAGCCCAAGGGTGAGCATCAAAAATGGAGGTGGGATTTTTGAAAAGACTTTGACTTTAGGAAAGATTAAAAACTTTAATATGCAGAGCTTCGGTAAGGAGAAACATGAAAGTAATGTATAAATTATTTAAAGGTGCAAGTAAAACTGGGGTAAGAAAAGAAACGTGTAATCCGATGATGAAGAATGGAAATTAAAGTGATAGACTGAATGTCAGAAAGGGAAAATTTAGCCTGAACTTGAGGGCAAAAACCCTCACAATGCTAATTCTAGGTGAAATAAGTGTTTCCCAAGATATCCAATAGGAGCACCATCTTTTGGTTGCACAGTCCTGAGAAAGATGGTGCATTTTATAGGTTATTTCTCTTACTAAATAGCCCATAAATTAAGAGAACACCAAACTGGCGGTTTCAAAGTCATAGAAGCATGAAATTTTGGCACTAGGACTTTAGAGGCCATCTCTTTCCATATTTTCCTAAACAAAATCCCTTAATGCCCTGAGAAATGGCCATCCACACTATACTTCGCAAAGCAGCCTGTGTCTGTTTTAGATAGCTTTAATGACTTGGAAGTGTTGATTTTCTCTTAAAAGTCTGCCTGCTGCTTTTAACCCTAACCAACTGAAAACATTTAACACTTATGTAGTAGGTTCTATATGCTAGAAATAGAAATGAAACTGCCTTACCCTCCAGCTGCTTTCAAGCTCCGCTCAATTCTCCTATAAGGATACAACATGGACACATGAGGAAGTCTTCTGAGTTCAGGGAGAGCCCTGTTACCCAGGGGGTGGGAAATCAGGAAAGGTGTTATGTAGGAGGGAGCACCTGACCCATGCTTGGAAGGAAGCTAGAAGTTCTAGGAATCAGAAGACAGTCTTTTCCAAGTGTGAGTGGCAACCTACACAAAGATAATGGAGATGACAGGGGCCAGTAGGAATTTAGGGCTCCCTCTTACTGGAGGTCTCCAGCAAAGGCCAGATAACCATTTGTAAGGTGTAGTGTAGAAGGGATTCTTTTCTGGATGTGGATTTGACTAATGAATGCTGAGATTCATTTCACCTCTGCCTTCCTGTGAGGAATATTAAATTTCTAGAAGGGTAAAGGGGAGTCATATTGTGACAAACTTTTTTTAATTTTTTTTAAGCAATCAGGGTTAAGTAACTTGCTCAAGGTTACATAGCCAGTTATTATTTCTGGGTGTGGTGCTAAGTATCTGAGCCCGGATTTGATCCCCAGGTCATCTCAACACTGGGGCGGGTGCTCTTACTTGCTGAGCCACCTGGCTGCCCCTAAGCTATTGGGGTTAAGTAACTTGTTCAAGGTTACACAGCCAGGTGTTTCTGGGTGGGTGCTAAGTGTCTGAGCCTGGATTTGATTCCCAGGTCATCCTGACACTGGAGCCAGCGCTCTTACTTGCTGTGTTACCTGGCTGCCCCCTATTACAAACTTTTAAGTGTCAAGATGAAAAGTTTGTAAGAGAGACATTAAGGAGCCACTGAAGATGACCAAAATAGGAAAATGGCATACATTTTCAGATGTCTATTTTAGAGATGTCAATTTGGCTGCTCTGTGAAAGCCAGACTAAGTTAAAAAGGGAAGAGACAAAAAGCATAAAGAGCAATTAGAAGACTTTCCCCATGTTCTAAATGAGACAGAAGTTGATGAGCTGTGGGAGAGATTGAAAGAGTGGAGAGTTGATGGATATGAAACATAGAACAGATAACTCTTGGCTATTGATAAGATATGAGGGAAATGGAAGAGCATAGTGTCAAAGATGCCTCTGAGATAGAGGACCTGTGTGACTGGAAGAATGGTTGGAGGAAAAGTAGGAGTTCTGTTTCAGATGTGTTGAGTTTGAGATGCCTATGTGACCTCACATAGAGCTATCCCATCAGCAGATAGTAATGGAGACTAGAATACAAGGGAAAGATTGTGTCCTCTGCAGTTAATACTACAAGATATTCATTTAAAAAACAAATTTAGATATTTTGTAATTCAGAACTTGAGAACTAGGAGATGACTTGTATTAGCTGTGTTTGTAAATTACAAAAGAGGAAGGAGGAACTACTTACAAACCTACAAACTAGGTGTGTTTTTCCAATCCTTTTAGAGAGCCCTATTCTAGCCTGACAATGATTCAGTTTTATGAAGCAGTAATAACATGCAGAGGAGAGCTCTGAATTTCTTGGTTTGAAGTTACACATGCAGTATGGCCTCAGAGAATTGCTTAGGGTTTTGGCTTTGGGGTTCTACCCCCCAGCTCTGCCATTAAATTGCAGATGATATTTCCCTCTGTCCTTCCAAAGGATTTAGATCTGGAAGGGAACTTTAGACATCTAGTTTAATTCTCTCATTCTACAGATAAAGAAAGTAGGACGCAAAAAGGATAAGTGACTTGTACAAAGTCACAGAAGCAAAGATGAGATTCAAACTCAGATCCTGTGACTACAATCCTAGTACCCTTTCCATTTCCTACCAACTACTTTGGACAGGTTAAATGTGTTTGTCAGGTATATATTTCTTGTATCTTGTCCACTAAGTAATATTCAGAATGCTTTATTAGTTATTCAAAGCTATCTGTGATCTGGCATGACTCTGCTTTGTGATGTCCCACTTCAATGTATCAAATGAAATACTATATTGTGTGGGGTTTAGAAAATAGCACCTGTACCAGGTTCTTAGGGATGAAGAGAAGCTTTCATTCTAACCTGTGGAGTTCTTTTAGAAAACCTCTGAAGAAATGATTGACTAGTCCTTACTATTGAAGAAGAGAGGTATAACTTGAACATTGAGGCTTTTCTTCTTAATTGAACCCATTGAAAGCAAATTTAATTGAGAGCATTTTAAAATATCCTCAGCTCATGGTTGGAGGTACAAAATATACAGAAAAGCCTTGATTAACTTAAATGCTTGGGGAATGGTTTATCCAAGTTCATTGAATTTTCTTGTTGGCACATTATTAACCCCAAATTCCTTTTTTTTTTTTCAAAAATTGGTGTTAATATTTTAATGTACATTAGAGATTTGTCTGCCTTAGAAAATAAACTTTGCTGAAAATACATAATTTTACCCTTGAAGATCTTTTAGGCCCTCAGAGTCATCATTGTGAGTATCAAGGCTTTTTTGTCAGAAGTTGGGGAAGACACAAGAGATTAAGCTAAATCTGAATTAACCCCACAGCACCCCTTGAAAGTCTTGTGTTTCTTTTTCTTTGTTTAATGAAATATCTGATAGAAAATTTTCTCCTAAAATGTAAGTAGTATATTGGTTATTTAATAAGAGTTCTATTAAATTTTGGATCTGGTTAATTAAGATAGTTTAGTACCGCCGATTGAGAAACTACAACATATTATCCTTTGAATCAACTCAGGAAAATCTAAACAGTACCAGAACTTTTTTTCCTTCTGTCTAGTGAATTAATCACATGAATTGGGGAATTTTGAGTCCATATATCCAACAATATGGATTCAGGACTGATTGAATGGCCAGATTCAAAACAGTGCTAATAGTTCAATGTTAACAATAACAGGAGGTCCTCAAACTTCAAAGGATAAAAATAGATGTTCTCCAAGGTCTAGACGAATACCTAAAAGAAATGAAGCAAGAATTGTTAAAAAGAAAATTAAGACTCTTGGCGAAATAATTGGAAAAAGAATAAGTACCTTAGAAGAAAAAATGGGAAACTTTACCCAAGTATTGGGCTCCCTGAAAACTGAATTGGATCCAACAAATCTATGTTTCCATGACACAGCCAGAGAAATTAGAACAAAATTAAAATGCTGAAAAAAAAAACAGAAGAAAATGTAAGCTGCCTGGTACTAACTAGCACTAAGAACTAACCTAGAAAGCAGATTAAGGAGAGATAATTTAGGAATCATTGGACTTCTTGGAAAGTATAATTTATTAAGAAGTCTGTATAATATATTTCAAGTAAACATAAATTGAAATGGTCTAGATCCTTTAGAACCATAGGGTAAAGAGAAGAAGAATCCCTTTGTCATCTTTTGAAAAGTATCCCAAAAGGGAAAGTTCTAGGAATGTCGAGGCAAATCCAGAACTTCCACATCAAATAAATAATAAGATGAGCATCCGGAAAGAATTACAATCGAGGTCACATAAGAACTGGCGGCTTTTAATAATATCGATGAAAAAACAATAGTTATAATAACTATTATAATAACCAATATTATAATAATTAAAATAATTGCTATTATAATAACTAACAATAACAGTAGCATTGATAGGGTACTTTAAATTTTTTAAAGGACTTTACATTTATCTAATGTTATCCTCACAACAACCCTCTGCGGTAGGTGCTAATATCTGCATTTTACAGTTGAGGAAACTGAGATTGAGAGTTAAGTGTGACTTTCCCAGGGTCACACAGCTAATCAATGTCTGAGCAAAGATTAAAACTTAAGTCTTCCTGATTTCTAGGACCAACATTCTGTCCACTGCATGACCTAGCTGCTGTTGCTTCTTCTACAGGCCAGAGATCTTTTAATACAGTATTCCAAAAGAAAAAAAAATATGGACTTAGAGCCAAGAAGAACTTACCTTGCAAAACTGAATATAGTTCTACAGGGGGAACACTAGATGTTTAATGGAATAGAAGGCTTTAGAGTAATTCTAATGAAGAGACCAAAGCTGAGTAGGAACTCAGAAATACGAACACAAGACTAGAGGGGAACCTAGAAAGGCAAGATTATTTGAGTAATTGGAAGAAGTTGTGGGATGATGTAGTGCTGATATTCCTGTAGAGAGAGAAGGAACAAGTTTTCCTTCAGAATCTTAATGTCTTCAAAAGATACTGAAATAGTTAAATCAGAAAAACAGAGGACCTTAGGGGGGATTGGTTCTGATCTGACGGTTTCAATATGGGAAGGAAAAGAAAGAACAAAAGGAAGAAGACAGTAGTGTAGAAAGGAGGAGGGTAGAACTTGTTGTTGCTTATTGGATTATATGAGAAAAGAAGTTGAGAAATATTAGGGAAGGGTTGGTGGGAACAACTTTGTGTGTGTGTGTGTGTGTGTGCGCGTGTGTGTGTACATTTTTAAAAGCATGCAGTGTGAAATTGAAACTTTGGGGCTCTTATAGCATCTTCGCATTCTGCTCTACAGTCAGAAATACTCTTTTTCACTGTTTAAGTTCAGAATTTGAAAGCAAAAAATAAAAGAGAGACACAGCTTACAGGAACACAGAGTGATCATCTCTATACTCTCCTCTGGTCAGATAATGTCTGCAGTATTGTATTCATTTCATATTTTATGAAGGACTTTGATAAGGTGGAGAAAATTCAGAGGATGGCAGTATGGTAAAGGACCTTGAGTCTATCATATCAAGGTTAGCTGAAGAAACAGTGGTGGGGTATTTAGCCTGGAGAAGAGAAGCATGAAGAGCTTATAGCTGTAATTGCAGGCAATGACATCTTTGCATCTTTGCTCTAATTTCGTTTAGATTTTGGCCTTTGGTCTAACTGATCAATGTCCTATCTATACAGTACACAGTAGATTTACGAATGACTATGATGTCAGTAATCATTCATATCTTACTTGATAAGATAGTTAATTTAATTTTTGTGATGTTTCCTGGTCATCGTGTCCAATGCCTTCTATCTTCCCCCCTCAAAGTATTCGAAAATATATACACATGACACTTCTGAGCAATCTACAAACTTCTGGCTTCTTATATCTATCCTGACCACATTTTCTGACATTTTTTCCATCTTCCCCTATGCATTTAAGTCACCAAGAGTAAAGGTATAGGTTGATTTGATTTGGAAAATCTTCTCAAGTTCATCATAGAATTTCTCCTATCCTTTACCTGAACAATATATTGGTGCATTAGCTATAATTCTTCCCATCACGATCTACTTAAAAATGTTCATCAATGAACATTGCAGAGGATGATGATCAAATGCCTCAAGAAATTGTGTCTTTTTGCCTTTGGGCTCACTATAAAGTAAATTCTGCCAACTCCTTCCCATTAGCTAGCTCCCTTGTGCCTTCTACTTTCATTTTATAGCAATAATGTCAATATTGATAGCCTTCACTTTTTCTAGTATCAACCTGCCTTTTGGAAAAGTTACTACATTTAGAATACCAGCAGCAAATTAATCTTTGAAGACTTTCCAAAAGCTTGGACATATACTCTTGATATATACTGCCTCTTTTGTGCTACTGTGACCATCTCTGAGGAAAGAGAAAGGGATTGTAGAAAACAGCAACATTTTGTACCTTTGTTTCCCTGGTTTCTATGGCCAATGAACTCATCACCCAGTTGCTAACTTACTGACGATGCATCTCTCTACATTTAATTAAGCTGTTCCTCAGATAGAAGGCATGGTCTGTCATTGGGCCTCTACCTGAACCCTTCCCTGCAGAGTAGTTGTAGCCAGAGCTTGAGCTCCAAAGTCAGTGCCTCCAAGAAATAAGTTACCTCTGCTCTATGGTGAGACATCAGAAAGGAAATTTTGTGGAGGAAAAGTCACTTTCGTTAATAGAAAATATTATTCTTGACTTTGAAGGAAATGACTTCTTTTTATAAATAATATATAATAAACTCTTCATTCAGGCTCTAGTAACTAGTTATTTAATTATAATGTTGAACTTTTTTCTATATTCACTTTATTTTGTCAAGTATGGTATAAATAATGGAAAATGGGGTGGCAGAGGAGTGCCAAGTACTTTGAATTTAGCACACATTTACATAATTACAGCTGTACCTTTCTATAACCCTCTTCTCCTGGATTCTCTCTCTTGTCTAGATTTTCATGAGGATGTCCTTTTCTTGTTCTCCTTCTAGCTGTCTGACCACTCCTCAGTGTTCTTTACCAAATCTTCATCCAAGTCATGCTCAGTAACTGTCGACATCCCCCAAGTCTCTTTCCTGACCCTTTCTCTTCTCCCTCTATATCACCTTTATTAACTACATTAAATTTGGTTTTCTGTAATCAGAAGTCTGAGAAGATTTCTTGTAATTTTTGTGTTATGTATGGTGTTTTGGGTTGTTTTTAATTTTTGTTTCAGTTTGTCACGTTCTTCTGGGAGATCTATAGTCCTTAAATTGTCTCTTTTTGTTTTGTTTGCTTTTTTTGGAAGGCAATTGGGGTTAAGTGACTTGCCCAAGGTCACAGGCTAGTTTTTGTGTTAAGTGTCTGAGGCCGGATTTGAACTCAGGTCCTCCTGACTCCAGGGCCGGTGCTCTGTTCACTGTGCCACCTAGCCGCCCCCTATCCATCCTGTTTTTGAGATCAATGTCTTTTGCTCATATGGAGTTCATGTTTTGTCTTATATGTATTTCTCATGCGTCCTCTTTTTCCAGATTGTTTTTCACTTCTGTTTATTTGCATTCCCAATAAATCATTCTATCTATCATGGATTTATGTTTTTTCTGTTGTGCCAATTATTTATGCTCTACAGGCCACAACTTGTGCTTTCTTGCTTCTTATTTAAACCATCTAGAACTATCCTTCTGTGGTTCCATAGTCTTTTCAGAATGCACAGGGTTCTCTGTCTCATTAGGTGCTGATTCATTTACTCTTGTCTTCCAATGTTTCTTCATAGTTTCCTAGACTTATTTAGGTGATCTGGAAGACATACTCCTTTCTGCTATTACTATTTCAGGTGATGGCTTATCTGTTTTTGCTTAGTGTCTTTAACGGATTTTTCTTCCTCCTAAGATCTTGGCTAGTTTCAGTATTTTTCCTTATATTCCCCAACTGTTCAATTTCTGACTCCTTCCCCTTACATGAAGTTACACTGGCAGGCTGGACCTCAATGAATCTGCCTCTGTATCTGCCCCAAGTGTCTCGTGGGGAGACAGAACTGCCTCCAAAAATGAATGATGGGTTCTTTCTCTCCATTTCTGAGTTCTATAGATGAGTTGTCTTATAACACAGAGCAATATCACCTAGAGTCCCAGACTGAGCAAACCTTTTGCCTTTTGGTTTTCTGTGGCACTGGAAGGGCGGGGATAGCCTAGAATGATGCTGCAAGCCCATGGACTGCTTTGTGGAGCCCTGCCAAGGGAAGCCAAATCAGTTCTTTAGGGGTTAATAATTAGCTATCTCTACTGTTGGTTTGTTAGGTTTTTATGTTGTTAAGGCTCTTGGTGTTCTAGGATGTGGAGACAGCTGATCTTGTGTCTCATTCCTATTTTTGAGAGGTCATGAGGATCAGGGAAAGTGTCTAGTCCACCACCTTATTGATCATATTACCTAGAAGTCTTCTTTGGTAATTGTATCAACTCCAATAAATTGAGTTTTCATCCCAAGAAGATGCTTTCCAGATTCATACAACCAGCACTAAGCTCTCTTCTTACCTCCATTCCTGGGTCATTAACTGCACTACAGGCATTGCACGTTGGATGTTCACAGGCATCTCAAAATCAGCATGTTCCAAACAGAAGTCATTATCTTTCCCTTCAAATCCTCCTCTCTTCCCAACTTATTGTTATTGAAGGTACCATTATTTTTCCAGGCACCTAGAATTTCAACCTCATTATCAACCTCGTGTACATTCCACTCCATATATCCAATCTGTTGTCAAGTCTTGACATTTCTGTTTTCTATATTTAGATGTTTTAATCTGTCATGTAAGATGCCATCTCTCTACTCACAAGCCTACACCCTGCTTCAAGTCCTCATCACCTCCTGCCTGAAAAATGGCAACAGTTTTCCATTTGGTCTCCCTGCCTCCCGTCACTCCCAACTCCAGTCCATCCTCTGATCAATTGTCTTCTTTAAGTACAATTTTGGCCAGGCCCCTACCCTACTAAGTGAACTTCAGTGACTCCCTGTTACCTCCAGGAATAAATATAAAATCCTATATTTGATATCAGAAGTCCTTCACAACCTTTCCCCTTCTTACCTTTCTAGTCTTACACTTTACTTCCCTCTACATTACAATCCCCCACACAACACTCCATCTCCTACCCTTTTCCTCTCTACTGGTTGATCTTTATGCTGTGTTATTCTGGCCAGACACCCCTTCCCACTGCTAGTGCCTTTCCTCAGATATTCCCTTCCATTTTTCACTTTATCCAATATAATGTCTCCCCTGATAGAATGCAAACTCCTTATGGGTAGAGATCATCATTTTACTTTTCTTTGTATTTTATCCCTAGTGCTTAGCTCAGCGCCTGGTACACGGTAAGCAGTGAATAAATATTTGTTGACTGAATTATGTAAATGATAGCTTATTCTTATGAGTGATGAAACAAGTTTGGAAGGATATTTTGTTGACATAGTTCAAATGACTGTATATGTCTGGCACTAATGAAATGCCATTTCTTATAAAAGTTTGTAATTCAGATGAACTTTCCTCAAAATTGCATTAATGTTTTTAACTCTTTTATTCTTGGCTTTTTGTTTATTGATCCCAATATAATGACCTTATTTTTGTATCCTGTGATTGATTTTTTTCTCTTTATGTGAGCTATGTGTTTTTATCTCTGTACCTCTCAAATGTATTTGTGAATAGAAATAGATATATATTATTTTTTATCAAACTGCATAAATAAATTTTTACTTAATGCATTTTTACAATAATACTTATATTTTTGGAATAGATTTCTTCCTCTAGGTAAAGCTTAATTTTTTTTAGTGGAAGAAGGAGATTTCATTTTAAACAGCAATTCTTCCTCTTGCCATTTTGCCTCCTATCTTCAACAAATTTTTCTTTTCTTACTCTTGAAGAAACTTTTTTTTGAGTCAATAGAGCACTGCCCTGGAGTCAGGAGGACCTGAGTTCAAATCCCACCTCAGACACAATATAAAAACTAGCCGTGTGACCTTGGGCAAGTCACTTAACCCCAATTGTCCTACCTTCCTCCCTCCAAAAAGCAAAAAAAAATTTAAAAAGAAACTTTTTTTTGCCAAGGCTCTTCAGTTCATTTCGTTCTTCAGTTTGCCTCTTAAGTCAGTTATATTTTCATGAATACAGTGTTTAGATAAAATTTATTTTCTTCACCTAACGTATTTATTTTTAATTAACATAGAACTATTTATTATTTAAATATATCTCAAGAGTCTAAAATGCTATGTACATAGTAATGCTATTTTAAAGAAAAATAGAATCTGTTTAGTTTCTTCACATAATGTTTATGGCACCTATTTTCAAAGAAAACCATCATTTAAAATTTAATATCATCTAGTGTTTTTGAAAACCTCCATTAGAGTAGTACAAACTACTATGTCACGAAATTGGTGTTCATATTCAAAAATGTTTAGATTCAGCAGCATAATCCTATTGTGTCTTGATTTTGTAAACATATCTCTAAAGTATTATTTGATGCTACCAACTTGAAAACTACTTTAAATTCATTATGAAGGTGTCATATGAGTCATTGAAACACACCTCAGCAGTGAGATAATGGACATGAAAGTACTTTGCACAGGGTGAGGTTTGCTACATGTGGAAGGGTAGCTTGTGTATAATGGATTTTCCTTGGTGGTTGGAACCTGCCATTCTGGAGTGTCTATATGTGTTTCTGTAATGCAATACATGTATTTTCTGTGTAGGATTTAAAGTATATTACAAAGCATTTGTGAAACCATCTACCAACACTGACAGGGCCAGGGAACTGATATAGAAGTCTGCCCATAGTCCATACCTCATGCATAGCCTTCAGAACTGGTTATTAGGAAATAATGAGGCAACAGTCATAAATACATTGAACTGATTAGGTAGTCCTACTGATACTTGCTTTTTCTTCAGTGCTGTTTATATCTACTACGGAGTTTTCACAACTAGTTTTTTGTACCTTCTGCATCAACACTTTGACTCAGTTTGCAAATGCTAACCATTGTAGCATAAAAATGCTTGCCTTATTTGCCTGAGTATTCCACTTATATAGAATTAGTAGCTGAGTTTTTGCTTAAAGACTTCCATTGATATTTTATATCTGGCTTCAATCTGTCTGTCTGAACACATTTCTCTATAACTTCTTCCCCATGTGCCTGATTTTCTTTAACCTTTATCCATTTCTTTGGAGCCAGGCAAAACAACACTTATGTCCCCTTCCATGGGGCAGCTCTTGAAATGCTTGAAGGCAGCTATGATGTCTACCATCAGGGTAAAACCTTCCTCATTTCTTCACCCCATCTTTATGGAAAGACCCAAGGATCTGATCATCTTCCACTATGACTTTCCCAAATCTGACACCCAAAATTAAACATATTCTCCTGATATGATATGAATGGGCCTCCTGCTTGTGATGGACAGAGAAATGAAAACATCCCTTCTACTGCACTGTCCCTTCCATTTGTAAGAATCTATGTAATCATTTCTTTTATCCTAGCCAGTAAGTTTTTGTGATGTTTGTTTTTTAATGCAAAACTTTACCTTTGGCTTCTAAATTTGCAGTGTTCTTTTGCAAGAAGCATGTGAGAATAAGAGAATGTAGAATGTATACAAAAGGATTCAAAATAATTCCTACAACATTGTACTTAGGTTAAGGGAAACAACTGAAAGAAAAAAAAACAACTGGTAATTTCTGGAAAGTCTCAGCTTTAATTTGTAGAAATGGTTTGGGAGATTTATTCTCAGATCAATAAAAATTTTTCTCAATTTCTATAGAATTACTGCTTATAGCATTTTAAGTTTGTGACATTCACATAAGCTTAACAATTAAAAATTTCATGTACCTTGTTTAATGTGTCTATAGGACTACAGAGGAGAAACAGTCTGGTATAATAGACAGAGCACATCTTACATCAGGAAGAACTGGGTTAAAGTCCTGACTGGAATGTGTTCTGCTGTTTGATTCTGGAAAGTCAATTAACTTCTCGGGGCTCTAGATAATTCTCTAAGACTATAAATTGTCAAGCAGGTACTTATCTGCCATGGTAGAATAAATTTCTTCATTAGCAGTTCCTTAAGCCATAGGGCCTGTCTTTTTTTAAATGGAGTTAATGTTAATATCTCAAAATTTGAGAAATATGGAAAAATATGGAAGGTTATTCTGAGTTAGTAAAAAGCCTGAATTTAGGAAATATTTTTAAAGATATTTACCTTTTTCTTATCTATATGAATTAATAGGGTTTTATTGTGCCTTAAAAAGGTAGTTTTCAAGAGGTTTCTCTTACTCTCTTTGGCATAGTCCTGGGTCCATATATGATTTGAGGCACTTAGTATTTACTTTTGATATATTTGCATCTTTTCCCAGGCCCTCCTTGTATGGATTTCTTAGTGATATTGCTGGATCAAAGGATATGTTTTGTGTGGATTTCTTTTTTAAATAAATTTATTTATTTATTTTTAGTTTTCAACATTCACTTCCATAAGTTTAAATTTTCTCTACATGGGGGCAGGTAGGTGGCACAGTGAGTAAGAGTGCTGGCCCCGGTGTTGGAAGGACCCAGGATTGGTTCCAGCCTCAGAAACTTAACACCGCCCTCCCCACACACACGCACAAAATAACTGGCCGTGTAACCTTGGGCAAGTTACTTAACCCCAATTGCTTTGAAAAAAATAAATAAATAAATTTTAGCCACCTCCCTCCACTCCACCCTCCCCAGGACAGTATGCAATCCAATATAGGCTCTACATATACTTTCTTTTTATAAACATTCACATTATTCACATAAGTCATGTTGTACAGAAGAATTAGAATGAATGGGAGGAATGAGGAGATAGAAAAAAACAAAACAAAAAAGAGCAAATGGTATGCTTTCTTCTGTATTCAGACTTTCTTTGTACGTGGATGGCATTTTCCATCATGTGTCCTTTGGAATTGTTTTAGGTCCTTGCATTGCTAAGAAGAGCTAAGTCTATCAAAATCATCACACACTGTGGCTGTTACTGTGTACAGTGTTCCCCTGATTTTGCTCACTTAACTCAGCATCAGTTCATTCAAGTCTTTCTTGGTTTTTCTGAAGTCTGCCTGCTCATCATTTCTTATAGCACAGTGGTATTGAATTATATTCAAATACCACAACTTGTTCAGTCGTTACCCCAGCTGATGGGCAGCCCCTTAATTTCCAATTCGTTGCCACCACAAAAAGAGCTGCTATAAATATTTTTGTGCATGTGGGTGCATTTCCCATTTTTATGATGTCTCTGGGATACAGCCCTAGAAGTAGTATTGTTGGCTTGAAGGGTATGAACATTTTTATAGTCCTTTGGGCATAGTTCCAAATTGCTCTCCAGAGTAGTTGGATCAGTTCCTTGTGTAGATTTCTTGACAAGTGATTGGATCCCAAACTTTAGCAAGTCATTTTGTGCCTCCCCAAATCATAGTAATTCTGAGTTCCTTTTGAATAACTCTTAATTGAGTTCAGAAATCCTGAATCGCAAATGGAGTATTTCCTAACGTCATCAGACAGAAAATCAGGAAATTAATATATTCAAATTATAGACTTTAGATTACCTCAAAGGGAAATCATTTTTAAAAAGATTAAGTTAGAAAATGGGCTCTTATTATAGGAGGCCCCTTAGACCTTTGATTAGGCACCTTCCCTTGTCCTTACTGAGAGAATTTAATGATGATAAATGGCCAATAGGTGTTGTAGATGATATGGTTTTCTTTACAACAGATCCTTTATAAATACTTCTTGGGGAATAGTGAAAAGAGTGAATTGATTGTTTCTTGTCCTACCATTTATGGATGCCTTATTCTTGGCACAGATATCTTTTCCAAATTGCATAGGGAGGTAAAGGGGGGGGCAAGCCTGCCAGCTTCTTTCTACCCAGCTGGGTCCAGGTGTTCTTCATTAACATGTAAATAGTGCAATTAGAATTTCTAGCAAAAATTAAATCTAGGTGAAGCAAAACTGTATTAAATATAAGGTTTTTTTAGTATATACATGTATATATACATATGTGTTTATATATCTATGTGTGCATATATATGTACATTCATATATACATATACATATACATATGCATATACATGTATCCTTAGGTTCCTTCCAAGCATTTGGAATGATTTTTAGTCTTAATTATAATAGGGTTTCAAACTGTTATTCACTTGTATTCTGTAAGAGTTGGTAGAGAGGAATGAAGAATTATTTTTTCAGTGAGTTTCTTTGATATTTTGTTATGAGACTCTATAGATTACTTGCTGAAGGTTAATAAATAACCATCTGTTATAGTTTGCATTGGGTTCAATTAGTGATGTGGGATAAAATCTATATATTCATCTTTTAGTCAGTCCACTTTTAAAGAATCCTCTTACCATGTTTACATGGGACCATTGAAAGTCTTCCACTCAGGGTAGCTAGGTGGCACAGTGAATAGAGCACCAGACCTGGAGTTAGGAGGAGTTAGGAGTCAAATCCGGCAGACACTTAACACACACACCAAAAAAAACTAGCCGTGTGACTTTGGGCAAGTCACTTAACCCCCACTGCCCTCCAAAAGAAAAAAAAAAACTAAAGTCTTCCACGCTTAGTGACTCCTGTAGTTTGTTTTTCTCCCATCTACAGCAATATTGTTGATAAATAAATTACATGATACCAAGAAACCTCTCTCTTTCTCCTTGTACTATTTTGAGATTCAATACTTCATTTATATGTATAGTCATGGGACCACTGAGGGTTGGGGGGGAAAAAGATCTGTAGAACTGTGAAGTCACCAAAGAACTTTATCAGGGCTCTATGAATATATTTTCCCTCTGTGTGTGGCCACCATTACTGCGGGAGTAACTCTATGGGAAAAACAATACTTTATTTTGTTTTGAGTAAAAATTAAGTTATCCTACTTTCCTTGGATGCCTTGTAATGATCAGGGAAACAGGAGACCTCAGAAATGGAATTCTAGAATTGGAACTTTTTAAATCCTTATCCAAATATTCTTATAACTGTAGTACCACAAGCAACACCATCCATTGAGTAACCTTCCACTCCCAAAGAAATATCCAAGATAAGAAAGCTAATCCAAAAGAATTATGATAGAAGTTACCCTAGAGATCTTCGCAAAGAGGATGGCCAACTAATCGTTTCTTTAAATATTCCTTTTCCTGATTACAGGGGCCTGGGCTAGAGAATTTCTCAATCCCATTCAACTTAATGTTTCTAGAGTTCAAATGCATTCTAAAGAGAACTGAAGATCAAACAAATTCTCTAGATTTCTTCCAGGTCTAAAATGCAGTGTTATAAATTAAATTGACTCCTTTTCTATCATGGTTTCTGAGATTAGTTATCAATATTTAAGGATCTGGCCTTAGCCATTGTAATACAATGGTTGCTTTAAACAACAAAATCTCATTTTTAGTCTCTGAGGTTTAGAGGCTAAGTATTCCAAGTAAGATAGGGATAAGCCTTGACCCCATCTTAGCTAAACTTTTTGTCTCATCCACAGATAGCACAGCATCCTACAGGCATATCCATTTAGCAAATATTTGGTATGTTGTACTGTTTTGAATTATGTTGTCATAAAAACTGATTTATGTTCTCTTAAGCAAAAAAAAAATATATAGTCATGCATGTAAACATCACTTAAATGACAACCAAGCATCTCTTAGGTGACTCTTAAATGACTAAGGCTTTTTCTTTGCTCTATTGAAAAAGAAATATTAGCAAATTATGCAGCTCATTAGCTTTGTTCCATCATAAAGAGTATACATTCTCTATTTAATATCATAATGAAATCCCAGTACAGCACATTTTCACCGAGCCAAGAGTTCGATTATAGTCTGGACATGAAGTGGCCTGAGGACTTGTTTTAAGAATAAGAAAACTGAAAAAGTATTTTGTATTACAAAATTGAGAGTTTATGAATTGTTAAAATTGCTTAAAAAGGGAGATGGATGGGGTGGCCAGGTAGCACAGCAAGTAAGAGCACCGGCCCCAGTGTCGGGATGACCTGGGGATCGAATCCCGGCCTCAGACACATAGCACCCACCCAGAAACACCTGGCCGTTTAACCTTGAGCAAGTTACTTAACCCCAATTGCTTAGAGGAGGCTAGGTGGCTCAGCAAGTAAGAGCACCGGCCCCAGTGTCAGGATGATCTGGGGATCGAATCCCGGGCTCAGATACTTACCACCACACCCAGAAATAACTGGCTGTGTAACCTTGATCAGGTTACTTAACCCCAATTGCTTTAAAAAAAAAAAAGGGAGATGGACCTTTATAAGATCAATATAATGCCAAGGTGAGGAGAGCTTGTTAATCTACTAAAAACTAGCAATTCCTAGTAGCAAATGTGCTGTAGCTCATGCCGCCATTTGTGGGTCAGTGGAAATTGGTTAGAACACACTTCAGCAGTGGGATCTTCTATATTGACTAAGCATCACTGTACTTCAAATTAACACGTAACCTGCTACCAAAGGCATATATTGTCGTAAGTCATAGGTCAAAATTAAAGCTCTTAAAATGGCTTTGTACTTACTGGGTGTGGTCTAAAGAATATCCGAGTCTTTGAGTATAGATGAGTGACCTTTGTTTGGCATTATTATTGGTGTATTATTTGAATGACGCAGTAGTACAAAACTGCTTTTGTTACCTTTTACTGTCAATTTTCCTCTGATAGTAAGCACATAAGAATTTCTAACCTCTCCAAGTTTTGAATCCAAAATGCCTACATGAGTTGGAATATATCACTGTTACATTCACTTTCTTTTCTTCTACATTAATTTATGCCTTGTTTTTAGCATTGTACAGTTGTAAGATGGTATAACATCTATAGCACTTCTGGAGCCCCTTGTCTATTACTATCAAACTTAGGTTTAGTTTAAAAAGGAACAAGTTTCTCTTAATTGTTTTCACATGCACCACTGACATTCTTGTTTTCCTCATCTTTTTTTTTTTAAAGCAATCAGGGTTAAGTAACTTGCTCAAGGTTACACAGCCAGGTGTTTCTGGGTGTGGTGCTGAGTATCTGAGCCCGGGATTCGATCTCCAGGTCATCCCGACACTGGAGCCGGTGCTCTTACTCGCTGTGCTACCTGGCCGCCCCTGTTTTCCTCATTTTCATTCCATATCTTCAGAGAGTTTTATATGGAATACACTAATAATAATGGCAAAGGTAGTCTTCAAATATTAAAGGATCTGCTTTCTGGGCCACTTCTTGTATGCATTTTTATTCTATTTTTGTTTGCCTTTCATTTTCCTTAGACTTTGCCCTTTCAAAAGCTCCCAAAGCCAATTGCAAGAGTCACAATTACTGGTTATCATAGGAGCAAGAATTAGTGTTGCTCATTTATTAATGAGCCCTGCCAACCCAAACTCTGCTTCCACATTTTCTCCCGTGAGAATAATGCTAGAAAATTATTTTCATAACTACCAAATTTAATTCTAGAAAATCACTTCTAAGTATCATTGTGGTTATCAACCCAAGCAGCTGTTGCCAGGATTTGAGTCATACTGCCCATGGGGGGGGGGGGGAAGTAAATTATGCTAACAGGCTAATCCACACATTCAGTCTTGTCTTTGACACTTACTGGGTGTGTACAAGCGAGTTAAACTCTTCATCTGTTTCCCCTGAAGTAAAGTGGAGGTGATAATATTTGTAGTATCTGCCTCTTGGGGTGGTTGTGAAGCTCAAGTAACATAATGTATAAACATGACTTGCATTTATTTTGGGGGCTTTGATGGTTAAATGGTTTGTCAAATTTTTCTTTTTTCTCTTTAATTTAACACTAAAAGTGATCATTTCTGTATAGAACATAGAACACAAAAAAAGGATTAAAAATGAAGTTGTGACTTTCTTTCCCAAACTACTTGCTTTCTTAAAGTATATAATAAAATCACATTTTTAAAAACGATCCTATTTGTCTTGATTACCTTAAGAACTTTCTGTTCTCTGTGCACTTTTTCAAAGTATTTTAATGAACCCTCTTTTTCCTTTTCTTTTAGTTTTTGACATTACCTTTACTGTTCCACTTGACACCCCCACACTCTTCCCTTCACATAGGCCCTATTAAAAAACAAAAAAGACAAAAGACGAGAATACCCTTTTAACAGATATAGTCAAGCAAAACAAATCCATGTAGTGGCCATGTCCAGAAATATGCATGTCCACAGTAGGTAGATCATTTGTCATTGGTGAAATATCTAAATTTGTATAAATTCTTTCTAGTTCTGCTCATTTCACTCTGTATCAGTTCATATTTTTTTCAGGATTCTATGACATCATCTTTCATCACTTATTGCATAATAACAACTCATTACCTTCACATACCACAATTCGTTCATCCATTCCTCATCTCATTGGCATCCCTTAGTTTCCAGATCTTTTCTTTTAATCTCCACTTCACGATAAGGAAGGTTGTTTGTGCTTATAACTACTTCCTCCCCTATGTTACCCTCCCTCCTCACCACTGCCCCATGTTGAGTAGAGTATGGTTTGTGTGTGTGTGTGTGTGTGTGTGTGTGTGTGTGTGTGTGTGATCTGTCCCTTGGTTCAAATAAGTGAGGTATGTTCACCTGATGCCTGCCTGTGCCACCCACCCCCAGTCCTTCATGTTTGAATAATTTTCTCAGGAACCCCAATTATAAGAAACAGCAAGTTCCACCCCTATTTTCCTCTGTTTTGAACCAGTGTATTCCTTTCACCATCTTTTCTATGCATGCTTAGAACAGAATGAATTTACCCCCAAGTCCTCTGTTTTTTCTTATTTAATTCCTTCAATACTTTTTTAAAATGATGATTTTCAAGGAGTATGGTGATTCTTAAATTACCTCTATTTAACCTGTTTTCTAGGTCAACTGATAATAGATATCCTACATTTTCTTCTATTTTTTTTTTTTTTGCTTTTTGGAGGGCAGTTGGGGTTAAGTGACTTGCCCAAGGTCACACAGCTAGTTTTTGTGTTAAGTGTCTGAGGTCAGATTTGAACTCAGGTCTCCTGACTCCAGGGCCAGTGCTCTATTCACTGCACCACCTAGCCACCCCATTTTCTTCTATTTTGTGGTCTTTCTTTTGTTCTAATATTTCTTGTTGACTCATGAAGTCTCTTTCATTTCTGTTTCATCTATTCTAATATTCAGGAATTCATTAGTTGGATATGGTTTACCCCTTTCTCTTCGAAACCACTTACCTTCCAAGTCTTTCTTCCAGAGGTTTTATTACATTTTATATCTCTTTCTTCATTTTTTCTAGATATTCATAGTCTTAAAGAAAATCCATTTTTTCCTCTGTCTCTGCTTGTAGTTTTTTTGTAACTCTGAATGTTATTTTTTCCTCCTAGGTCAGATTTTTTTTGTGTTTCTTTGTAACAATAATTTATACTGATCATAGTTTTTTTATTTGGTTTTGGTTTACTCCTCTCTCCAGCAGTAGTTCCTGAATTGAGGCTTTTTGCTAGGGCCAGTGGGCCAGTCTCTACCTCCTGCTGGGCTTTTAGGTGGAGTGATTGGTCCTTCTTGGTTTTATCCCACCTCATGTGGGGTCCTGTGTTCCTTTCCCCCACCATCTTTATCATTCAGAATGTTGGCTCTTTAGGAACTTCTCTGATATCTTATGGAGGAATGCTAGGGTCTTAAGGTGTCCCATTCTGAGTACCTCCTCCCCATGCATCCTTCACTGGTTACTGCTGCTACTGCAAGTGGCTTCCAAAGTCTCGGCTTTGGGTTCCCAACCTCCCTGGGACTTTCTCAGGAGAGTCTGCCATTCCAGCTGACTTTGGTGAACACATAAAACACTTAGAAAACCTTAATGAGCTTTTGAAGTGGCGGTTGTTATTGTTGCTGCTTCTTAGGTTTCCCTTTTCTTTTCCTCTGGTGAAATGAGAATAAGAATGCAACTCTCCATCAATTACAGTATCTACCTTGAGAAAGATTGATGACTGTTAAGAAATTCCTTGTTACTTGTGGCTAGTGATAAAAGACCTCTAAAGAAGTCAGGAATTTTTTTCTCTCCTGGTTGTCAAGATCTCTGGCTACAAAGTGACCCAGACAAATCAGACTCTGTTTTTCCTTTTTAAAATTCAATTTTATTTTACTTTCAGTTCTCAATTCTCTTCTTTCCTTCCCCCTCCCACATCCATTGAGAAGCTAAGAAAAAAAATTACAAATATGTATAATCATGTGAAACTAAGAAAAGAGAGGGGCAGCTATGTGGCACAGTGAATGGACTCCAAGGCCCTGGAGTCAGGAGGACCTGAGTTCAAATCTGGCCTCAGACACTTAATATGAAAACTGGCTGTGTGACCTTGGGCAAGACATTTAACCCCAATTACCCTCTAAGAAGCGAAAGGAAAGGAAAGGAAAGGGAAGGGAAGGGAAGGGAAGGGAAGGGAAGGGAAGGGAAGGGAAGGGAAGGGAGAGGGAGAGGGAGTAATGAAGGAAGGAAGGAAGGGAGAAGGAGGGGAAGGGGAGGGAAAGAAAGAGAAAATATGACTCATTCTATAAACAGAGTCCATCAATCTCTCTCTCTGGAGCTGGATCACATGTTTCATCATCAGTCCTTTGGAATTATGCTTGGTCATTGTGTTGATCTCACTGGATGTTTCTTATGAATGCAGGCTTGGGTTTAAAAAGACATGGATAATTATTCATTTTCTGCTTCATTTGAAATTGTATAGTCAGGACCTAAGAGGAAAATGATATAATATAAGCTTCTAGGCTATAGGTACTGTATCTATAGGAATCAGTCAGTGTAGCAAGGGTTCTGCTTTTATAGAATGAGTAAGAAACTGAGGATCAGAGAAAGTAAAAGGAAATTAAGCCACTTGAAACTTTTCTACAGAATATTTAACCCAACTCAGGTTGGCAAATTTTGGAATTTCTCCAGGGTTTTTTTGGGGGGAGGAGGTATAAGTCAGGTCTACACAGAACTGTCAGTTGCCTGTTTCTTTTTTTTTTTTTTTGCTTTTTGGAGGGCAATTGGGGTTAAGTGACTTGCCCAAGGTCACATGACTAGTTTTTGTGTTAAGTGTCTGAGGCTGAATTTGAACTCAGGTCCTCCTGACTCCAGGGCCGGTGCTCTATTCACTGTGCCACCTAGCTGCCCCAGTTGCCTGTTTCTTTAAAAGAAGACATGTTACACTTTCTAGGACAAAATGATTCCTTTTCTGATCTTGTCCTTCAAAGGAAGGTTATCCATCTGACAGATTCTACCTCCTCATAAGGTTTTTTTTTAAACATGCATTTATATAAACAGAAAGTAAATGAATAAGGCACTAATAATAAGTCTACTTCTTTCAGCCTCCTGGTGAAGTTTGCCAATCCCATTACTATCATAATAGAGAAAGTTAATATAGCCTGTCAGGGCCCTATGACATGAATAGTGAAATTCCGGGAAGTGCTTATACAGAGAAGAGTAAGGAAATCCACTTTGATCTACCATTTTTGATGTTTGATAATTGCACTTATTATCAGGCCCTTTATGCGCTTTTCCTTTGACACAAGATCCATTATCAGTGACAGCATGAGTGTGAGTATGGGTTTGATTTGAAAAACTTCTTAGGATGAGGTAATGGAAAAGAAGGGGGGGGGTGATCCTGACATATTAAGAAAAGAAGAAAATTAAACTCCATCATTCTTTGACTTAATTTCTTTCTCTTTTATGTATGATATTGTTTGGATGCTGCACAGAGTAAAAGATTTTTAATTAATTCCCTAATGAAGTATTATATAACCAAATAAACTTGCAAAAGATGGACATGTGCGCATGCTTTAGTGAGTTCATCCAACAGCAGACACTGAGCAAAAAAGTTGTAACAAAAGGTATAACAATTCTGGATTTTTATTTGGAATTATTGAAAAGGAATGACAGAACCCCCCTCTATCCTTTGTTTCAACAATCCTGTATTGGGCACACACCCCAAGGAATTATAAGACAAAAAAAGGCCAATATAAACAAAAATGTTCATACTACCTCATTTTCCGGTGGTAGGAGAAAACTGGATGCCAAGGGAGTGTCCATTGATTAGAGAATTATTGAAGAGGTTACGGTATGTGCATATAACATAATAATGCATAGTAAGCAAGGACAAATCAAAATAATTCAGAGAAAATGAGGTTTTATGAACTAATGTAGGACAAAACAGGCAGAGTCAGAAGAATAATCCACACAATGACCACAGCAAGATAAGATCACTGAAACGAAGTCAAACTGAGTAACTGAAAATCCAGTGAAGGTCTTCAGAGAGCAGGGAATGAAACACAGCTCCCTCTTCGTGGCGGAAGTGAGAGACAACTGGGATGAAATATTCTATGCTCTGTCTGATACAGTCACTGTATAAAATGTCTCTGCTTAAATGATCACCTTTTGTCACAAGAGGTGGCTTAGTCTAGAAGGACAGGTTTGTTTTTTCCTTCCCCAGAAATGATTGTGACATAAAGACAACATGTATCAATAGAAACAATCTTTTTTTTTAAGGAAAAAGTGATGCTACTTTACCGTAGGGGAAGTTGCTCCCCCAACCTAAGGTGGTCTCAGTACTCTTCTTTTTGCTACATGTAAACAAATGCAGCTAATTATCGCAGGTACATATAATGTATATTCCTCTATGGATATGTCATAGCCAAAGATGATATATCTGAACACAACCTCTGCACACAGCTGGAAGAAAAGTCACTTTAAAAATTAGGATCTTTGTATTTGTAAATCATTTATTTTTAAATAACATAGTCTACTTTAAGGTATCATTGGCTGTTAGTACATTATGATATGTTTTCATTTTTATATTTATATATAATATATATATTTTATATTCATTTTTATATTTATATATTTTCATTTTATATTTAAGTGAACCTGAGCTCTTGTTGTGAAAGTCAAGTAGGGCTGTTTGGAAATGTCTCATTTATACTCCTTCTCAACACTAACTGAGTCACTCATTTGCTAATTTTTCTTTGTTAATGGCAATAACTGGTATTGGGGATTTAACTACTAATTCATTGTAGGGTGCGGAGGGGGTGGGGAAACACATTAGATAAAGTGCTGGGCCTGAAGTCAGGAGGACTCATCTTCCCTAGTTCAAATCTGACCTCAGACATTTACTAGCTATGTGACTCTGGGAAAGTCACTTCACCCTTCTTGCCTCAGTTTCTTCATCTGTAAAATGAGCTGGAGAAGCAAATGGCAAACCACTCTAGTCCCTTTGCCAAGTAAACCCCAAAGGAGTCACAAAAAGTTGGACACGACTGAAAAATGACTAAATAAAATATGTGTGTATATGTATACATGGGTGTATTGGGTACAGATCCATGATTTTACCATAGTGAGCTCTTCAGGCAAAAGCTCCCTGTCCCAAAGAAGATCAGCATTTATTCCACAGTTAAGCTTGGGAGAGCTGCCTGGGAGTACTGTGATATAAAGGGAGTTTGGATATACAGCCTTTATAGGCATCAGAGTGGGGCTTTGACTCCCAGGCTACCTCTGTCCATAATTCCATCCTGCCTCTCAGGTTCTGGCTTACACAGTAATAATAGTAATTATGGACAGTGCAGTATTTACCATTTAACTGTTACATTCACAATTAGCTTTCTCGTTTCTGCCGCTCTGCTTTTCTCCTGTGCCTGTTGAGGGAAGAAAAAAACTTGCTTTTACTCATCCAAATTGTTTTTTTTTTTCATCTAATTGAGGTTGACCACTTGGTCTGAAGAGGCTTCCATGTTTCATCTTTTCCAATAACTCCCCTATTTAGTCTCTCTATTTAGCAGAAAGTTATCTGAGAAGAGCTGTTCTTTATACTATTTGGAAGAAATAACTGCATTTGAAAGGAGTTTGAAAGAGAAGGCTTTTGTAGTCTTAGACTTTCCCTGAATGACTCAGTATCTTGAAATGATCAGATAAAAGCCCTTTCAAAGCAGAACACACTGTAAGAGTATAAATGCGACATCCTAAGGTCTGACAATGACGTGTGCCAGCATCAGCAGCAGTAGTGCCTAATGAAAGTCTCAGCCAAACTCAGACTGAAGTCTTGTGGGGTAGTGGTCCATTGTCAATGGTAGTTTTAGGGTATGTCTCCTCATATCATTTGTAAAATTTGGAATCTTGATGACAAACAAAATAAGAGCTGATATTTCTCCGGCACTTCACGGTAGCACAAATATTATCTCCATTTTACAGATAGGGAAGCTGAGGCTTAGGTAAAAGTATGTGCCACATGCAGTTAATAAGTAATAGAGCAAGGATGTGAACAGAAATACAGTATTCAGTGTGCCATCTTAGGGAGCGAAAGACGAGGCTTAGAGGGGAAAATACTGGGTTTTGTGAGAACATATATCAAAGAAAAGTGAAATAGCATCTCTCTATCTACCCTCAAAAAAAACAAGGAAAAAAATATTAGGCCAGCCCCAGTGGGCCTCTGCCTCACAGAGCATATCATTCCCTGTTCCTCAGTTACTAAAGCAAGACTTTTGTGGGGCAGGAGTAGAGCTTCTCAAAATGGTGCCAGTGTGAATGCCCTTTAGGATATACCTCATGCCTCGGCTCTCCACAAGGACATCAGGCTGCCTCCCACACAGTCCGTGGGCCAAAGATCAGAAATTGAGGTGAGAGGAAGGAACTGGAAAGAAAGGGATCACAGACAAATGCTCCCTTATATTGGACTCAGCTCCATCACAAACCCCATTATAATAGGAATGACAGTGGAGTAGTTTTTCTCTAACATTATTAACTGCTGATACAAAACTAATTCCAGATGTTTAACTTCAATTCAGCAAACCATTTTTAAGCAGCTACTGTGCAAAGCTTTGGGGTTCAAAAGAAGAACATGAAGCAGTTGTGGTTTGACATTCTGCTCTTCTCCTGTGAAGGAAAACTTGCACTGACTATGGAAATACAAGGGAATTTGAGGCAGGAGAGAGAACCAATGTTCAGGAGATTGGACATCCCATGAGAGTCAGCCCTTACTGAGTCTTGAATAATGCTAAGATTTAAAGAGATGGTGAAGAGAGAAAATATTCCAGGCCTGGAGTTGTGATCACATTTTGGCTGTACCCTCACTCTTTACAAATTGAGATGAAGTGGTAATCAGACTATATAGTTCCACAATATATTAGATCTTAGATCAATACCATACTATTGACCTTAGATATTTCAGTTCCTCCCACCATGGTTCTGCATGGACATTAGTGCTACATGTAATGAAAAATTTTACAATGAATTGAAATGGAGAATGGGATTGGCTGTACAACGTTTTCATTTCAGTGATAGAATAGCATATATTATTGAGTGAAATTACTGATGTTTTCAAGTAAAAGTACTATAGACCCATTTTCAATGGGCAATTTTAGGGAAAAGAAAGTCAGTATTATGTTTCCATACTAAGTTACTTTATAAGAACCATAGAAAAAGAATATCCTTTGGGAAAATTTTTAAATTAGATTGATAAACCGTTCCCTCCCTGTTTTTTTTCTTTGCCTTCTAGAGGGAATTAAGGCAAACCGAAGGATTGGGATGGTTTCGTTTGGTTTTAATGGTCTTACAAGTGAAAAGAAAAGGGAAGGAAGAGTGAATATATAGTAGTAGAAAAGATGTGAAGTGTGTATTGAATCTTAGGATATTATTGGAGTTAGAGGAAAGTATAAAGATATGGAGAGGGGTTGGGAAGGGAGAGGAACGGGTAACACATAAACGTCACTTTCATCTGAACTGTCCAAAGGAATATTGAACACTCATACTCTCATACACACTACACACACAGTTTAGTGTTGCAATACATGAAACTCAATATGAAAATGGAGAAGGGGGTATTGTAAAAGGAGAGAGAGATTATAAGGGAGAATAGAGTCATGAATCAAATAGTTACAAGAAAAAAAAATCTTAAACTATGAGAGGGTTATTACACTAAGGATTAAAAGGAAAGAAATGAAGTATATGAATTAGTGATAAGGTCTGAGCAAAAGAAAGAGAAGAGGGCCAGAAAAGCGAGTATTTGTTATTTTGTTATTTGCTCATTTCATTCGTGTGCCAGTCTTTGTGACCCCATTTAGGGTTTTCTTGGCACAGATACGGGAAGAAGTTTGCCATTTCCTTCTCCAGCCCATTTGTCAGATGAGGAACTTAGGCAAATGGGGTGTAGTGGCTTGCCTAGGGTGACACAGCTAGTGAGTGTCTGAGACTAGGTTTGAACTCACAAAGATGAATCTTCCTGATTCCTAGCCCAGTGCTCCACTGTACCATCTAGCTGGCCCAAAGTGAATATATATCACCTCAGTTACAAGTCACCAGTGCTGATATTCCCCATCTTTCACTCTCTCTCTTGTAAAAGAAGTGGGTGGAGGGAGAAAGAGGGGAAAAATTTAAGAGGATATGATGGAGGTCAATGCATAGTTAGAAAACATAGCTGTAAAGATGAATGGAATGAAGTTGGATGGATTAGAAGGAAGAATCCAAGAATGTGAAGTTTATATGAAATGCTTGAAACATAATATACACACAGTTTCAGGAAAATGAGAAAATGGAACAGAAGTTATTATTATTTTTTGCAGGATATTCCCAGTGTCATTCTTTTTTTTATCATTTTTCAAATGCTTTATTAACTTCTGATTTACATCGTTCATTTCCGCTAGAATTTGAGTTAAAAATTTTCTCCCCATTTTTCCCCTACCCACCGCCCCAAAACAGCAGTCCCACAGGATATCCCCTCCTCCAATCCGCTCTCTCCCATATTTTCTCCCATACCCCTTTCGATTTTCCAGTGGATCTCTATGTCCCAGTGCCTGCTGTATCTCTTATTTCCCAATTACATGTTAAATAGTATTAATAACAGTACATATACAAATATATATATATGTATATTTGAGTATTTGGTTTTAAAACTTTGAATTCCAGATTCATTCCCTTCTTCCCTTGTCACCCACCCTTACTGGGAAGATAAGCAGTTCAGTATAGGTTGTACATGTGTGGCTAATGCAAAACAATAACATAGTAGATAGATTGTAAAACACTGACTATATTTCCCTTCCTCCTACCCCACCTCCCACTTGTTCTATTCTCTTCTTTGATCCCGTCCCTTTTCAAAAGTGGGTGCTTCCAACTTCCCTCCCCCCCAGCCTGCCCTCCCTTCCATGATCCCCCCTCTCATCCCCTTCCCCCCTACTCTCCTGGAGGATGAGATACCCTATTTAGTGTGTATTTCATTCCCTCCTCAAGCCAAATTCAATGGGAATAAGTTTGACCCATTCATTCCCTTTTGCCTTCCTATTCTTCCCCTCTGTTGTAACCATTTTCCCTTGCCTCTTCTATATGAGATAGTTTACCCCATTCTCTCTCTCCTCATCTCCTCTCATTATATTCCTCTCTCACCTCTTAATTTCACCTTCTAAGTATCATCCCTTCCTGTTAAATTGGTCCTGTGCCCTATATCTATCTATACCAGTAAACATATATACACACATTCACATATGTATTCATATGCCCATATACGCTCATATATAGACATGTGTGTGTGTATATATATATATATATATATATATATATATATATGTTTCTATTTCTATTCCCTTCAACTACTGAGAAAAGTTTCATAAGTTACAATTATTGTTTTTCCATGTAGGAATGTTAATAGTTCAACTTTGATAAGTTCCTTATGATTTCTTTTCCCTGTTTACCTTTTCATGCTTCTCTTGCTTCTTGTATCTGAATGTCAAATTTCCTATTCAACTCTGGTTTTTTCATCAAGAATGCTTGTAAGTCCTCTATTCCACTGAATGACCATATTTTCCCCTGAAACATGATACTCAGTTTTGCTGGGTAGGTGATTCTTTGTTTTAATCCCAGATCCTTTGAACTGTGGAATATCATATTCTAAGCCCTTCAGTCCCTCAGTGTAAAAGCTACCAGATCCTGAGTTATCCTTATTGTGTTTCCACAATATTAAAATTGTTTCTTCCTGGCTGCTTGTAATATTCTCTCCTTAATCTGGGAATTCCTGAAATGGCTATAATATTCCTAGGAGTTTTCTTTTGGGGATCTTTTTCAGGAGGTGATAGGTAGATTCTTTCAACCTCTATTTTGCCCTCTCGTTCTAGAACATCAGGACAGTTTTCTTTGAGAACTTCCTGGAGGATGATTTCTAGGTTCTTACTTTGATCATGGCTTTCAGGTAGTCCAATAATTTTAAAATTATCTCTCCTGGATCTATTTTCCAGGTCAGTGGTTTTTCCCATGAGATATTTCACATTGCCTTCTATTCTTTCATTTGTTTGGATCTGTTTACCACATCTTGACTTCTCATAAAGTCATTAGCTTCCATTTATTCCAATCTAATTCTGAAACAATGAGTCTCCTCAGTGAGCTTTTGAGATTCTTTTTCCATCTAGCAAATTCAGCTTTTTAAGGCATTCTTCTCCTCATTGCCTTTTTGGGCCTCTTTTACCATTTGAGTTAGTCTATTTTTAAGGTATTATTTTTTTCCTCAGTCAGGCTGTTGACTCTCATTTCATAATTTTCTTGCATCGTTCTCATTTCTCTTCCCTATTTTTCCTCCACTTCTCTTATCTGCTTCTTAAGGTCTTCTATGGCCTGTAACCAGCTCGTATTTTCCTTTGAAGCTTTTGGTGCAGGAGTTCTGACTTCACTGTCTTCCTGCTGTTCCATGCTTTGCTCCTTTTTGTCCCCAAAATAGGAGTCTAATGTTGAAATCTTCTGTCTGCTTTGTTTCCTTTGCCTGGTCATATCACCCCTCAGTCACTTGACCCCTGGGCTTTTTGCCAGAGTAGGACTCTGCCACCAGACAGAGGAGCTTTCGTCCCAAGTGCTGGGGTTTTCTCAGCTGCCGGAGGTATTAGATGGGTGCCCTCTCTGAGGCCTCCATACTCTCTGGCAAGCTAAACACATACCCCAGGACCTCTACCCTAGACTGCAATCCACATCCAAGCAGGTTAAAGCAAGAGAGATTACCCCTCAGACTGGTTGCTTGGTCCCCCTGCACTCTGCAGGCCAGGAGCTGAAGATGCCACATGGCACTGGCTGTCTGTGCCAGGAGTCTCAGCGGCTTCTCACCCTGGGGCAAAAGCCAATGCACTCCCACTTACTGGGTCTCAAAGTTCAGACTGCACTGACCTCTCTCTTTGTCCTTCACATCTATGTGTTGATAATTCTGGAAACGGCCATAGCTGCTCTTGATATGGAATCCCTCTGGCCGGCTGCTGGTCAGACCCGCCCTGGGGCCAAAACCTTTGGCTCATGAGGGCCTGGGCTCAGCTCGGCTCCCAGAGCGCTGCGCTGGCCAATTCCTGCTGGCCTGCCGGGCTATCCTCAGTGGGAGGTTAGCTTCTCTGTGTCATTCTGTGTATTCTGCAGCTCCAAAGTTTGTTCAGAGTCCCCTTTTTACATTCACTGGGGAAGGTGGAAGCCGGAGCCACTTGGAGGTCCTGCTTCTACTCAGACATCTTGACTCCGCCCCTGGAACAGAATTTATTATGTTTCAAGAGATCTCAAAAGAGCTGGGGTATAGTCATCATGATCTCAAATGAGGAAACAAACATAGACATCCATTAAAAGAGATAAACAAGGAACCTTTATTATGCTTAAAGGCAACATAGACAATAATATCGGTACTTATTATAATTGAACCAAATGGCATAGCAGCTAAGTAAATGAAAAGTTAAATTACAAGGGAAAGTAAACAGCAATGCTATAATTGTTGAGGGCTTCATTGTAATTCTTCCAAACTGGATAAATCTCACAGAAAGATAAACAAAAAAGAAGTTAAGGACAGAACTAGAGCATGAGAAGTTAGGTATGATAGATCTTTGGCAATGATAGAATAGGAATGGGAAAGAATATACATACATCTCAGGTGTGCATGGTACCTTTACAAATATTGACTATCAGCTAGTGTATAAAAGTTTCATAAATCAAATGTGAAAAATAAAAAATAGTACACACACCCTTAACTCACCACAAAGGACTTTTCAAGAAAGGAATTAAACTTAAATTGAGGTCAATAATTTAATCCAAAATAATTGATAGATCAAATAATAGAAACATATAAAAGGAAAGTAGGAAAGGAAGACCCATATGGACAATACAATTTTTAAAAACACTTCTGTGGTAGTAAAGAACTGGAAGTTAAAGGGGTGCTTTCAATTGGGAAATGGCTGAATAAATTATGGTATGTCCTTGTAATAGAATATTACTAGAACTAGAAGTTAAAGGGGTGCTGTCAATTGGGAAATGGTCGAGTAAATTATGGTATGGGCTTGTAATAGAATATTACTGAAACATAAAAAATGTCAAGCATCTGTTTCAGAGAAATCTGGGAAGACTTGGATTAACTGAAGCAGAGTGAGATGAGTAAAACCAAGGGAATAATTAATATAATAATATCATAAAGAAAAACAACTTTGAAAGATTTAAGAACTTAGATGAATTGCAGTGACTAACCATGAATCCAGAGGACCAATTATGAAGCACAATCCATATTTCTTGACAGCAAGGCCATGGACTAGAGATGCAGAATGAGACATACATGTTTGAATGTGGCCAGTGGGTTTTGATTGCCTGTGCTCATTTGTTCCAAGGAATGGAGTTGGAGTGAGAGTATTGTATCAAGGGAAAGAAGAGGGCTTGTTATAGATAGTAGTACAAAAAAAGAGAAGAGAGAAAAGTGTATTAACAAAGCATTTTAAGAAAATACACAAAAGAGATCAGAGGGAGGTAGACTTAAAAGCTGTTAATAAGATGCATGATTTCATATACAGCCCTTGTTTTCTGTTTTTTTTTTAATATGGAAATGATCGTTTTCATTGTTAAGTTCAGAACAGGAAAAAAAAGATAATCTTGGTGAAAGAGGGGAAAGGGAAGGGAGAGGACCCGCTCTTTTTTTCTATCTGTATAATCACCTATGGGAATCATTGGTATTTTTGCTTTATTGAATTTAAATTGTTAGGTTTGACATTATGTACATACACAATGAAGGATTTCCTGCTTTATGGTAGTTTGGTACATGTATATATTTGTCTTTTTGTGAAATTTGATTTAACACACATTTCTCAAGCACCAACTGTGATATTATAGCGCTCACACAAAGTGTTTACAAAAGTGTAAACAAGTTTGAACAGCGTGTGGTACTGTAGTAACGGTGTCCATTGTGAACCGTGGGTGCTTTGTGTGTCAAAGCCCCATCTTTCTCTGACTATACCATGAAGGGACTTCCAAATCTTCTGAGATGAAGAGTACATCACACATACTAGAATGGCATTAAATACTGTGTTGACTTAAATATAATAGCTGTAAATAAGCATGTAATTAACCTTCTCCATCACCAAGCTTATAGCTGTTGCCACACCTCCTACCTCCTCTGTAGGTATCCAAATAGAGAGTAAATATATGCATGCATACTCTGACAAATAATTAAGCATGCTCTGAGCTTGTGTTCTCCCATCTCCTTCTGCTCAATTCCCATTGCTTTTGACATCCATTTGCAAAATGAATTATGAAAAGAGAAGTAACTTCCAAAAATTCTACAGTGAGCACAGTCTTAGGGGACTCTTCACAGAAATTGTATATTCAGAAAAACTTCAAACTTCAACCACTTCTCATGTCTGCCTTTATCTGGAAGCGAGCTTTGAGACCCACATGAGTAGATTTGTTTTTCTTTGGGAGCTAGGGAAGAAGTAGGAAAGCAGGGTAGGTTTTTCAAAACCATGACCATCAGGTTGAGGATAACCTACATCAGTATGGCTGAGCTGGGCAATGTCTTGAGGAAGTCCCTGCCTAGTACCTAGTCTCCAATATGCTAAGAGAAAACTTGGAGAAGCAAATTCTATAGGGAAAGCAGCAAGATGACTCTAGAAGATCCTTTGTAAACCTTGTCTTCTGGTAGTATACTATTTGTCTCCCTAATAAATGTTCTCACAGTGCTTTCTGGGAAATCACCCTTAAATGACTAAGAGATGGTTTGTTGATGTGCTATTTTCAGAAAACAAGGAGAAGTGATGTGAATGTGAAAAGACTTTGTGTTCTTTTTCTCCATAGGGGACTAGGGCTTTGGAGGGCCCCTACTAAGCAAGCTCACAGGGGGGTCTAAGTAATCTGGGAGGTTGGTTTTCTGGGAGTCACATAATAGAAAGTTTTTAGGGGTGCCTAAGGCCTTTTCCATCTGTTAATATAGCACAGTCTTGTTGAAGAAGCGTAGGAATCTAGAGTACTTTGTTCATGAGTTATCTCATCTATAAAATGAGACTGATACTAGATTCACATTGCAGTGAGAAAAAATGAGGTAATAGAAAGGAGTTTTGGGAACACAAAAGTGGTTTTAAGATTATTTCAAGGATAATGAGGCAGAAATACTATATTTCCAGAGATCAAGATTTGCCCAGACTCCTCAGTGTAGAGCCCTCTCTCAGACCTCATAAGAAAAATTCTATCCATTTGCAGAACATGTCAGAGTTCAAAATGGATTTCCAATAGCCAATATCTCATTCAGTCCTTGTGGTTCCTCCCTCATGCCATGCTACCAGGAGAGAGATTTTATCTCCATTCTTGAAACTAAAAAAAAGGGAGACTCGGAGAAGTTAAAATTCAGGCCCAAGATTAAACTTGTGTGAGGTTGGCCCCCGTTTCCCCCACCCCAGGTCAGTGAACTCTCTACTACATTGGTCCAAGGAAGGAGATGGTCTAGTCAAGGAGCTTGCAGAGTACTTGGGGAAACAGAACAGACACCCAAATTGAAGAAACCCTTTGAAAATGTCAATATTGGTGCTCTGATAAATAAAAATGGAAGGGAAGAAAGGTATATTTAAAATTTTGAAATAATTTCTTTTAAATTATCCCAAAATCAATGGAAAGTGGGAGAAAGTATTATTTTGCTTTTATGATGTCAAGTAAAATGTGAAATAAAAAATATTGTACTTCAGGTATACAATATCAACAACTTGTCATATCATTCAACCGACAACTAATTTGTACTTACTTATACTCAAAAGGAAACAGCAGTGGTACTTCACCATCAGCCCCAGGCACTTTGTACTAAGGTCAAGAGAAGGAAAATTGGATTTGAACTTAAGACAATCAGTGCTATTCCCCTTGTGCTTGGGTTTATCCTAAAGGTTAAATATAAAGTATTCCCCCAGATATGTAATTTTGTTAGTATTAATTTTTGGAGAGTGAACTAATACTTGCTGGAAAAAAACACTGTATAGGGTATTGAAATTCAATAATCAGAATTGTATGGTATTTATTGATAAATGTGTCCTAAAGGACTTGAATTTTGATTCTGGTTTTGATAGAGATGAGAGAAAGGAGACACTGGTGGAAAGGAGGCTGTGGAAAAATCTCTGTGCAAAGGGGCAAAAAAAGAAAGGGTTAGTCAGGTGGGTTCAGGAGTGAAGGATAACCCCAGGTAAACTTGCCTAGTTCCTAAAGCTGATATCCAGTATTGAGGTGCTTTTAAAAGTGTGTTTTCAATTGAGAATTTTTTTTCTCTTCCACCTCCACCCTCTCACAGTGGGGCAAAAAGGAAAGGAAGAGCAGAACACTTGTAGTAAATATATATATGGTCAAGCAAAGCAAATCCCCATATTGGCCATGTCCAAAAATGTGTCTCTTATTCTCCATGTAATCTCTGTCACCTCTGTGTCAGAAGGTGAGTAGCACTCTTAATCATTGATCCTTTGGAATCGTGATTGGTCATTGAATGGATCAGAAATTAAGTCAAAGTTTTCGCGTTCGCAGTGTTGTTGGGGCATAAATTGTTCTCCTGGTTCTACTCAAAAGGTTTATTGTTTTTGGTTAGTCCAAGCCAATGTAATAAAATGAAAATACTCTACAAATTAATTTACTTACTTAGTGTGATACCAGTCAAACTACCAAAGGATTACTTTGTAGAGCTAGGGGGGAAGTGCAATGAATTGTGATGAACAAAAGGTCTAGAAACTCAAAGAAAACAATAAAAAAAAGTGGGGTGGGAGAGCCAGATCTCAAATGATACTCCAAGCAGTAATCATCAAAATGATTTGGTACTGATTAAAAATAGAGAAATCAATCAGGAGAATACATTAGGCATACAGCATAGAGAAGTAAACAAACCTAATAACCCAGTGTTCGATAAACCCAGAGACCTGAATAGCTGAGGGGAATGTGACAAATGTGCTGAGAAAACTGTAAAGTAGCCTAATAAAAGGTAGATTCAGACTGGGGCTTCTTAAACTTTTTCCACTTGTGACTCCTTTTTGAATTTCAGTAGTGTTGCATGTACATTGTGTTCAGAACCAAGGCTGCAGTGAAGTTGTGTGATGCCAGCATGGGCAAGCACTGCCAGAAACATCTCAGATTCATTATGTGTGTGATTTTCAGTGAACTCTAAGTACACATTCAGAAACCTTTTACTGTTGCCAAATCTTCCATGACCCCATATGGAATCATGCCCCACAGTTAAAGAATCGCTGGTCTAGACCAACACCTCATGCCATATATTAAAATAAGCTCCAGATGGATGTATGACCTAGATATGAAACATCACATCATGAACAGGAGAGATGACATTCAACCTTCTAAGCTAGTGAAGTCAGTTTTTTCAGTTGTATGATTTACCATCCAAAAAAAGAATATGACCAGTTTTGCCATTATTTTCATAATGGTAAGTAAAATATTGTAGCCTAGTTATGTTTTTTCCTCCATGACTCTAGACTCTGTGCTATTTGACCTTACTTGAAAGTCGATTACCAGGCTGGAAGATTATTTTAAACGGAAATCACAGATCAGAGCCCTTGGACACTTTCTTTTGTTATTGTTTGTTTTCAAGTTGAGCTAACTAGAAGAATTTGTACCACCTATTCTTCTGCTGTCTTTTAATTCAAAATCAGATTGAAGCATCAAATAGTTTTATTAGTATGACTGTCTTACTGTGAAGGAATTCTATTTCTAATAGGCAAATTCAAAGCTGCTTTCCAAATGAAAGGCACCCTTTTCATTTATTTATATAAGACACTTCAGTCCTAAAAGAGTAGTAATTTTCATCTGAAATATTTCAAAGCAAGCTAAGTTGAAAAATGTCACATTGGGGAAAAGTTTGAAAAGGTGGTTTAATTTGTGTAGGATTTGGGGGCCATCATTTATAGAGTAAGTGGATAACACGGGGTTATCAGACTTACTTGCAACCCATTGGATACAATTCAGCACTAGCTCAAGTCCTAAAATTCCCTTTTTGAATTATTACACCAACTAGTTAGTGAAATGTAGAATACCTCAAGTCCCTTTCTGGTTTATTTGTTTGTTTTTTAAAGAGTGAAGTCACAGAGCATAGCAAATTTGTGCATAAAGAAAAAAGTGCAGAAAACTTCCCTTAGTGGGAAGCACTGAAAGTACTAGAAGTGTTATAATTATTTTTGACATGACGTTAGAAGTAGCAGAGATAAGACTGGGAGAAGAAAGCTTCATTCCTGCTAGCTATGCATGTGGCCAGATATTAATCAGATGGGAAGTGTGGTAAAAAGAAACACTGTCGTAAGGAGAGGCAAGTAAAGAACAAAAGATTCGAGAACATGAAATGCGCCTCCCAAGCTGCCTCTTCTTTGACAAATCGTTGGAAATGTATATTCCCCCAAACAAAGCAGGAAAAAGGAATTTTATTGCTCAAATAAATATGAAACAGTTTTAAGGGACATCAGAGCCACTGCACATCGTTACCAGAAGCCATGCAGCCAGAGTGCTGTCCAAATGCTATCAGCATGCTGAACATCTTCAGGAAAGGTATTGGAAATCAAATAGATATCATCTTGCCCACTGAACAACAGACTTTTTTTTTATAGAAAGGCTTTCCAATGAAGAAATAATAAGGATTTGATCAAAATCTGTGAAAATAGAGAAGTCCAAATTAAGACACCGATTTCTTCATCAAACTCCAAAACACTAGAGACTTACAAAGGAATCTGAAGCATTTTTTTAGGCCGGAAGTGGAATGGCCAGTCAGTCATTCAGTAAACATTCATGTGTCATACGTGTGCTAAGTGTGAGGGATATAGATATAAATGAAGATTTTTTGGCTGTGAAGGAGTTTAAAATCTAATGCGGGAAGACAACACATGAAAGGAAACTTAAAAAGCAGGGAAGGCTGAGGGGAAGGGCTAGGGCAAGGCCAGCAATGTAACCAACATGGAGGCATGGGACAGGAGTTACATATGTCCTAGAATAGCCACATGAGAAATGAGAAGTTCTGATCTGGGTTTTCTTTTTAAATTGAGATATGAGAGTTCATAGCTCCATCATAGGGTGGAGTAGAGTAGCAAGGTTGATGAGATCTTGTAGAATGGTGAGGTTTTCCTTGATGAGCTTTCCAGGAGCGTAGTGGAGAAGTCAAAAATGTTCCAGAGTAGTGCAGCTAGGGAAGAAATGAGGCCTGATCCTATAACCAATCTCTGTAAGAGATCTGTTTCCAACCTAGGTTGGTTCACCCCTCTTTAGGCAGTCTCTTTGCTCACCACTTTGGTGCTAGTTTTAGTATGAACACCTGATCACCTTACTTCAGGGTAGCTCAGAACTCTGGAGCTCAACTGATCTCCTAGTATCAGGGATTACAGGGGTATACCACTACACCTAGCAGAACATATTGAGAGAATCTAGGAATATGAATGTTTGAGGGCTAATGTATATCTTTTCAACCTAAGCCTATATTAAGTCTCTACTATATGCAAAGTGTTATACTCAGTGAGGAGGATACACAGGCCTAAATGAAATAGTCCCATGCCTTCAGGGAGCCTATGTTCTACTGGGGCCATATACCATGTGCACAGACGAGTGAGTCCAAAGTATGTATGAAAGCAATATAGTTTGGTTGGAGTACAGAGTGAGTGAAGGTATAGTAAGATAAAATAAGGCTTAAAATTAAGCTGAAACCATATTTTTGAACTGTCCTCATTAGATATCAGACTGCAACGTCTGTATTTTATCCTAGAGGCATTAGGGAACCACTGAAGAGTTTTGAGTAGGAAGTGATAGAAACCTCTGTTTTAGGAATATCACCATGGCCAGCATACAGAGGATGATTTAGAAAGGAAAGAGACTTGGAGGAAAGAGACCAATCAGAGGTCTATTGCAGTAGCTGTGGAAAGAAGTAATAAGGGCCTGAACTGAAGTGTGGAGGCCATGTGAGTGGAGAAAAGGGGGTGGATTTGAAAGATGTATTGTCAATAGGTTTGACAAGATTGGAAAATTGATTGGGTATTAGAAATGAGTCAAGGATAACTCTGAGACTAGGAACCTGGGCAACTAGAAGAATGATGGAATATCATCATCAACAAATGATGGGAATTTGGAGCAGTGCAGGGTTTGGGGGGAGATGAGAGTTCTGTCTTGGACCTCTTGGCTTGAGATGCCTATGGGACATTGAAATGGGGGTGACTGGCAGAAAGATGGAAATATAGCATTGACATTCCATAGAGGGATTAAGGTCATACATTGAGATTTAGAAATGATTTTATAGGGATAATTGATTCCTGACATAGACTTCAAAAAAGCACTGCTGCTGTGTAAGCGTCGTCAAAAACTAACGGTAATACAGGTAGATCACAGATGCTCAAAGAATGTATTAGTAAGAGGATATGCAAGAGATTGAATTGGGCCTGTTTTTGAGTATAGGTCATTCTTTCAAAGAAATTACTCTTGATATTATTGTTTTCAGTGCAAAAAGAGGAAACTAAGACCCAGAGAAATTAGTTATTTGCCCTTGGGGACCAATGAAATTACTGAGAGAGAATGTATAGATGACAGGGTGCACGATAGTACTTTGGGAGACCCCCCACATTTGAGAACAGAGTGATGATCCTGTCAAGGAAGCTGAGACATAGTGAGACAAGTATAAAGAAAACCAAGAGAAGTCAGTGTCACAAAAGACAGAGGAGGAACAAGTATACAATATCCAAACTGAATCCAAAATGGCAGCAAGATGAATGAAGCCAAAAGATCATTGGATTTAGTGTTTAGGAAACAGCTGATACCTTGGGGAGGGGAAGGCAAGGAAGAGGAAAGAAGAAGGGGAGAAATCTTTGTTGTAGGTGAGTAGAAAGGTGGCAGCCAGAGTACAAAGGGCTGAGAAGTCATGGTGGGAGAGCATGGTGCTTGTTCATGTTTACAAACACTGGAGGTCATGTGATACGATGCAGAGAGCACTGGGTCTGGATTAGATGAAGATGTTGAGTCATGAGTCTGACTTAGCTCCTTTAAAATATATATATATATGTATATATATACATATATATGTTTATATGCGCAGATGTATATGTGTGTATGGATGTATGTATATTTCTCCCTAGATGGATAAGATCCAGAGAAAAGCCTGGTAAATCCAGACCAAATCAGCCGCACAGGGAGCACCAAAAACTTGCAGTCACATAACCAAGGAGATCAGGATCTAAGATGAATCCTAAATGAAATCAGTAAAATAGAAGGTTAGCAGAGATTTGTCAAGCCCATCTGAAGATCAGAGTTAGGAGAGATAGGGAAAACCCTGGCTTGGACTTAGAAGCTGGACCATGGTAAGGTATGAATAACAGAAATAACCATCAGAGGAAAAATGCTTTCAATACCAAGGTGTGCCAAGTAAAGTTCTCCTGTGGGTACTTGACTCCCAGGTTTTGTTGTCACTATTCAGTCATTCAGTCATGTCTAGCTCTTTGTGACCCCGTGGACCGTATTGTCTGTGGGGTTTTCTTAGGAGAAATGCTGGAGTGGTTTGCCATTTCCTTCTCCAGTGGATTAAGACAAACAGAGGTGATGTGACTTACCCAGGGTCACACAAGCTGAGGGTCTGGAGCTGGATTTTTACTTACGTTTTCCTGACTCCAGACCCAGAGCTCTCTCCACTGAGCTAACCTACCTGCCTCCCAGATTACTTCTCTTCTGTCTTAGCTACCAAGATCAAGATTAACATGAAGAAAATCTGGACATAGACAAGTATTCTTTAGAGCCTTTGTCCATCCTTCCCCTCTGCATACAGAACCTCATATTAAGTAAGCAGTGGATGAGCATGCTAGGTGTAGAGTCAGTAAGGTGAGTTCAAATCTGGCCTCAGGATTCTTAGATGTGTAACCCTGAGGAAGTCACCAAAGTTCTCTCCACTTCAGGCTTTTCATCTGCAAAATGAGTGTTGGGCTTTGAGGGCCTCAACGGGATTGGGCAGCTCTAGGTCTATGATTCCCTGAATGCTAGCAGGTGTTTGTGCCTCCTTTACCCCTTCTCAGACACCTCTCAGCAGTCTTGGCTGTCCATCTGTACTGTTGTTTACACTCATTATAGTATCAGTGGCTTGGATTAGCAAAGTCTTGGGTCTGTTCTGTCTAAGCTCCAGCTGGAGAACTTCTGCCATCCCCTTCCTATTTGCTTCTGTTTGTTTTTTACCACCATTGCATATGGGGAAGTGTTCTGCTTTTTTATAGCTTTGCAGAGTTGCTTGCTGCGGGAAAGTCAAGTGTCTTTCCCAGGGTCATGCGATCACTGTGTCAGAGGCAGGCTAGAATACCAGGTCTTCCTGATTTAGAGGCCAGCTCTCTAACCAGTAAGCCACACTTGGCCTCCAAGCACATAAAAGAAGTTCAGGATTTTGTCCATGGCCATATAGTTAGGAAGCTTATAGAATTTTACTTGTTGGTGATGAATGAGTTCACCTAAGGCAGCTTAAAGTCACAAATTTTCTGAAGGCTTATTCAATAAAAAAGTAGACTTCTAGTCTAAAATACCCAGGATGCCAAGCGTCATCTGCTGGCCCTGAAACAAACTAAAGGCACATCACCTTCTCTCATGAGAAAATAAAAAAGGTGATCAATCTATGAACAAGCATTCTGTATGTACCTACTATGTTCCAGGTAATTTACTGTTGGTAAATTCTGGTTATACAAAAATAACGGAATAGTCTGTGGACTCAAGAAGCTCATATAAAAGGGGAGATATTCCCAAAATAGACACAAGGTAGCTTTGGAGAAGACACTGGCAACTGGGAGCACCAAGAAAGACTCATTGAAGGTGGTATTTAAGATGTCTTGAAGAAAGACAAGGTGCTGTAAGAGTAAAGATTAGAAGGGAACAAGTTCTGTACTTGGGGGACAGTGCAAAAGCACTTGCAAAAAGACTTGCAAAAGCACTGAGGCAGGAGATGAAGCATCCTGTGTGAGAAACAGCAAGTAGGCCAGTGTCTCTTGGCCAAAGAACACACAGAAGGGAAGAATGAATAAGAAGACTGGGGC
>NW_027187369.1:2865388-2910791 GCF_028583685.1 Petaurus breviceps papuanus | reverse complement strand
CAGTGAGTAAGAGCATCGGCCCTGGCTTCAGGAGACCTGGGATCGGTTCCGGCCTCAGATATTCAGCACCCACACACAAAAAAATAACTGGCTGTGTAACCTTGAGCAAGTTACTTAACCCTGATTGCTTAAAAAAAAGAAGACTAGGGGGGTAGGAGAGGCTTTAAATGCCAAACAGAAGAGTTTCTCTTCGACCCTATGGCAAAAGGCAGCCATTGTCTCTTGAATAAGGACATGATCTGGTCTGTCCTTTACTTTAAGAAAATCACTTAGGCAGCTGTGTGGAGGATGAATTAGAACTGGGATGGGACAAATTACAAGGCTCTTACAAGTAGTCCAGGTGAGGTGTGATAAGGGGGAAGAGAGGTATCTTGGTGAAATAACTAATATGCAAGTATAAATGTAACCACTCTTGTGGAAATATTTTTGTATATATGGATTTTATCAAGTCATGATCCACAATAAAATGATTTCTCAGTTAAGAATAGCATGTCTTGGGGAGGCTGGGTGGTGCAGTAAGTAGAGCACCAGCCCTGGAGTCAGGAGGACCTGAGTTCAAATCTGGCCTCAGACACTTAACACAAAAACTAGCCTGTGACCTTGGTCAAGTCACATAACCCCAATTTCCCTCCAAAAAAAAGCAAAAAAAAAAGGATAGCATGTCTCTCCTGTAGGATGCCATTTGTTTTCTGTTTCCCATCCACACTGAAGAGTATGTGTTCATGCCTTTGTATGCGTTCTCTCTCTTTTAATGGGAATGCCCTCCGTGTACCATTTAAGGAGCTGACTTATGATTGGTTTTGAATCCTCACTGATTGGGATCACGCTGACTTGGAATTTGTGATAACTTGGTTCGAAATTGGCTAAAACGACCTTCAGACTATGAGTGAAAAGAAAAGCAATAAACACAATTTGAGGGGCCCTATGTAGCCTCCTTAAGGGAGCCAATCATTTTCAAGCACTTTAGAAGCACACTGGTAATGCAAATAATTGATATTTTAATTGGAAGTTGGGTTTTATCCATTAAAGCAGGTTCTCTAGGGATCTTTAGTGAGCAATTCTTCGTTAGCTTGGCTTGTTAGCTTGTATGCTTAAAAGCAATCTGTGTTTATGTGAGCTATCATTATTATTATTTGGAAACTACAATTTGAATTTTTCTTTAATTCAAACTGGTTTTTCCTCAATGAATTTCAGTTAATTAAGTTATGCTAGGTTTCTTTTTATCCAATGTGAATGTTATTCTGCACTGCTAACAAACTTCTGTTCGTTTTAGTGAATGAAGGCCCTTCACTTACCTGGAAGATACCATGTTTTTCTGAATTCTGTCCAGGTTCTACCCATTCGTGTCACTCATATATAGGCCATTGTATTTCTTGCCATGGACCCTTGAACTATTCACTTTAAAGATGTGCCCAGCACTAGTGGATGGATAGCTACTACTCAATTCCAACTATGTGACTGCCCTGAATTTAAAGCAGGCATGGCATAGGCCTGTCTTCAAGTCTAGCTCTGGCGGAGCTGACCTTGCCCTCTTCATCGTCTTGATTTCTTCTGTGCATGGTTTCTTTTGGAAGTTAATGGGACTTTGGCATGCAAGAGAAGCCATCTTTCATGGCATGGAATATAGGGCCTGTTGCTTTGTGGCATGATATAGGCTTCTGCCTCAATGGGTCTGTCTCACTTACAGCTCTCCCTGTGTTGTGACCACATGAGCACCCACACATTCCTTTCCAATGTGGAAAAATGCTCTAAGAATCCAAAGTATCCATGGGCTTCCACAGTAACTAACAATACTATATGATGCTTTAGGGTTTTTTAAGTACTTCATAACTCTTTCTCATTTGAGTGTCAGAGCAACCTTGTAAAGTAGGGGATGTTTTTGATTTCCATTTAATGGGTGAAAATCTTGAGAACATGAGAAGTGATTTGACCTGCCCAGAGTCTCACGGCTAGCCGAGTGTTCTTGAGGACCAAGTCTGATGCTGTTCACAAAGCCAGCCAGATTCATAATCAGAGGATAATTAGTGTGACAGGAATGGTTCACGAAAAGGTCACTAGATTCAGACTGAAGTGTCACTTGTTACCTGAGAGTTTCACTTTCTTGATCTGTAAAATAAGAACAATAATATACACCCTTCCTCAGCTCATAATATTGTTGGAAGGATTGAATGACTTAAAATCAGAATACTCTGTTAACTATAAAGTAACATATGAATGAAAGCTACTATTATTTTTATTTCACCAAAACCGAGTTTGTGTTCGCTGAATGCTGTCTCATAGGACAGAAAATCAAGTTGAAATTTCATTAATTGTGCTTTTATTTATACTTCTAATCTAAAGACTAATTAAGGCCTCTTGCCTTAATCAGAGGCATCACCGCATGAAAACATTCGCTGTGCCTGGTCTCCCTGGTGTGAAATGCAGGAAGTAGAACATTCAAGCATGTTTTTGGAAATGCAAATAGACTTCCACTTAACCAATGTCAGTTACTTACAAGTACAGAACCTCTTAGTTAAACAGTTAGCTTTGAGAATAGAACCATAAAGATAAATTAATGAGGTTTCTCAATGAGAGCTTATGGAAATATGGACGTCAACTGACATGGAAGCTTGAGCTTTAAATATGATACAATAGGAGTAATCAACACGCTCTGATTACCACTGCCTAGCTCCTTTCTTATTCCATCAGTCAGTGACCCTTGTCCTCTGTGGTCCCCTCAGTCCTTCATATCACCTGGAGTAGGGCCAGATCATTCTCCCATTTTTTCTGTCTCAGTCACCCTTTCACATCGGAGAGAGGGAGGGAAATTGCTTTTATCGTTGTTGGGTTTTTTTGACATCACAGTCTGTTTTGAATTATCCTCCTGTCCCCCTCCACACACACATACCTATACATACACACATCTTGTATTGTGACTTGAGCAGAAATAACCAATAAAGTAATCTTTGTCTGCCTGTGTATTTAATCACTCAGTGAGCATTTATGGAGGGCCTATGATGTGCCAAGATAAACATGAAATAACCCCTGCCCACAAAGACTTGATGTTCTGTTGGGGGATATTGTATGTGCATATATAACTATATATAAATGAATCAAAGGTAATGGGGAGGGGGAGGGTAATCAGGAAAGATCTCATACAAGATGGAGATGGTGTCTAAGCTGAGCTTTAAAGGAAACTAGGGATTCTGATAGGTGGAGAGAAGTAGGGTCTCCATTCCAGGCAGGCAACAGGAAGTACAAAGACTTGGAAATAAAAGATGTCTTTGACTCGAAAGTAGGATGTATGAAGGGACTTAAGTATGCTGACTAGAAAGGTAGACTGGAGCTAAACTGGGAAAGCTTTTAAATGACAAACAGAGGAACATATATTTCATCTGATAGGCAACAGAAAGTCACCAGAGTTTATTGAGCAAAAGTGTGACATAGTCAACCCCCATACTATAGGAAAATCATTTTGACAGTTAATGTGCAGGATTAATTGGGGAGGGAAGAGACTTGAGGAAAGGAGATCAATTTGGAGGCATTTGCTATGATCCAGATGAAAGTTGATGAAGGCCTCAACTAGAGTGATGGCCTTGTAAGTAGAAAGAGGGGAATGTTAGCAGCAATGCTATAGAAGTGTAATTGACCAGATTTTAGCAACTGATTGGATATGGGGGGTGGGAATAGGGATTGAAGAGCCAAGGGTTACACTGTGGTTTCTAATCTGAGTGACTGAAAGGATTACAGTAACCTCATAGTTCAGAAGGTGGTCAGGGAACAAAGATTCACTTCTGTTTTGGACCTGTCGATTTTGAAATGTCTATAGGGTATACAGTTGGAAATGTCCAGTAAGTAGCTGGAGATGTACAAACAGAGCACAGGAGACAGCTGATAGCTGGATATAGAAATCTGCAGAGATATGACAATTAAACCCACTGGGATGGAAGAGGTCATCAAGGGAGAGTATATAGAGAATAATGCAAAGGCCAGAACAGAGCCTCGAAGAATATCCACCATTAAGGGGTATCTTGTGTCTTTGAGTTCCTATAACCCTCCTGTCAAGGGGAGGAAATATATTTCAGTATCTATTCTCTAAGGTCATTATTAAGGAGGTTTTTATTTTTGGTATTTTAGAGTTTGGCGTCTACTAAATGACTGTTTCGTTTATAATGTTGCAGTAATTGAATATATTGTTTTGGGTTTTTTACTTCTACTTAGTTTGTTCTCCTTTGGTATATACAGATCTACCTATGGTTGAATTCTTCATATTGACTATTTCTTATCTACTACAAGCTGATATGTATCCACTTTGTTTCTAGTTCTTTGCTATTATGGATACTACAATCTATTTTGGATAGTGCTGAGTTTTTTTTTTTTAATTTTGTGTTTTATTCCCAATAGATCTCCTTTTTTCAAAGGAGTTCCTTCCCAGCAAGTGTTAGGCCCCTCTCTCTAGGCATGTGGTGGAGCTGAATGATTGTTGCTATTTTTTGTGCTTATATGGGCATCATTTCCATGTTACCCAAAGTGCCAAATAAGTTTCCTAAAGCTGTATGTGTTCCTGATCCAAGGTATGTTTTGGCTAACCATTTTCTACACCTTCTCATGAGGCTACTAGTTGCCATCTCCTTTATTCCTTACTCTACTGGCTTCCACTCCATGAGTCAAGCAGCTGATCATTTAGTGGTCTCTGGAAGTGCTCCCAAGCCATCCTCTTCTCCTGTTCTGCTTGTAGGCTTAGGGTAACTATGAGCCCACTCTAGAACATGCCAAGTATTAGAAATCTCAGTTGTTCATAGGAAGGACTTTCTTTGCAGGATATTGGGGAAGAATTGAGAATGAGTAAGAGATAGGGAAGTTCTTTTGTTTAATGGAAAAGAACTGCTTCTTGGTGAACTCAAGTTTCCCATTTGTGCATAGACCAATGGGATAATTCCACCTCATATATCCTGTCTGTGAAAAGACTGTGCTGTTTCACTGTCACATCCTCCTTTAGAATAGAGAAAGTCCTGTCAAAGATCACTATAGTGAATGATATGGGACATAAATATGATTGGTTAATGGCACTGACTTGGTTGCTGTGGCCTACTCTGAGTGGTTGATGGGGAGAAATTGTTTACTGTGAATTACATACCATGGAGAGTAATATTTGAAGGAAAGAGCCACACCTTTGAAGGAAAGAGCTTACAGTGGAGCCTAGATATACTGTACATAGGACCCAGAAAAGTAAACTTTTTAGGTTCCTGTCTTCTGAAAACTTATGACCTGAAGGACTTGACTTTGCTCAAGGGCAATCCATCTTCCAAATAGCTCAGGTGTCAGATGCTTGGTCGGTGAGGAAAACGGGTAAATGTATAATGTGGCTAGCCTAGGTGGGCTGTGACAACTGGAAGGAAGTAGGTCTTTAGTAATCAAGGGTGAGGAAGCATTAGAGGTCAAGGCAAACACAACTGCCCCTTTCCTCTGAGCCTGTGCTTTGCACCCAGTCAGTCAGCTAGTATGAGGGCTTAATTTTACAAAATATTTTGTTGTGAGTCCTGTGGCTAACCTAGTTGAGGGCCAACCCCAAGCTTAGTCTGTGACAGCATAGTAGAACACTTTCTGGCCCTCTCTAAGAGTGTTGGAATCCATAAGTAAACAGAGGATGTGGTAGAGTGGTAAAGACCCTAGATTGGAGTCAGAAGGGCCTGAGTTCAAGTCCTGCCCCCGTCATTTATTATATGCCTCATCTTGGCCAGGTCATTTAGCATATCTGAGGCAGGTTCTTCATCTGGAAAATGAAGACTTGAACTATGTGACCTAAGAGGTCCCTTCTAGTTTTCAGTCTCTGACCTCTGATCTTTGAGCTGACTCTGATCCTGCTCTCATACTCAGGGACTGTAATATACACAGGGCATTTTTTGTACATAATCCTGGTAAGGTTTTTTTGTTTGTTTGTTTGTGGGGGGGGGGAGAGTGAATCTGTACCTGTGATCTCATCAGTTGAGAAAACAACAGGTAGATAAGCATACACACACACACACACACACACACACACAGAGATTAGTCTAAATGAGTTACTCCTTTGCAACTTAGAGTCATATAGAGTTTCCTTGGACTTGCCCATAGTCACAGAGGATGTATGGGGTGAGACTGAACCTGCCGTACTACCTGTCACCTTGCACATAGTAGGTACTTAATAACTTGTTAGTGAATTGATATCGAATAAAATGTTATTCTTCTAACAATTTGCTTGAAAGTTTTTAACATCTCTAAAGTATCATTGAAAATAATGACCAGAAGTTTAGCAATTTACCAAGATTTTTCCTTTAGGAGGTAGGTAAACTTTATGTATTTTAAATGTATATAGTTTATATACAGATCTATTCACACGTAAGTGTGACATAAAATAAAAAATATTTAATATTTTCTTTAAAATTAACTAATAGTTAATTTAATTTTCTAACAGGCTGATAATTAGAGAGTAAACATAAGTTATTGTTTGAAAATTTTAAAGTCTTACTCTGTTAAAAAACATGTATCTTTAAATTTAGTGGGAAGAAAACTTAATACAACTCTTTCCTAAGACATCATAACTGGACTAATACCACATGAACTCAAAATATTGACTTTTAATTGTTAATCAATATTTTCATTAGCTTCTGAATCTTTATTAACAATGGCTTCCTGTTTGATATTCTCTTCACTTTAGGCTTCAATTATTTAATTACAGGTCTGGATATGAAACTAATCATGCATATATCCATACGATGCTTGCATACTGACAGTCGAAAATCATTAAACAGTCATTACTGTAAACTGACGTTGGCCTGTAATTTTTGCAGTTAACCGGGGAGTTGCTGCTTGATGAACAATCCAATTAAAACTGGCAACAAAAGGCCCACGATGTCAGCCAAATCGCTTCTTAATAGTCAATGCAGCCGTCACAAAACATCAACATTCAGATCCCCATAGAAGCATAAAGCTTCATGGAGAAACAATTCTAGAAAATGAATAATAATTACAGCATCTTGAGGTTTCTTTTAATAGATGTGCACTCATTAAAAATATTTTGTTGGTTAGAGTCAGATGAAAATGTACACTTCCCTTGATACTTCCTTATATATTTGTTACAACAGTTTTATTTCATATTATATAGATTTGGTTCCTAGTATTTAAAAATGATATTTGCCAACATTTTAATAACTTAGAAGACAAGACCTAATTAAAAAAAACAATGAGAACAATGGAAATGTATAATATAATAAGCTCTCTGTGACCTATTGACATCTAAAAATAATAGTACAATAACACATTACCCTGGAATTTGAAAGAAAGAACAGGTTACGGCTACATTAGCCATTCACCATTTCAGAGTGAATGATACTAAAGCAATATATTACATTCAGGCTCTGAATATACATTGCCAAGCATCTGGATGAATCAATCACCCAGATGTTTTCTGCTATCCAGCTGTTTGGTATTATATAGGCAAAAATCCAGATGATTAACTGAATTTGTCACTCTTTGTCCAGATGGTTGGTATAGTATAACCATAGCTTTGGACTGCTTGTGGAAATTAGTCAGGTGTACCACTGACAGTCTGTTTCCTGAAATGGCTCCTAGGGACATCTCCTTCTTGGATTGTTCCTTTTAAAATGGTCAGATTGTCTCTATGTATAACAAAAGAAATCACGCAGGAATATCCCTGGAAAAAAATATGAAAAGTATCAGGACCAGCACGAGGAAGTCAGTCAGCAATGCTTTGTTTTTATTAACAGAAAGAACAGTCTTAATCCAACCTCCAAAATGCCCAGATAGATTAGGGCTCCACTTAGAATATGATAGAATCTCCATATTTAAAAAAATACTTTATCACACAGACACCCAGTGGAGCACTTAAACAGATGGCAATGTTGGTGACTTTCATTTGTTTCATCTATTATGTTTATGTATTAGTTTATCGGTCGATTAAATGTAGCCTTCCTCTAAAATCGTACAGTGGAGTTTTCTGTTATGAAGAACAAATTGACAATTACACTTCCCTAGCTGTGGTCCCCTTGGTTTTATATGCCAAGCAAGCCAATGATTTGTTTTTAGAATGAAAACCTCAAAGGGAGTGATGAGGCAGATGTGGGTTTTAATTTCTAGTATTTGAGATAATGAACGAAATACTCCTTTAGTAATGGGCATGAAAATGCTAACAGTATCATAGCACAAAATAGTAAACAATCCATCCACCCCATCAAAGTTGTTGACTTTTTAAGATTTTCCTTTCTTTGCTAATTCATTGATCGACATGAATTGCCCAAAATTTCTGAGACTTATTCAGTGTTTACAATGGCCACTAACAAATTTCAGGACATCACATAGCTCTTTTTTGTTGTATACAATATCAGATTTATCAGCTTAGATGAAGTTATTTCCACTGGATGCTTGAATCATTGAAGGCAATGGCCAAGTCTGCCAGCTTTTGGAGCATTAGGTAAAACTGTTCTTGTAGACATGAGCCTGTTGTGTTTGAAAATGAGTAATCCATTACTGTTAAATAAAGAAGAAATAAAAGCTTCCGTTAAAAAAATGTGAGGAAGAGTGAATATACATGTTAACTTGTATTTCAAGTGAATCATATCCATTCCTGTATTCACATAACTTTGTTTTTATTTTCTTCAATAAATAGATGCTTACTCACATCTATCCATTAGTCAGATGACATCATTGATGATAAATTCTAAAGAAACTTGTTCAAGTAACTTTACTTTGTCAGATTCCTATAAAGTTCCTATAAACCATTTTGTAATACAACCATTTTGTCATGGTTGCCTCTAAGTACAACATCAGTAGTAGTTTATCTCTATGAAAAAGTAAAAAGATAACTGTTGCATTTTATATTTTCAAAGATTAAGCTGTAGTTTTAAAAGATGGATATTCAGATTTCTAATATAATTCTGGAGGTGTATTTGTAAGGAAATATTTTAAAATCACTTGTTGAAAAAAAACAGCAAAACTGACTCTGGACAAGTAAGCAGCTTTAGGGTAACTTAATAGTTCAGGATGCACTGTCACAGAAAGGGGAAAGTTCTGGATAGAGGTTAGGAGACTAGGATTTTAGCATTTACTAGCCAAGTATTTAAACACCCTTAAACCCCAGATTCCTTCCTTGCAAATGGGGATAATACCACACATCTTGCCCTCATTAAATGCATATCAAGAGTATCAAATGTGAAGTATGATAGAGATCTAGACTGGACCTGTACATCTTGGAGATCAGGAACTTCCAGGTAAGGAAGTTCCTGCCAGCTTCACTTTCCATCTTCTCTTCAACTTTCCATCTTAGAGGGCTGCCTTCAAACTCTGAGATGATCAATGACTTGCCCAAGGTTACACAACTGGTATGTTTCAGAGGTCTTTAACCAATGAGAAAATGGATGTGAAACCCTTTCAAAACACTCATATAAATAAGTAAGGTATAAACAAAAATCAGAATTTTAATATTCAGCTAATTGTTATAGTCTTTAAAAAAATCATTGGATTGATGCCTTTAAAACTTTTTCTTTGAGCATCTACCCCATACTATTCTAGCCTCATTTGAAACTACTCACCCTCATATACCCCATGCTTTAGACAAACAGCTTTTCTTGACCACACACTATGCTTGCTTTCTTCCATGATTTTGCCTGTCTCTGAAGTGCCCTCTTGCTCCCTATCTTTTCATTAAAATCCTTCCCATCCTTCAAGGCCTAGCTCATGCTTCATCTCTTTGGTGAAGCCTCTATTGATCCCTCTCCAGCTCAAAGCAAACCTTGTCTTCTTTAAACTTTTCCTAACAAAATTTTAGTACCTTTAGTATGCATGTTCATGCATAGTCTCTCATGTCCTCTGTATATATGGAGGTGTCATGCTGAAACAGTCCTGCAGAATTTCCTGGGGCTACAGAAGCAGGCTCAAATGTAAGTGAGAAATATTCAACAAAATAAATAAAAATAAAATAAAACAGGATGGAGTCAAGATGGTGGAGTAGAAACAGGACTTCTACATGGCTCTGGCTTCCACCTCCTCCAATTCATGTAAAAAATTACTCTAGACAAACTTTGGAGCTACAGAACCCACAAAATGACAGAGAGAAGCTAACCTCCTGCTGAACACAGCCCAGCAGGCTGGCAGGAAGGGGCCAGCACAGCACTCTGGGAGCCAAGCCCAGCCCCTCGCAAGCTGGAGGTTTTAGCCTCGGGGTGGCCTGACCAGCCCCTGGCTAGAGGAACTTCAGATCACCAGAAGCTGTGGCTGTTTCCAGAATTATCAACCCATAGATGCCAAAGACAAAGTGAGAGGTCAGTGTAGACTTTGCTGGAACAGGGAGTTCAGGAATGTGATCCAGCCTTTGCCCCCAGGGCAAGAAGCAGCTGAGGCTCCACAGCCCTGCTGCTTCAGAGCTCCTGACCTACAGATTGTAGGGGGAACAAGTGACCAGTCTGAGGGGTAATCACTCTTGCTTTAACCTGCTTGGATCTGGATTGCTGTCTAGGGTGAATGACCTGGGGTGTGTGACCAGTTTGCCAGAGCATGTTGAGGCTTCAAAGAGGTCACCCAAATAAGAACTCCAGCAGCTGCAAAAACCCCAGCATTTGGGATAAAGCTCCCCTTTCTGGTAGCAGAGTTCTACTGTGCCAAAAGGCTCAAAAGTCAAGTAATTGAGTGGCAACATGAGCAAGCAAAGGAAGCAAAGCAAATAGAGCAATCCAACATTAGGCTCCTATTTGGGGGACAAAAAAAGGATCAAAGCATGTAACAGCAGGAAGACAGCAAAGTCAGAACTCCTTGCAACAAAAGCTTCCAAGAAAAATATGAGCTGGTTACAGGCCATAGAGGACCTTAAGGATTTTGAAAACCAAGTAAGAGAAGAGGAGGAAAAATAGGGAAGAGCAATGAGAACAATGCAAGAAAATTATGAAATGAGAGTTAACAACCTGACTGAAGAAAATAACCCCTTAAAAAATAGACTAATTGAAATGGCAAAAGAGGCTCAAAAAGACAAGAATGCCTTAAAAAGACAAATTTGCCAGATGGAAAAAGAAACTCAAAAGCTGACAGAAGAGAATCATTCCTTCAGAATTAGATTGGAGCAAATGAAAGCTAGTGACTTTATGAGAAATCAAGATACTATTAAACAGATACAAACAAATAAAAAAATAGAAGGCAGTGTGAAATATCTCATTGGAAAAACCACTGACCTGGAAAATAGATCCAGGAGAGAGAATTTTATAATTATTGGGCTACCTGAAAGCCATGATCAAAAAAAGAACCTAGAAATCATCCTTCAAGAAATTCTCAAGGAAAATTGCCCTGATGTTTTAGAACCAGAGGGCAAAATAGAGGTTGAAAGAATCTACCAATCACCTCCTGAAAAAGATCCCAAAAAAGAAAACTCCTAGGAATATTATAGCCAGGTTCCAGAATTCCCAGATCAAGGAGAAAATATTACAAGCATCCAGGAAGAAACAATTTGAATATTGTGGAAACACAATCAGGATAACTCAGGATCTGGTAGCTTTTACCTGAGGGATTGAAGGGCTTGGAATATGATATTCCAGAGGTCAAAGGAGCTGGGATTAAAACCAAGAATCACCTACCCAGCAAAACTGGGTATCCCATTTCAGGGGAAAATATGGTCATTCAGTGGAATAGAGGACTTTCAAGCATTCTTGATGAAAAAACCAGAGTTGAATAGAAAAGTTGACATTCAGATACAAGAAGCAAGAGAAACATGAGAAGGTAAACAGGGAAAAGAAATCATAAGGAACTTATCAAAGTTGAACTATTTATATTTCTACATGGAAAAATTATAATTGTAATTTATGAAACTTTTCTCAGTATGATAATAGTTGAAGGGAATAGAAATGTGTATATATATATATGTGTGTGTGTGTATGTATACATGCATGTATATGTCTATATGGGAGGGTATATGGGCATATGAATACATATGTGAGTGTGTGTGTATATGTATGACAGAGGGCACATGACCAATTTAATAGGAAGGGATGAATTAAGAGGTGAAAGAGATATATGATGAGAAGAGATGGGGAGAGACAGAATGGGGTAAATTATCTCATATAGAAGAGGCAAGGGAAAACTGTTACCATGGAGGGGAAGAAGAGGAAGGCAAAAGGGAATGAGTCAAATTTATTCTCATTGAATTTGGCTTAGAGAGGGAATGACATACACACTAAATAGGGTATCTCACCCTACAGGAGAGTAGGGGGGAAGGGGATGAGAGGGGTGATGATGGAAGGGAGGACAGGCTGGGGGTGAGGGAAGTTGAAAGCACCCACTTTTGAAAAGGGACAGGATCAAATAGAGAATAGAACAAGTGGGGGGGTGGGATAGGATGGAAGGAAATATAGTCAGTCTTTCACAATGTATCCATTATGGAAATCTTTTGCATAGCTACACATGTACAACCTATGTTGAATTGCTTATCTTTCCAGTAAGGGTGGGTGACAAGGGAGGAAGGGAAAGAATCTGGAATTCAAAGTTTTAAAATCAAAGTTTAAATATATATATATATGCTATTATTTATTACTATTATTTTACATGCACCTGGAAAATAAGATATACAGGCACTGGAGTGTAGAGATCTACCATGTCCTACTGGAAAGTCAGAGGGGGGATCTGGGAAGATATGGGAGAGAGCAGATTGGGGGAGAGGATATTCAGTGGGATCGCTGTTTTGGGGCGGTGTATAGGGGGGGAAATGGGGAGAAAATTTGTAACTCACAATCTTGTGGAAATGAATGATATTAACAAAAAAATAAAAAAGAGAGGAAAAAAGGAAAAAAAAGTAAAAATAAAATAAAAATAGAGATATTGTTGGTTTGTGATTGTTTGAGTCAGTATGCATCCTGCAGGGGTCAATTTCTGTTTGAGTTTGACTTGTGTGCTTTTTAAAGAGGGTCCGTGCCCTGACAGCAGGGTAACCTTGCAGGGGTACTTATCTTGGTAGCCCCCTCAGCCTTTGCATGTTATAGGCATTCAGTCCTTCAGTCCGTGCTTATTAAACTGAATTGAACACTCTGTTAAGCAAATCTTCCACATTTTCACCGAGAGAATGAAAAATGACATTACTGGTTCAGCTGTATTTGTGCCCCCTCCCCCCCAGAAATGAGTCTGATAAACATTCCCATTTCATAAACTGAAAAGGCTTTTGTTCAAATGAAAAGGAAGAATGCTTGACTCGATGTTATAGAATTTGCTTATGTGACACATACTTATGATCCAAAGCATTGCTATGGAAGTTGCCCTTTGGCAAAGATGTGTCATAAATATGTTTGCAGACTAATAAGAAATATGTAGCGCTGAAGAGGGAGACAGGCAAGAGTATCCATTTTGGCAAGCACTATTGAACAAAATAATGGAAATCTAGTGCATGGTCTCTTCTTGCTCCACTAAGAATATCTGAAACAGCAATGCAATTTATTGTTCAGTGTCGCAGTTTTGTTATACCCTCTTGCATAGCTTATTTTTAAACAGGCTACCACTGTAATTTTGTCAATATGAACCTGTGCATGGGAAAATAATTGCTAGAACATCGCTTATGGTTTGGTTTAGGAAAAACTCAGTCAAACCAGGCAGATATCACACATTGTTTTTCCTGGGTCTTGCCTGTGTTTGTTTTTGGTCACCTGGATCATCTTTGCTGCTCAGTTGACAAGATTATCTAATGAAGCATAGTAGTGATAGGTCCTAAATTCCATTTTTTTTTTTGCTTTTTGAAGGGGGGAGGGCAGGGCAATTGCAGTTAAGTGACTTGCCCAAGGTCACACAGCTAGTAAGTGTTAAGTGTCTGAAGTCATATTTGAACTCAGGTCCTACTGACTCCAGGGTCGGTGCTGTATTCACTGCACCACCTAGCCATCCCCTAAATTCCCTTTCTTAGAAAGAACTAGAGAAAGAAATCCATAAAGTCAGGAGATACAGACACAAGTACATTCTCCAATGACACTGCTACCAGAGAAGTCTCCTTCACCTTTCTTGTGTTCTCTCATTCGCCTGACAATTCTTCCTGTATGTTTTTGCCTGCAGTTTGGTAAGTTAGCATCACAGCATCACAAAACGTTAGCTGGAAGAAACCTTGGAAACTACTTAGTCCAACCCTCTCATTTTATAAAGGGGGAAACTGAGGCCCAGTATAAGGAGTTAGTGGCAGAGCCAGTATTTGAAGTCAGGTCTCCTGCCTCCCTCCGTCCTGCCTGGTTTGACTGAGTTTTTCCTAACTGTTCTTTCTACTTCTTCTTGCTGCCTCTTTCCACTCTCATCTACCCCTTCTTAGCCATTCTGAAGAGACAGTTGCCTCTCAAATAAAATTTAAAATTGGAAGCTTTAAAACTCTCTTCCAACTGCTGCGGCCCATTCATCCTCCGTGTTCTCACTTCAGCTGCAATGCTGGTGTTATTTTCCTCTTAAGATATTAAATATTAAATGATGTACTTACCACAGACTCTGAAGGGGGACGGCCCTCAGAGGCTATCTTCTATCAGATGCCCGAAGAAGAATCCCCTCTCCAGCCCATATGATAAGCGCTCATCCAGTTGGAAGCTCCCTAGCGACAGGGGTCCTATTGTTTCCACATTTGGACCACTGGTGGTGTTAGGCAAAGAGGCAGCTGCCACACAGTGTGCAGCATAGTTATTTGGGGTCTCATCATACAGCATCTAGGAACCTGAATGACTTGCTTCATTTTCCTGCATCTGTTTCTTCATTTATAAAATGGAGGTACTACCCTCGATGCTTATTTCGAAGTGAAAAGTTCTCTGCAGAATATTTGCCCAGTGTATATTCTTTTGTCTTGTATTCCTCACAAGAAAGTTTTGAAAATGGGAAACAGACTAATAGCCAAATGGGGAAATAGGGACAGGGCAAGAGGAGGGAATGGGGAAAAGAAGAAACAAATGAAGCTAATAGTGTATCAGTAGCCAATGTGTGTAGGTTAAAGTGATGAGAGTCAACTAATTTTTATTTCTTTTTAAATTTTTTCTTTTTATTTTTGGAGGGGGGAAGGTAGGGCAATTGGGGTTAAGTGACTTGCCCAAGGTCACATGGCTAGTTTTGTGTTAAGTGTCTGAGGCCAAATTTGAACTCAGGTCCTCCTGACTCCAGGGTCACTGCTCTATTCATTGCACCACATAGCCACCCCAAGTCAACTAGTTTTTAACCACAAAACAAACAAGCAAAATTCTTTGACTGTAGCATATATCACCAGCCATATATGCTCACTCCCTTGACCATATTTTTGGCATGCTGTAGACAGAGCTATTATTACCACCAAGTCAAGACGCTGATGGCATCCAGCAATAATAATCTCATAAATCCATGAGTCAGAGATGTCTGATTTGCATGTATTTTTTTTTCTTTTTCCCTCCTACTTATTCCACAAGGACATATGAACACATGAAATGATATGGCTTCAAAGCAAGGCATTGTGTTCTTCCAAAAGAGTAGCAGAGACTAGAATCCAATAGCTTCTAGGTAACTCAATACAAAATTTGCCTCAATCCTGGATTCAGCACAAATCATAAGGAGATATAAATCGATAGATAAGTATGTAGGGAGGGAGGTAAATCATACTATTTATATCTATGGCTCTTTAATATATGGATTCCCTCATTCTATGGGTCAGATCATATTCAGACATGTTAATTAGATATGTTCATCCTGGGAGGGGAAAGAGGGACAGAGAAGGGAGGGAGGGGAGGAGATTTATCCACATTTACAATACAAGTGAATGGCAGACCAACAGTGGACCCAAAGGTCCCAAGTCTCATGATTTTTCTACATCATTACTTACTATGATAGAAGTATGATAGAAGCATGATATTTCAAGGGGTGGCTTTGAAGATACTCTGCAGAGTTTCTGTGTATGTCCTGACACTTCATCCCCTTGCCAATATCTCTTCCCCACGTGGGGTTTTATGTGCTTTAAGGGAAAGCTTTGAAAGGTGGCTTCGCTTGCAAATTAATCTAGTGAATCAAGTATCAGATAATATTTCTGAAGAGCTTTGAAAAATGTACATTAAAGCTGTTTGTTAAGCACACTATGCAATAGTTTGGTTCATGAAATTGTTCTTTTTTTGCTTTTGGCAGGGGAGAGGGCTCAAATCCAATCTTTGCCCCTCTACACCTCTATGAAAGTGTCTGGTGCTTTTGAAATGCACATGAACCTAGAACATTTTGCTGTAGAAAATGCAGGTAGATACATTCAGAGCCCATAAATAAAAGCCCTGAAATGTAATTTGTTTCCTCAAGTAAACGAGACTAAAGGCCTGCTCTGAAAACTAACCTTTGCAGTTTATAGAGAGTCCAAGGTTTGAGGTAGGTCTTATGCTGAGCTACTTACCTTGACTTTTGAATAACATCAAAATTCCAGAATGTGTTATTAGAAGGATAGTTATTTTAAAAAGAAGAGATTACAAAGAACCATCTTATCTTCATTAAGAACAAGTCATGCCAGGCTCAATTCATTCCTTCTGTTGCTGGAGGTACTTCATTGGTAAGTCAGAGGACTTGTGAAGATGTAGTTTACACAGATTTCAGCAAAGCATGTGACAAGGTCTCTCATGCTTTTCTAGAGGGTGTTGTGGAGAATTGTGGGTTAGGCATTGATCTAATATTATAGATTCAAAAGTTGTTGAGTGACCAGGCATTAAGAGTGTCCATGAATGGTTTTATGTCATCTTGAATGACTGTTTTTATTGGAGAGCCTCAAGGATTTGCACTTGGCTTTCTTTGTGCTTCTTAACATTTTATCAATAAATCAGATGAAGGTATAGATGGTATGTTTGGGGTTTTTTGATTTTTTCTATTTTGGGGGGGGGAGGGCAGGGCAATTGTGGTTAAGTGACTTGCCCAAGGTCACATGTCTAGTAAGTGTTCTGTGTCTGAGGCTGGATTTGAACTCAGGTCCTCCTGACTCCAGGGCTGGTGCTTTATTCACTGCACCACCTAGCCACCCCTTTAGATGCTATCTTTACAAGATTTGCTCATAATACAAAGTTAATAGAAATAACATGATTGGGAGAGTTGGGATCCAAAAAGATCTCAGTGAATTGGAACTTGGGATAAAGTCTAAATATATGGAATTTAATAGAGATAAACGTTTTAAAACTAGATTTAAAAAAATAAAATTTGTACATACAGTAGGCTGGGGTCATCATTAGCCAAACATCTGAAAAGATCAGGGGGTTTTAGTGTTCTCTAGTTTGAATCTGAGTCTGTGGTGTGCTGTCAGCCCCCAAATCAAGCACACTATTCGGTTATATTTAAGAGACTTAGCACCCAGATCAGGAAAGGTGATAGCCCCACTGTATTCCACTCTTGTCACGAAAAGAGTTGGTAAAGGAGAGGTAATAAACTTGTGATTGACCCCAGAGAACAGAACCAAGAACCGTGTCTGCAAGTTGCACAAAGGTTGACTTAAAACTTCTAATGATGGAAATTATCCAAAAGTGATATTGGTTGCATACTTGTAGGTAGTAAGTTTCCAAATTCTGAAGGTCTTCAAATAGGTTCTAAATCAGGGATTCTAAACTCAGAGTCTGTGAACTTGTTTTTAAAAATGTATTTGCATAACTTTCCCAGTGTAGAACAGACATTCCCATACTTATTTGAACTACCACCATCTTTAAAAAAAATTACTCAGCACCTCCCTGGAAATCTACTTTCTTTAACTCTTTAACAGTTTCTTTTTAATTGTATCATTTCAAGAATATATTTAAATGATATATCTTAAACTTATTTATTGTAAATTTGTGAGTTTTTTCTGACATTGAAATTTTGATGAAGCAATATTGCATCATTTAACTGTATAGTATTGTAGTGTAGACAAGTTATTACACACACATATTCCTTCCAGTGAATGCTGGACTTCCCAGGAATGTGCGACATGCTCGCCTACCAACACTTGCTTGTTAAGACCTATCATTAGACTTGACTACTAATCGGTTATAACTTGGATTTTGTGTGTTTATTTGGAAAATAATGTAGTCCCTACAACTTTAAATCTGTTATACAACAGATGAAATATGTACAGTTTTTCAAAATCTTCTCTTCTTTCCTTATGCTTCCACTGCCCCCTTATTTTTATTCAGTGCCCCCTAATTGCACCCAAGACTACTACCAACCCCCTGGATCATTCCAGCACCCCCTAGAGGATGGTATCCGACATGTTGGGAATGTCTGTCCCAAAAGTTTTACTGTGGTTTTTGAGCACACTTTAAAACTATAATCAGACTTTTGGAGCACTCTGTATAATTAGTTTCCTTTGTAATCCTATGTGTTTTACTTTATCCATTTAAGAAGATGATTGTTAGAAGGGGTCCCTAGGCTTCACAAGGCAGACAGCCAAAGGAATCCAGCAGACAAAAAATGCATCTAGATGAGCACTTATGTGTTGTAGAAGGCATTTGGGAGGGGGGTGGGGAAGATTGCATTGGATTCTATCTCTGGGTCCTTCCTCTCCGCAATTCTGGATGATTCCAAGTCATGACCTTTATAATACCTCCCAAGAATTGTTTGGGGTTAAGCATGGTAAAATACCAAAGTATATGAACAATTTTCTACCTTGGGTTATGTAGAAGCTTAAAGAATTAAGTTTCAGACAATCAAATATTTTCTTCAAGTAGGTATATTATGTGGATTTTTTTCTGTTTTGTGAAGCTCAGTAAATGGTTCATTATATACTATCATTTGTAAGGGTTGTGGTTTACTAATTGAACCAAATACTCATTGGTGATATTAATGATCTGATTAAGCTTGCAAAAGTATGGCAGTAGAGGTGAACAAACTTCTATTTAATTTACCTCATTAAACATAAATGAAACTGAGATTCCTAGGACCACACATCCTTTGATTATGTGGTGTTTAATAACGATTGGGGTAATCACATATTTTTCTTTAATTCCCCATGATATCTTTGAAAAGTTAAGTTAAGGGGATGGCTGGGTGGCGCAGTGAATAGAGCACCGGCCCTGGAGTCAGTAGTTCCTGAGTTCAAAGCCAGCCTCAGACACTTAACACAAAAACTAGCAGTGTGACCTTGGGCAAGTCATTAACCCCAATTGCCCTCCAAAAAGCAAAAAAAAAAGAAAAGTTAAGTTAAAAACAATAAGGAGGTAAATTTTATCTTCATTAAAGTTGCCACACAATGATAAATGACTTCCAAAATTTGGAAGCTCTTAAGCGGAGTCTCTTTATACAGTGGTATTTCTTGGTCTGCATGACAGTGAATGTTAGTTCTTTGACAAGATAGATATTTCAGTGGTTATGACATAGCAGGTAATGTGCTGGACCTGGAGTCAGGAAGATCTAAGTTCAAGTTCTGCTTCAGGCACTTAGAAGATGTGTGACTGTGCACAATTTACTTAACCTCTCCCATCCTCACTGTCATGAATTATAAAATGGGGATAAATAATAGCACTTAGCTCCCAGGATTGTTGTAAGGATCAAATAAGATAACTTTGTAAAGTGTTTAGTTCAGTGCCTGGCACATAGGAGGCAGTAAACAAATGTTTCCTTCCTCCATTCTTATGAATAAACTATATCCCTTTGTGGAGGCTAGGGTCCATTGCTTATAACATCAGATTGTTTCTAAGTGTTGATAAGTTTGGCCAGGATTTTTCCCCCCTGCTTCCTCTTTTTCTTCCTTTTTTATCTTTAATTCTTTGTTATAAGGGATATCCCTGGGAAGAGAGATACAAGGGGAAATCTAGATGATATAAAAAAAATTATCAATAAAAATCTATTTTTTAAAATGAGCTACAATCACATTTTGTAGCATCGTCTTAAGATCTATTGAAAAGTCAAATTTCTCCGAGCTCAGTCTATACTACCACAGATCACAGGCCCTTCATGGTTTAGTCAACTCTCTTTGGGAGTTGCTTTAGTTGACAGTTTCATCTCTCTGCAGCTAGCCTGGTGATGAATGCCTCTGGACATAGCAAGGTCTTCTGACCATCCTCTGTCATAAGTCTGTATCCCCCCTTCTTGTGCCACACAAGCAAGTCTCTCTCTAGTTCTGCACAGGTTTCGGGGCTTCATTTTCCTCATTTGTAAAAAGAGGGAGTTGAATTCTATTACTTCTAAGATCCCTTCAAGTCCTTTTGGTCCTGTGATTCTCTGACCATGGACCTCCTCTTCTATTGGATTTTCCCCCTTTCCCCTACCATTTGATGTGAGATGTTTCTCCCTTGCATAAGTACCAGACCTGAAGACTTAGAACAGCACCCTTCCTTTTCCTGCCTTGTTGCCTTGTGGCAACTGTGCCAGGTTATTTAAATTACCTAGGACTGGTTTCTGAAACACTTACAATAGAAGAGGGAAGGGTGTCTACATGCTGACCAAATTTCAAAGAGATGTAATTTTATCAAGGTGGTGGCCTAGTCCTTCCACCAACACAAATCATAACCCCTCCATAAACTAGTTAGATAATCAAAAGTTTCTGTGGCTTAAAAATTCATCCCTTTGCAGCCAAACTCTTTGAGTATATCTGCCTTAGTCTGGTCAATAGATACACAGTGCGTGACCAAGCCTTTGTAGAGTAGTTGTACTGTTTGGAGCTTTGTGTTCAACTTTCAACTTGAAGAAATGAATGTCACCTCCATTAAATAGGGCATTGTTGGAAGCCCTGCTATAACCAGAATTGATGTAGGAATGGAAAGAACTCTGGGTTAAATATTGAGAAACCCAAGTTCTAGTCTTGTTTATGACACTTAGTCCTTGTGGGACCTAAGACAGGTTACTTAAACCTGATGGGTAAGAGCAAGGATTCCAAGAGATTACCTCTGAAGAAAGTTCTTATGACTCTAATGCTGTATGATTCTAAATTGAGAATAGAAGCATTCAAAGAGATACAATTTACATATTTTTCTGAACAATGGTCTCAATGGACAGGCAGAGAGCCCTTTCGCAATGCTTATTCATACCTTTGTTAGCCATTTTTGATACTTCTCAGAGTCTATAGTGTAACCTGTAGGTGGTATAAAGCTACCTATAAAAGAAAATTGATAAGATTGTTTTTTCAGAACAGTATGAAGATATGCAGCTTAGAATAGGGCCTTTGGTTTGGGGAAACATGTCAAAGAAGTTTTGTTGGAGAATGTTGAAGGAACCATGGAGTAATGCCACAGAGGCGATAACATCTACATAAGCTGCGTGTGATGCTTGGCTGATAGTCTAGATGATAGTCTAAGCAACTCTCATTGATTTGTTTACTACCCGCCTTAAGCATGTTGAGAAGACAGGGTGCCACTTGATTAATTACCCATCGAGACAATATGATGTGAAAGTTGTACACCAGGTGGCAGTATACTCAAGCCACCAACCAAGTGGTCTCAGAGTTTCTCTGGTACTGTTACAGGCACAAGCCCACCACCAAGTTGTGCAACTCTGAAAGTGAATTTTTTTGAGTTCATACTGGTCAGGTTCTGAATTTAGAATATAGAATGAAGAAACATTGCTCAGGTATTAAAAATGAAATCTAAACTCTGTATATAGCTCAGAGACCTTTATCCTGAATCTTAGACTTTATTCTCTGCCAAATAACACCCCCTCCCAAATTCATATGACCCTGCTATGGCCACATCATTTATTTTATATTAAGAAAATTCAAGGAAAATAACATGGGGCTTTACTTCTAAATATATCCCCAAACATCTTCCTACTTCACCTGCCAGCTTTTCCTTTTTGGAGTCAACAAGTCAAATCAAAAAACATTTATTAAGCCTTTACTTTGTGCCAGGCATTGTACAAAGGAGTAGGGAGGGATACAGATATACGAAAAGAAAGACAGTTCCTGTCCTCAAGGAGATTCGAATTCTAATATAATAAATCAAAGGAAATCAAAGTGCACTATGGGAGATGGAAGGTAATTGGCAAGGCCCTTGTAGAAAAGTCTGAAGAATGAGGTATGGCTACTCTGTGCCTTCCATCTAAAGGGAGATTCCAGGAGAAACTCACCACTCTGAGAAGGGGGATACAGGGACAAAGGGAGAGGGCAATTAAAGCATGATGGCAAAATCTGGAGAATGTTTGCTGCCAAGGTCCATGATGCCTCAGGAACCATTCATAAGTACTTCTCCACATGTATAGGCCAGGAAAGAGATAAAGTTTGCACATCTGGGACTCTCCCTTGGAATTCAGAACGCAAACAAAAAAAGGGAGGGTTCAGGGAGTTAGATTCATTTCCCTACTTTCTTATCAGGCAAAGAGTTTTTTCCCCTAGGCTGATGTTCTCACCCACTGGGCTGGTCTCACTTTCACACAGTGGTTCCCAGTTGTCTCACTCTCTGAGCAAGGGTCTCTTCTGGGATTCTGTGATTCTGACACTGGTTGCAAACACCACAGCTAGAGATCCAGATCCCAACTGCATGAATCAGAAGAGTCCAACTCCAAAGTCCTCTGCTTTCAACCCACTTGATCAATTGGAACCTGGAGTTTCAATTCTGGCTCTGCCACAAGTTGTGTGTCACCTTGACCTCTTTAGGCCTTGTTTTCCACATTTTTAAAGTGAGAGAATTAGACCAAATGACCTTGGAAGTATCCCTTTCCTCAGAAAAAGACATTATTTAGTATTTTGCTAGAATAATGGTGCTACAAATAAGAAAATTAAAGTAATGATGAGAAAGAAATTTATCAGTAGGCTTTCAGGGGGAAATATTTAAGGTTCACTCTCTCTACATAGTTCCCAGCTTAATGGGTGGAAGGTGAAGTATTCATCAAAATTAATGATTTGGCATCATGGCATGATAAGGGGCCCCTAGGTAGCAATGCAGCGAATAGAGCATTAGTCCCAAAGTCAGGCAGACCTGAGTTCAAATTCAGCCTTAGATACTAGCTTGTGATCCTGGGCAAGTCACTTAACTGTGTTTGCCTTAGTTTCTTCATCTGTAAAATGATCGGGAAAAGGAAATGGAAAACCACTCCAGTATCTTTGTCAAGAAAACCCATCGTGGAATCATGAGTCAGATGTGACTGAAATGATTGAACAACAACAGGAACCACCATGACCATTACCCCTAATAATGAATACATAATGAACTCATACTTTTTTATGTCAATTCAGTCCAAATGATTTTTGTATGATCATATTGCATTAGAAAGTCAAAAAAACCTGGATTCTATTCTGTACTCTATCACTAGTCATCCGTGACCTTAAGTCATTTTCCCTCCCTTGGGCTCATTTTCCTCATTTGTAAAGCTATTGGTAAATTATAGGAGCTGTAAGATCCCTAAGAGACAGTATGGCGTGAATAAGAACTGGCCTTGCTATCAGGAAGATAATAATAATAGTTAATAATAGCTGACATTTGCATAATGCTTACTGTGTTACCAGGCCTTGTGTTAAACACTTTTATTATCTCATTTGATCCTTACAACAACTCAAAGAGATAGGCGCTATTATTTTCCCCATTTTACAGTTGAGGAAAGTGACTTGCCCAGGGTCACACAGCTAGTAAGTGTCTGAGGCCATATTTTAAATTAGGACTTCTTGATGCCAGGCCTGACCTCTATCCATTGCAGTGCCACCTAGCTGCCAGGAAGATTGCTTTTGGGACCCTGTGTATATTGCTTAACCTCTCAGTGCACCAGTCAACTCTTTAAAATTCTGAGTTCAGGTCTCCTTGAAAAGAATGAATTTCCTCACCTAGAACACTGTATGCCAATGAAATTAAAGGTGTAGATAAAGAAAAGTCCCTCTGTAGCTCTGATATTCCATAATTCTGTGTTCTTCATGCTCATACAGAATAATTGGAATGCCTTACACTTTATTTCTGTCACACTCTCAGGTTTACAGTGAGATTTCCCCATAATGGTGTAGCAGCAAGCACCCCAAGCGCGTCCTCAGGGTTTGCAGCTACCACAGGTTCTTGGATCTGCTTTGTTAAAGGAAAGCAACTCAAAATGGGTTAACAAGCTTACTTTAATCAGTCAGACATATATCGTTTACCTTGTTCAGGAGAAAAGGTCAGCACCCTGAACCTCAAAGTATACAGGCATAATTATCAAGACAGAAACATCAAGTAGACAGATTTCCAAACTGTCCAACCATTACATCCATACCCAGTCAACATCTGGGTTTCAACATCCGGGTTTCAAAGCCGGGGGGCTCTGGACAACGGCTTTTCCAGAATTTCATCTGATCAAATCACAGAACACTTCTCAAAGTGAGCCCCCAAACAAAGCCTCACATCAGGGCTTATATAGCCTTCTCCTGGCTCAGAGAATGTAACAACCTTTTGGACCCACTGGCCAATCAAAAAGTATCTACTGAAAAACAAGCCTCCCTCCCCAGGCTTCTGGTGCACATTAGCCTAGGGGCAGGGAAGATCTTTAAATTTACATTCGCATTACAAATGGTTTTGTGACATAGGTAGTATAGGTACCCAATTTTACAGATGAGATCAAAAAACTTGGCCATAGTCACACAAGTAATATCAGGGGAAAGAAGTAAATGGTCTCTTTACCCCACGTTCTTCAGTGCTCTCCCCATCATACCACATTGTATTTCATCTTAGCCCACTGGTATATCACATACCCAGGATTCTCAGCATTGCAAACTCATACACCCATTGAGAACTCACACACCCTAGGTGAACTTTTCCCCCCCGTTTCTGCCCTGAGGTTGCCTAAGGTGCCAGCATTTCTTGTCATGATTCAGATTCATGGAGATTAAAGGGACAGGAAGTGGTAATTTACTAGCCATAGGACAGAGAAAATATTAAGTAAGTATACACTTGTGAATGTAATATGCCCCAAGGTTCTGGTTAGAATGTTCAAAACAAATATGAGTTTGATACTAGGTTCTTCCTGGTCTTTTAACTGTAACCTGCACTGTGATAGCATACCTGGTAAAATAGCAGCGAAAGCTAGCAATTTCAGTGCTTACCCCCTTTCTGTCTCAAAACAGAAGAGTAAATCTGGTAATTTGGTGTGTATAAGGCAAGAGGGATGCTTTCATGGAGGGGAACAGAATGGAGAGAGGAAGAAGGTCCTACCATCTCTCTACCAATCTTTTAAAAAGTGGCCACAACATACCTAGGTTTCCAGAAGATTAAATTAGCCCTCCCCCCAGCCCCAGCTGGGTTTTAATGTTCATCTCTGCATTGCTTCTTTTTTATTTTTGAGGTACTTTCTGGGCCTCATAATTCCTTGCACTATATATTACTTATTCCTTATTTCTTTCTTAGTCTTTTTTTAGCTCCCTAACTCCCACAGGATGAAAATACTGCAAAAACTCATAGGAGTTATCACACAGAAGATTAGCACAAGACTTTTGAGCAGTTCCATTTCTCACCCCTGCCTTGGCAGTCTAGTAGTCCCGTGCTCCCAAGGGCTCACCAGACTTAGTGTAGACACCCAATCAGGCCATACTGGTGCCAAACACAGTGAAGCCAATCAATCAGAAAACATATATCAAGCCTGTGTCAGGTGCTGTGCTAAGGACTGGGGATACAAAAGGGGGCAAAAGATAGTCCCTGTCCTCCAGGAGCTCACACTTTAATGGGGAAGACAACATGTAAAGAAATCTGTACAGATAAGCTCTATACAGGACAAATAGGAAATAATTAAGGGAGGGGGAAATGCAACAATTAAGAGGTGTTGGGAAAGACTTTGCATAGAAGTTAAGGTTTTAGATGGTACTTAAAGAAAGCAGGGAAGGCAGAAAGATGAAAGGAGTATTCCAAGAATAGGGGCCAGTCAGAGTAAGAGCCCTAAGCCCAGAGATGGAATGTCTTGTTCACGAAACAGTCCCTGGCTCCACTCAGCCATACTGCAGCTCAGAACATCTGAGCTCAAGGGATCCACCAGTCTCTGTCTCCTCCAGTAGCAGGGTCTCTATACTTCCATTCTTGGCCCCTAGTCTTCCTATTTAACAAACAAATTCCTTTCCTGAGATACTTCCTTTTTGCTGTTAGGCTACAGAATTAGTTGCTTTTTCCCTTCCTCTAAATGTCATTTGTCCTTATTTGAAAAATAGTCCTTCAGACAGAATGTCTTCATGCGTGCTTCATCAGAAATTGAGTTATAGTTTCAGAAATCTTCAAATGATTTTCATCCATTTCTTCTTGCACAACTATGGCATGTCCGTTTGTAACCTTGTTACATTTCGGTAGCATTGTGTCATTAGCCTATTTAAGAAATCATTCGTTGTCATCTGCTTTCAAGTAAATAATGAACTTGGGAACCAAAAATAATTGAAATACCTGCACAGTGCTATAGCCTGACTAGAAACTAGAAATAAAAATTTTCAAGATCATTATTTTCCTAGATTTTCTCTCTGACACACTCACTCTAATGGAAGTTAGTGTCACTGTTAGTGTGTGGGGGAAAAAAACAGAGCAGTTATCTCCTTCATGTTTCATGGTTCAGAATGCATGGTAGAGTTGTCTTCAAGGCCTCTGTGAGAAGTCTTTAGGTGAAATGTGGAAAGCTGCTTTGCTTAAGTAGCCATGTTTGTAATAGGGGTTTTGTTTTTCTCTCTCATTTGGGGATGGAGGAGGTAGGAGGGATAGAAGGCAGACTTTTGGTCATTAAAAAATTTAATTTTCAAAACAAGTCTTTGACCAAAACCAAGTTGTGATTGCTGATAAAGAGTGTATACATAACAATCTCAAAGCACAGGAGGAAGCAGAGCTCTTCAAGTGCCATTTTCCTTGGGAAAACATGTAAGTGATCAAAGTGCCTCCGATCCCCAAGCTCTGTGTGTGTGTGTGCGCGCGCACATTTACACCTCTTTGTGTATATGATGAAGGCTGACCCTAGGAAAACCTGGGGCCACATCCCAGACCATGACACATGAAATTGGAGACCGTAGGCAAGTTCTTGATCTCTCCATACCTCAGCAAATGTCTACAAATAGAAGTTGCAGAGTAGATATCAATATGCATTGAGAAGGGGAATGGAATTTCCTCACAGGGAAAACTCTTTAAACATTTGAAATTACTGATCTACTACTACCAAGTCCAAGGCTACCAGTGATCTCTTAATAGCTCAAACTGATGATGACTTAGAAAGCTAAGGATAAATCTTACTTAACCTCCATACAGCTTTTGATACTATTGACCTTTCTAATGACTTTCTAATCACTCTGTCTCATTGCCATTTTCTGGATCATCATCTCTTCACTACCCTCTAACTGTGGGTATCCTCCAAGCCTCTGTCTTGATCTTTCTTCTTTCTTTATGCCAAGAGTTGTTAACAAGAAGGATATGGTTCAGGGGGGTTCTAAACTTGAATGGGGAAAAATCATATTTTTCATTTCTCTACTTTCTAGCTTAAATTCAGCATTTCATTCAATTTTGCTTTTTAAAATAAATTCTTTTTTTTTTTTTGCTTTTTGGAGGGCAATTGGGGTTAAGTGACTTACCCAAGGTCACACGGCTACTTTTTGTGTTAAGTGTCTGAGGACGAATTTGAACTCAGGTACTGCTGACTCAAGGGCCAGTTCTCTATTCACTGTGCCACCTAGCCACCCCTTAAAAATAAATTCTAACAAAGGGTTCATAGGCTTCACCAGACCATCAAAGGGATCTCTGGTACCCAAAAAGTAAAGAACCCCCTGCTGTACATCTTTGCATAATCTCATACATTCCCTTGAATTCAGTTATGACCTCCTCTTATATGACTCCTACACTTCTATATTCAGCCCTAGTATCTCTCCTGAGCTCTAGTCCCACATCACTAGCTGTCTGCTAGACATCTTCACCTAGATTTCTCAAACTCAGTATGTATAAAATGGAACTGATTATATTCTCGCTTAAAGCTACAACTCTTCCAAAATATTAGAATTGAAGATACTATCTTTTCCAGTAACTCAGGCTTGCAATAAAATCTATCCTTGACTCTTCTCTTAAGAAGTTCAAATATAGGGGGTGGCTAGGTGGTACACTGAATAGAGCACTGGCCCTGGAGTCAGGAGGACCTGAGTTCAAATGAGGCCTCAGACACTTAACACTTGCTAGCCATGTGACCTTGGGCAAATCACTTAATCCCAATTGCCCTGCCTTTCCCCTCCAAAAGGCAAAAAAAAGAAGTTCAAATATATTTGGTTGCCAAGTCTTGTTGATTGTCTTCCACAATATGGCTCATATCTGTCCCCTGCTTCACTCTCCCAGCTACTGACTACCTTAAGCTTGGTTTTTGCTTGAACTCTTAGAATAACCTCTTAAATCGATCTCTCTCCTGTGTCTTTCCTTTCTGCCTCTCCTTGTAGCTACCAGAATAAGTGGCCTAAAAACAGATCTGACCTTACCATTCACCTTCTATAAAATGTGTAGTAGACCCCTAGTGCTTCTAAGATAAGATAAAGATTCTTCACTCTAGTATCTAAAGCCTTTTACAATCAGACTCCAAACTGCCTTTAGAGTCCCCTTTCACATTTTTTCCCTTCATTTACTCCCGTGTTCCAAACCGAATGGTACTACTCAGTTATTTGTACTGTGTATTGTGTCTTCCGCCTTCATTCAGTCTTTATCTCATGCCTGCAATGTTCGTTTTCTTCATTAGTATCTTGTAGAATCCTTAGGTTTCTTCAGAGTTTGGCTCAGCACTACCGAGCCTTCTATCATTTCCCCACTTATTAATACTCAGTCCTTCCTCATGTTCCCTTGTATTCACTTATTTCTTTCAATATTGTACTCCAGGAGAACATAGGTTCCTTGAGGACAAAGCACTTATTTTGGTTTTGCATTTTTATGCTTACATAGGATACATTTACTTAACATATGTCTAACTGAGTGAGGAGATGTTTATTATAGGCAAACAAGACTTACCTGTTGATCCTGGCCCATTGCAGTTGTGCTTATTTATTGTGCCCTTTGAAAAGCCAGGTACTTATTTTTATACTATTTCTATTTTCTAAGTCTCCCTAATAGGAAGCACCAGTAGGTTAAAAACAGAAGACTATATACACATGCATTAAAGCCTTGCTAATTATCAATGAACATTAACCAGGGATTCATCATGTAAGCATGCACACACTAAATCCCACTTGTCCCCAAGACAATGTCTCTTCCCTGGAGGAAAATAGCCAAATTCCAACTGAGGTGGACATTTCAAGGAACCAAAGGTTCAAGGAACCAGAAACACAAATGGTGGTGGAGAAAATACCGCCACTAATAGTAACGAGGGTTTTTCTTTTTGTGTTTTACAAGCATTAATTAATGTAAATATATCCTTACAAGAGTCCAGGGAAGTGGTTAAGTAGGAATATTGCCACATAATGAATGAATAAATAAAAATTCAGACGCAAACCAAGAGACAAATGGTTAGTTACTGACTCTTGGTAATCATTTCAAACTGGAGGGATGGCATGACCCCTAATCAGTCTGCTCTACTTAGGAATTGTGAAAATGACCTTTTGGAGCTAGAATAATGTGTTTGAATAGAAAAATGAATACTTGCCATTATCTGGGCAAACCAAATCGTGGGGCCACTTTGGTTAGATACAGTGTCCCCAAACTGATTGGCAGTGAGCCCCTCTTTGGAAAATGGGATTGGCAGCTTTTGTGCTATGCACTAATATGATGCTTATTAAATGCTTATTAACTGACTGCCTAGCAGAGAGTAGGTTTCAAGGAAGGGTTAATTTCATCACTAGTGAAAAGAAATTCATTACACAATAAAAGGTTAGGCTTAATTTACAAAAATGATTTATGATCAGTATACTCCTGTCTCTTTTCTTATTGTGAAGAAGAAAAATCCAACAAACATTTATTAAACACCTCCTATATTCCAGAAATTGTTCTAGATGTTGGGGACTCTTTCCTTTGAGATACTTGGAGTTTAGTCAAGGGACACAACATGTGTATAGACAAACATACACATAAATGCAAGACAATTTGGGAAGTTGAAGGATGGAACTAGTCAGAAGCCAGCAGGATCAGAAAAAAAAACTTCTCATAGACAGAAGCACCTAGTTAACTACAGTTAAGTCTTAAAGGAAAGTCAGGATTTTAAGATGCAGAAGTGAGGAGTGTATTTCTGGCATGCAAAGGCAAAGAGGCAGGAAATGGAGTGCCTTATAAGAGGAATAGTAAGAAGACTTGTTTGACTGGTTCGCAATATATATAATGTATAATTAGTCTGGAAAAATAGATTGAAGCCAGGTCACAAAGAATGGAAATGCCAAGCAAGAGCTGTTTATACATAATCCTAGAGGTAATATAATAGGGAGCTACTGGTGTTAATAGAGTAGGGGAGTTACACTGTCTGATTATGATCCAAGAAAATCACTTTGTCTTGTAGTGGAGTGGGACTGGAGTGGGCAGAGACTGGAGTCAATCTAATTACAAAGCTTTCACAGTAATTCAAGTAAGAGATGATGAGAGCCTAAGCTAAGGTAGTGGTTGTGTGAGTGGAGAGATGTGGTGGGGGTAGAAAAATAAACTGATGGGGGTAGCTAGGTGGTGCAGTGAATAGAGCACTGGCCCTGGAGTCAGGAGGACCTGAGTTCAAATCTGGCCTCAGACACTTAACACAAAAACTAGCCGTGTGACCCTGGGCAAGTCACTTAACCCCAATTGCCCCCCCCAAAAAAAAAGGAAATAGAAACTGATGGATATATGGGATGAAAGAGAGAAAGGAGTCAAGGACAACACTGAGACTGAAACTGAGTGACCAGAGGCATGAGAGAGGTTTGGTCCCTGCTCTTCTGGGCCCAGGTCTTTACCCAAGAAGGACCCCTGCTCCCCTGTGACCAATTGCCAACATTCCTCTCCACCCTGGAACTGCTTATGGGCCATAGAGTTGCCATTCGTCACCAGCTGTACCCAGTGCCAGTAACGGGTCCTCTGTAACCTCTTTATCACCAGTTGTTTATTCCCCTTACAGTCTCTGGGCTGAGAGCTTCTGAAAATGCTGCTATCTTGACTACCTCCAAGGCTCATTGCTAGTACTCCTGCTGTGCTCAAGGCCTGGTCACAGATCTCCTGAGTTGTCTTAGGCTGGAAGAATGTCCCACTCTGATTTGTTTCTTCACTCTGCCACTCCAAAATTTGATTTGAAGCATTATTTTCAAGTTATTTGGAGGAAAATATTGGGAAAGTGCAGCTGGATCCTGCTCTGTAGTCCACCATCTTGTCTCTTCTCTCCTCCTCCCTTTTTGACTGCTGTTTCTCAGTCTCCTTTGCTGGATCTTCATCCAGGTTATGCTGGTAAATCATGGGCATTACCCAAAGCTCTATCCTCAGCCCTCTTCTCTTCTCCCTTTATACTGTTTGCCTTGATGATCTCATCAGCTTCTATAGATTCAGCTCTTGTCTCTATGCAGATGTTTTCAGATTTTTTTGGCCAGCCCTAATTTCTCTCTTCACTTCCTTTCTTACATCTCCAGTTGCCTATAGACCAGCTTAAACTACATATCCTATTGACATCTTAAGCTCATTACATCCAAAACTGAATTTACTACCCCCCCTACCAACTCTCCCTCCTTCTATACTTTCCTATTGCTATCAAGAATACCATCAGCCTCCTAGTCACCCAGGCTTACAACCCAAGTGTTATACTCTACTTCTCACTTTCTTTTTCACACCCCACATCCAATCATTTGCCATGTCCTTTCAATTCTCCATCCTCTGACACTGCTCCTAGCCTTGGGCAGACCATCATCACCTTATGCAGCAGCAAGCACCCCACCATACCCAGGGTGGCTGCCAACACAGGTTCCCAGATCTGCTTTTCCAAAGGAAAGAAAGCAACTCAAAATCTTACTTTAATCAATCAAACATATCATTTACCTAGTTCAGGGGAAAAAATCAGCACCCCAAACTTCAGAGAATACAGTTTACAAGCAAAAGCTACAAGAAGACAGAGAAACAGATCAGCAGACAAGCTTCCAACTGTCTGATCATTACATCCATGCCTAGTCAGTTACCAGAGATGGAAGCACCAACATCTGGGTTTTCCAAGCCAGGGAGCTCAAAGGCTGCCCAGAGTATCATCTGGTCAAATCACATAACACTTCTCAAAATGAGCCCCAAAGCAAAGCCTCTCATCAGGGTATATATAGCCTTCACCTGGCTCAGAATGTCACAACCCTCTTGACCCCACTGCCCAATCACAAAGCATCAAGGCGTGGGCATTCCTGAAAACCAAGCCTCCCACTACAGGTTCCACATGACCACATTCAGCCTATTAGGGGGCAGAGAATATTTTCAAATCAAGGAAGATTCTCAGAGTCATTTAAGCCTATCAAAGAGTCTAGGGGCAGGGAAGATCTTAAATTCCCATTCCCATAACACCTTATGCCTAGACTATTGTAATAGCGTGTTCATTGGTCTTCCTGCCTTAAAGCTTTCCCCACTCCAATCCATCTGCTACTCAACTGTCAAAATGATCTTCCTACAGTGTGGATCTGATCATATCACCCCCCACTCAGTAAATTCCAGTGGTTCCCTTTCATTTTCATCATACACTGTAAAATCCTCTGTTTGTCCTTTAAGTACCTTCATAACCTGGCCATCTCTTAGCTTTTTAGTCTTCTGTTACCTTACCCTGCCACACCCTGTACAATCTAATGACCCTGGCCTCCTTGCTGTTTCTTGAATAAGATGCCCCATTTCCAGACTTTGAACATTTTCATTAGTTCTCCCTGAACTCTATTCTTCCTTTTTTCTCTGCTTCCTAGCTTCTCTGGCTTTCTTCAAGTCTCAGCTAAAGTTCTACCTTGTGCATAAGCCTCTCTTGAGCACCCTTAATGCTAGTGTCTACCCTCTGCTGATTATCTCCAGTTTCTCCTATATGTAGTTTGTTCATATGCCATTGTCTCCATGTTGTCTCCTTCTCCAGCCCATCCATTAGATTGTGAGCTCCTTGAGAGCAGGGACTGTCTTTTACCTTTCTTTTTAACCCCAGTTCTTAGCTTAAGTAGTTTATGAATGCTTGTTGACCGAAAAGGATACGGGGTAGATCCTTAGGGTATAATCATAGTGGGTGTGATATGAATGATGATCCAGCAAAGGTCATTGGGAGGAAACAGATAGGTAAGCAGTAGAGCTAAGTACAAAAGCTAACATGCTTTTGGAACAGAATTAATCTTTGGGTTTGTAAGTTATGTCATGACTGACATCAAGCATATTTGCACATAAAGTTTGAGGAGATATGCTTATAAAGCTTATATATCAGTTCATTTTAGGGATTTCAGTCTAAAAGTGGCTCCTGTTCAAGTATACTATGTGAATGTGACCTTTCAATACTGAAACAGAATTTACTTTCCAATTTCTCTATAAGTGTGTCACGATAGTAACATTTACATTCTTGCCTCTACCCCATTCTCTCCTGTATTTCTCTTGAGTACATAAATATATGATTTCCAGATAGATTCGTAAGTGAATGCATGTAACTGGGAACCCTGTGGTATTGGGGGACTTCTGACACTAAACCCTAATATATTTTTCATTAGTCTTTTAATGGTAGGAAAATTCATTTTACAAAGAAAGGATCAAATTAGTATATTTTGTAAGGAATAGGTGCATTCCTTGTCTTTTTCATAAGGTGAGCAAAGAATAAAACTTGGATGATTTGAATTTCCTAGGGCTAGATATAGTTTTCTCAGTGTTCACTGCAATGTTGAGAAACTTTGTTTTTTCTAAAAGATAAAATATTTGCTGATATTGGAAGAAACCGCCATACATTATAAATGGGAAACCAAAGATGCACCATACAAGTTGGTCATCAAAATCACCATATTGTGCATTTCTGCTGGTAGCATATATATGGCTTTTTCCTTTTCAGGAAGGGGAAGTTCCTTGATTCTCAGAGCTGTATGCCAGTACATGAGGGAAACCTAGTAAGGTCATTTATATCACCGAAAGGGAAGTTGGGGAGGACCAAGACTGACAGGTCTTGGTGGTCAAAGTGGTGGTCACATTTCATTTGAAAAAACTCCATTCTGTAGTCTTGCATATAGATATCTAGAAAAGGTGACTGGTTATTCCAGTAGATGGCATTTGTCTTTTTCAGAGTGGCATAGCTCCCAGCCCTGCATCTCCCCCCTCTTCCTCACCCTCTTTCCCCCCTTCCCAAAGATAGCCCCCAGTATCCCCAATATAACTGTTTTGAGTCATGAAATATTCTTTCTCTTGCCCAATGCACAGCTCTCATTTCAACTTAGAATCTGCATTACTGACACTGTCCCACTTATGACAGAAGACAGAACTGCCTAAACAGCTTAGAGGATCCTGTTACATCCTAGTCAGGTTCTGAATTTTCATGGCACCTAAAGGTGTCATGTTGGTTTGGATTTTATAGTAAATATAAGATTTGTTGCCAGCACCTACTATGTCAATCTAGTATAACATGGATACCAGTGTAATGTGTGCTAATCATCCATCATCTCATCTATATATGACTGGCTCACCTCTTTTCCCAGTCATATATATATCCTTTATAGCATCAAAGAAAATAGTCATAACAAGAAGTCAAGAATATCAAGGGAATCAATGGGAAAAAAATGTGTAGGAAGGTGGCCCAGCCATACCAGATCTCAAACTATACTATAAAGAAGTAATTATCAAAACAATCTAGTACTGGCTAAGAAATAGAGTGGTGGATCAGTGGAATAGATTAGGATTACAATACATTGTAGTAAATGACCATAGTAAACCCAAAGATCTAAGTTGTGGGAACAAAAACTCATTATTTGAGAAAAACTGTTGGGATAACTGGAAAGCAATGTGGCAAGAACTAGGTATAAACCAAAGTCTTACACTGTATACCAAGACAAGGTCAAAATGGTCACATGATTTAGACATAAAGGATGTTACGATAAGCTAATTAGAAGGGTATAGCATAGTTTACCTATCAGATTTAGGGATAAGGGAAGAATTTAGGACCAAACATGATATAAAGAGCATTGCAGATGAATTATATAAAATGAAAGTTTTTGCACAAACAAAACCAATGCAACCAAGACTAGAAGGAAAGCAGGGAATTTGGAAATTTTTACAGCAAGTATCTCTGATAAAGGCCTTATTTCGGAAGTATAAAGACAACTGAGTTAAATTTATAAGAATACAAGTCATTCCTCAGTTGATAAATGGTCAAAGGATATGAACAAGCAATTTTCAGACAAAGAAATCAAAGCTATCTATAGTTGTATGAAAACATACTCTCAATCACTATTGGTAGAGAAATACAAATTAAAACAACTATATGATGCCACCTCACACCCATCAGATTGACTTATAAGACAAAAAGGGAAAATGATAAATGTTAGAGGGGATGTGAGAAAATTGGTGGTGGTGTGAGTAGATCCCACCATTCTGGAGAACAGTTTGGAAATATGCTGAAAGGGCTATAAAATTGTGCCTACCCTCTGACCCAGCACTGCCACTACCAGATCTATATCTTGAGGAGATTTTTGAAAAGGGAAAATAGCCTATTTCTACAAAAATATTTATAGTGACTCTTTTGTGATGTCCAAGAATTGGAAACTGAAGGGATGCCCATCAAATGGGGAATGGCTGAACAAGTTATAGTTATGTGGTTGTAATGGAATATTATTGTACTATAAGAAATGACAAGCAGAATGATTCCAGAAAAAACCTGGGAAGACTTAGATGAACTGATATAAAGTGAAATGAGCAGAACAAAAGCATTGTACAAGTAACAGCAATATTCTACAATGAACAACTATGAATGGCTTACCTATTCTCAGCAATACAATGATACAAGACAATCCCAAAGGACACGTGATGAAAAATGCTATGTGCCTCCAGAGAAAGAACTGATATTGTTTGAATACAGGTGGAAGCATAATATTTTTCTTTTTCATTCTTTCTTCCTTTCACGTTTTCTTCTACAGAATGACTAATATAGAAATATTTTCCATGATTGCACGTGGTATAACCTTCATCAGATTGCTTACTCTCTAAGGGAGGGAGGGGTAGAATTTGGAACTCAAAATAAAAAGGAGAATGTTAAAAATGTACATATAATTGGGGGATAATTTTTTAAAAAATTTAAATAAATAAAATAACTGCAGACAGTATAAAATACTTGAGAGTCTACCTTCTGAGATAAACCCAGGACTTAATATGGACCCAATTATAAAACACTTTTCACACAAATAAAGACAAATCTAAATAATGGGGGGGGGGGAGAATAGTCTTATCTAGTATTCTAAGATAGCAATACCATTGTAGTTTTATTTTGACATAAATCACCCTAATCAGTTGTTCCCTAATTTGCTTATACTTCTTTGACTAAATCTCAAGGCTACTCTAATCTCTGTATGTCAGTTAAGGGACCTCAGAATCTCTGCTTATCAGGATAGGAAAGAATTGCTTGGGAACCTTGACCAGTTAAATGACTTGCAGATAATCATACAGCCAACATATGTCAGAGGTGGAACTTGAAACCAGGACTTCATGATTCTGAGTCAGGACCTCTATATACTATTCCGCCTCTTATGTAGGCATATGCACAAGCATATGTCTGTATATGTAGGTACTTATATGTGTATAGATAAATACACCAATATGCCCACCCACTTGCATGTTCTATCTATTCTGGGTAATATGTATTCAATCCACTTTGGTTTTCCCATGTAGATGTTTAGACCTCCCCCCCTTTGCATTGCTCTAGAGTTTACTCAAGCAGCTTTCTAGAGTTCTGAGGCCTGATAGAATTTGTATATTGCCATCTGCAAATGGTGTTTAGAACATCATGCAAATGATAGGGAATTCTTTTGTTTGAACTCTCTGAAGCACGTCTTCCATTATACTACTGAACCTCTTGGGGTAGCTTGACTTCCTGTTTTAGACTTTCCTTGTTGTTGATACTGAAATGATCATTGAGCAATGTCACGTCCCCTGATATATCTGTCATAGTCTTACGTAATTTTAGTGTATGCGTGGGAGACACTTGAATGAGAGCTTTCAAGGTTGCATGCCGTCACACTAAGCCAAATAAAGACATTTTTTAAAATATCAGTGGAGAGTAGATACAACAAAATTTTAAATTTGCTCCACCTTACAACAGGTTGTTTTACTGTTAAGATGTGCTAAAAGAATCCCAGCTCCAAGGGGCGGCCAGGTGGATCAGTGAGTAAGAGCACCGGCCCCAGTGTCGGGATGACCTGGGCATCGAATCCAGGCTCAGATACTTAGCACCACACCCAGAAATAACTGGCCGTGTAACCTTGAGCAAGTTACTTAACCCCAATTGCTCTAAAAAAAAAAGGGATCCCAGCTCCAGAGCTAGAAGGGACCTCAGAGGTCATCTAGTTATCTAACTCCTTAATTTTACAAAGGAGGAAATAAAGGCCCAGGAAGGAGAAGCGACTTCCTTAAGTCATACAGGTAATAAACCATGGGAGCAGGATTCATAGTAGGCCACTTGACTCTGGAGCCAATGCTCTTTCTTACTACATCATGTACCATCTGTGTGGTTGAGAGTCCTTGGGTTTGAAGGGAGGAGATCTGGGTTAAATTCTTGACTCTGATACTTACTAGTTCTCCATGTTGTGATTTGATGTGGACTTTGAAAAAACTTAAAATTTGGATAAGTATAGAGGATATTCAATTTAAAGAGAATAGCGTGAGCAAAGACTTGCAGATAAGCATGAACAGTTAGTTCGCCCTCTGTGTTAGCTTTCTGTACCGGAACACAATCCGTGACCAGTTAAGTCGGGTGGTCCATTTAGGCACCACGTGAAGCATTTTGCTTCATTCTTTTCCATAGCCACCGACAAGACTCATTATGAATATGTGGTATTAGTGATGAAGTGGGCCTCAGAAAAAGTGTGAATGAAAGTAGTGTAGATGGACTTTACTTGATGTGCAAATGTGTCAGCTAAATTCTCTCTTCAAGACTTATGTGACCTGGGGTGGCTAGGTGGAACAGTGAATAGAGCACTGGCCCTGAAGTCAGGAGGACCTGAGTTCAAATCCGGCCTCAGACACTTAACACGCAAAAAAACATTAGCTGTGTGACCTTGGGCAACTCACTTAACCCCAATTGCTCCCCCTCCAAAAAGAAAAAAAAAAAGGCTTATGTGACTTGCTACTTAACGAAAGTTCTTTGTAAAGTAAATGCTCATCCTTCTCCATCTTCTACTATTTTAGTTTTTCTGTCCATTCCAGATCTGAGGTTTGTTTAAAGTGAGGAACAACTGTCTGTTGTTGAAACTGTTTGTGCAAAGTGAGGAGCAGCTTAGAAGCACTCGCCCTAATGAGCCAGTCGCATCATTGTGTTATACGATGGCTGAATTGGAAGTCAAGGAGTAATCACTTCTTTCCAAAAGTATTCTAGTAAATGTTCAGCAATCAGCTTTCAAAAAAAGCAATGTACACCCAATACACTTTGAAGTTCAGTCTTCATTATTAACATTTTCTCCATCACTTGAAGTCTCAACACTCAACAAAACAATAAATCAAGCCCTGATTTGTAACATTTGCCAATTTCTGAAGTGTGAATGCTCTCACTGAAAATTCAACACAGTTGGCCCTAGAGAGCCAGTATATGATGGCTGATTTCTACATTTGAGTTTGAACTCAAGTTTGATTGAATTGAATTGAAAAAAATGAAAAAGGGTAGGTTTTTTCTGATTAACAATTGACAAATGGGCCTGAGTAGTTTGCTAGGCATAGAGAGCCTCTAGTGAGGTACCACTTATTCCTATGGTCATTTAGGAGGTGAGAAAAAGGCAGGCAGACTTTTTCAACTTGCTGCAAAACTTATACAGAAAGTACCACAATTACATGAAATCATTTAATATCTCTTAGGGCTGTCTTGTAGGAGACAGACATTATATCAGCTATATAGTGGTTTCTTTTCAAAGAAATTTAATTAGGGTATTTCTCATGGATCAAATTCCAACTCCCTACTTGCCAGAAAAAACAGTGAGAACATCCCAAAATCTTCAGCAGAAATCAGGAGATAGCTAGCCCCAAATGTACCCTCTGTCAACAGACAGGAAAGCCGCTTTGCAATGCCTACACTGCCAATATGGCCTGAACCTGGCACAGGGGAAGATGGGGTGTCGCCTGAATGCTGGGAGAAAAGAACAGAATGCCTGCCAGCTATCTGGCTGTTCACTTTCAGCATACAGTAATGGGCGTGGGGAGGGGAGCAGGCACCAAGTAGGGTTTGAAGGTTGCTGGCTGAGATCAGCTTTTCTTCTCTGAGATGGGAGGCAGACGGTAGCCTTTTGGCTTTGCGTTGAAGCCCCCAGATTTTACTGCAATATATTTGTTGATGTTCTCCAAAGTTTGAATTTTGTTTCTGTTCTGTTGATGATTTATTTGTTCAGCAGCAGAAATGATGACGAATTGTGTAAGGCTGCCTCATTGACTTTTTAACTACTATAGCTTTGAAGAATTTACAAGTTAATGCAACTGTGAATGTTTTATATTACATTTCATAAGCACAGGACATGTGCTTTCTTGTGAGTTAAGCAGACATTTTTTTACAGATAGAACTTAAAAACCTACTCCCATGACAGATTGTGTTGTTCTAAAACTCCAGTAAAGCTCATGTACAGTGGAAGAGTAATTTTCCCTTTTCTGTTTGCTTTTCTCCTCTGCAGATATGCCAAACAGCCCACACAACCAGTTCACCTTCAGACCCCTCCCACCGCCGCCACCACCTCCTCATGCGTGCACATGTGCCAGGAAGCCACCCCCCACGGCGGACTCTCTCCAGAGGAGGTCAATGACTACTCGAAGCCAGCCCAGCCCAGCAGCACCAACTCCCCCAACCAGTACCCAGGATTCTGTGCATCTGCATAACAGCTGGGTCTTGAATAGTAACATCCCGCTGGAGACAAGGTACAGAATCAGTGGATCCCATCAGACTTCAGCCCTAGCTAGAGATAATGCTTTTGAGTAGAGAAAATAATTTTGGTATCTTAAAAAAAAGGGAAAACAAAAAAACCCATGAGGTAGGAGGGAAGGAGAAAGGAATTAGCTAACCAAGCCATCTTTAGAGAGTCCTATGCAATTGCCTCACTTTAAGGAAATCAGAACTTAGAAAGAGAATTAGAAAAATATATATTGCATACTTGTTTGATAGAGCAAATCCTTACTGTGTTGGCTTCAATGTCCATAAAATGCTTCAACACAGTGGAAAAGTAAAGCAAAATACACTCCTATTTTAGATGAGTTAGACTCTGACGATAGATAGATAGATAGATAGATAGATAGATAGATAGATAGATAGATAGATAGATAGATAGATAGATAGATAGACAGATAGACAGACAGACAAGATAGACAGATAGATAGATAGATAAATGGATGGATGGATGGATGGATGGATGGATGGATGGATGGATGGATGGATGGATGGATGGATGGATGGATGGATGGATAGAAAGATAGATACATAGATGGAGAGGCAGACAGGCAGACAGGATAGATAGACCAACAGAGAGATGGATAGACAGACAGAAAGAGAGAGAGAGAGAGAGAGAGAGAGAGAGAGAGAGAGAGAGAGAGAGAGAGAGAGAGAGAGAGACTTGGCTGTGGACGGACTAAGGCCACTGTATTTGGTTAGGATTTTAGGCTTAACATTCAAAAAGAACTGGTCACTCCTCAAAACTTGATTCTGTGAATGAGGTATATATCAACCAGTACCTTGGTCATGTCCAAACAACCAGGCTTCACATCAAAAGCATACTTCTTAGCTTTATGTTTAAATTATCACGGGGCAATAATGTTACATTTGTCTCTTCTTACCTCCGAGCAAGGCATTTCTAAGCACATATACCTAGGAAATACCCAGATGTTCACTTTTTCCTGTGAAGAATAATTGACATGTATTTATTGGCTTAATGTTGGTAAAATTCTATATATCTTGGATCTCCTGTGTCTCTTGCAACTCCCCTGTGAGAGTATTAATACCAGTGTTATTGGGATTATCCTCATCTTATAGAGGAGACTTGCCTGAAATTATACAGCAAGCACTAGATGTGTAGGTTTCAAACCCAAGTTTCTTCAGACTCCAAATCTTTTGTTCTTTTCCTTTATGCTGTGTTCTCTCAGTATGCCTACCCCCCCAAAAAAAATAGACTTATAGCTGTTAGAATCCTTTGTGTCCAATGTCAACTCTGATCAGCTTTACTGAGAATTTGAACTGAAAAGGGAGAGCTAATGAAATCATCACTTTCTCTTTGGAAACCTGTTAGGTTCAGTGATGAGCCAACCCTTGGAGACATATACCACTTCTCAGGTTATTTGTAAATGCAAAAAGCTGTTTGTGAAGCAAAAATGATAATTCCTTTGACCCTAGTACACTGAAGGTGGTATTGTCTCACTTTTAGCCAATTGGAAAGTTCTGGGAAATGATTTATTAAATTTTTATGTGTTCGATATTCTGCTAAGCAGTGAAGATATATGTAGAAAAGGGAAAACGAGCCTGCCCACATGGAACTTATATTTTAATGGGGAGGCCAAGGCAAATAAAGGAGTGGTGACCAACAAAGGGCTATTTGGTGTGGGAAATTACTGGAGTGGTGAGTAGAACAATTCAACTGTCTGACATGCTCTTTGTAGAAGCAGTGGTATTATACATCTAATTACAGTTACGAACAACAGGTGGAAAGGGTGGAAGCAGGATTGGAGCGTGTGGTAACCAGGGTAAAGCTGAGCGCCTGGAAAACTTTAAGTCGGGAACCAGTACAAATGATAGGGAACAGTCATACTCTACCAAGCGTTAATGATAGGCTTGCCAGAGGGCTATTATAATATCCCTCTACTTAATTTATTTTTGTTTAAACTGTGGGGAGAAGGTAGAGGGAGACTAGGTTTCTGCCTTAAATGGCTCTTACAGACAATGGTAATTTTCCTCCTAGAAACTCACTTTTAAGTCATGGGAAGGGAATGATTGAAGACTTATAGATTTATGGATTACTTAGGCTTTACAAACATTTTCTCATTTGACATTTATAATAACATTGGGTAGCATGCTGTTCAGGTTTCTGTTCCACTTTATAGATGAAAAAACTGAGGCTCATAAAGGAGAAGCATTCTGCCCCCATGGTCATATAGCTAGCAAGTAGTAAAAGTGATGTTTAAGGCTCAGTCTTCCAACTCCTGCCTATTGCAGTTTTGGGGTTACTAGCTTATGCTGGGTAAGTAACATTTTTAAGTTAGTTCACATACCCTATTCCTCTAACATAGCAGCTAACTCTGAATCTGGAAGGAAGAAAGGGGAAGACTGAAGCACGGAAGGTTTTTCTTATTGGAAGTGTATATCTAGGCATATTTGTACAAACTGCAGCCACAGACCTTCAGTATCCAGGCAGGAAATGTATTAATTGGTCGAAGTTTCATAAGACAAAGAACATAAGTTTTCTGTGAACCTGAGCAGAGATCATTTTTTTACGTATTCAGCATCACAGAGAATGAACTGGGAAAAAAAACCAGGCTAGAACTTCTTAGCAGAAGTTGACCAATCAGGACATTCCAAATATTCCTTCAAAGCAGAGATTCTAACTTTTTCTGTATCCTGGACTACTTGGCAGTCAGTCTGATGAAGCCTATAGAAGTCTTCTCAGGATCATGGTTTGAAGTACATAATATAAATATATAGAATTCCAAAGGAGGCTAGTTATGGTGAGATGTTAAAATCAGAATACTAATAATGAAAAGTTAAAAAAAAGTTCACAAGCCTCAGGTTAAGACCCCCTGCCTTAGGGCATGTACATCAAATATATAATCAAAGATAAAATTCACAAATTGAGTAACACATAATTGGAATTGACTTTTGATCATGTGTTTTCTGTGTTAAGTGGACACCCCTTCCCTATCTCTTGGGTGGTATCTTATTTCCCTGGTAGAAAGTGAAAATATGAGTTCTCTACTGCATGAGTACATATAATGTTGGATACAGGGCGACTAGGTGGCTCAGTGAATAGAGCACCAGCCCTGGAGTCAGGAGGTCCTGAGTTCAAATTTGGCCTCAGACACTTAACACACACATACATACACACACACATACACACACACACACACACACACACACACACACACAAACCTAGCCATGTGACCTTGGGCAAGTCACTTAACCCCAATTGCCCTCCAAAAAATGCAAAAACATATAATGTTGGGTATACTGCATCTCCCTGTAATTCTCTCCTTCCCCCCACCCCATGAATCCTCTACACATACCCTGCTGCCTCCTTTTCCTTCAAAGCCTTATTCAAGTTCCATTTCCTCACTAAAGCCACCTCTTCAGTCTACAAGCATTTTCTAAGAGCCAGTTGTGTGTTAGGCATGAAGAATACAAAGACAAAAGTGAAACAATCCCTGCCATCAAGGAGTTTACATTCTAATGGGAAGAGGGAAGAACAAGTATTTATTCAACACCTACAATGTGCCAGGCACTGTCCTAAGAACTTTACAATTTACAAGCATAATCTCCTTTAATCCTCACAACAACCCAGAGAAATAATGTGTTGTTACTAATCCCATTTTATAAGCGAGGAAACTAAGGCAGACAATTAAAGTGATTTTCCCATGGTCACACAGCTAAGTGTCTGAAGTTGGATTTGAACTCAAGTCTTCCTTGACTCTAGACCAAGTGCTGTATCCACTGTACTACTAAACTACCTGAATTGGGGAGAAAAAATGTATATCCCTCTCCGTGTCTGTCTGTCTGTATCTCTTTATATGATATATATATATATTTATATAATATATATAATACATATATAATATATAATACATATATACATACATATATATGAAAATTAGTTTTGGGGGGATGTATTTTGGGGAGCAGAGTCAGTAGCTGGGAGGAGAAAAGATCAGGAAAGGCCTCTGTAGAAAGTGAAACTTCAACTGTCTTGAAGGAAACCAGAGAATCCAAAGGGTAAAAGTGCAGAAAGGACATTTCTAGGCTTGGGAGACAGCAATTTCCTTTGTGCAGAAGGCCACGATATTTGGACATAGACAGTACATGAAGAAGAGTCATGTGTAAGAAGACTGGGAGGCTAGTGAAGAGTTTTCATTATCAAACACTGTCGTTTTTAATTGATCTTACAGGCAGTAGGGAGCCACTGGGAGTTAGTGAGAGGGATGAAATGGTGAGACCTGAGCTGAGCTTTAGGGAATTTTCTTGGGTAGCTGCATAGGGAAGGACTTGAGGCAGGCAGACCCCCCCCCCAGCAGGCTAGTGCAGTAATCCAGGCATGAGGGGATGGAGGCCGCAGTGTCGGAGGAGAGAAGGGGGAATATTCAAGAGATGTTACAGAGATGAACTGGACCGGCCTTGGCAATCGATTGATATGAGGGAAGTAGGGGGCGGCCAGGGAAGGTGAGAGACAGAGAGGGGTCAAGAAGCAATTTTGTGGAGGTTACGTTAGAATGCGAGGAGACCAATCAGGGGAGTATTGTAATAGTTCAGGTAAGAACTGTTAAAGGCCTGAATTCAGGTATAGGTTGTATGAGTGGAGAGAAGGACACAGCCCTTCTCACTTGGACTGTTGGGGATCCTTGCTAAGTATCTCCTCAGTTCAATTGTTAAAGTGACTTCCTTAGAGTATAGATGTGATTATATCAGTCACTACACATTTATTAAACATTTAGTATGTCCCTGACCCTGTGTAAAGTGCTGGGGATACAAAGAAAAAGCAGAAATAGTCCCTATTGACATGAAGCTCACGTTCTTAGAGGGGAGAGAAAGTGTAAATAACTAGTTACATCCTGGACACTCTGCCTCTCTTAATGCACAGTAAGGCTGCATTCATCTTCTTAACTACCAGATCATACTGTTAGCTCATATGGTACTTGGAGTCTGCTTCAAACCCCCACATCCTTGTGCAGATGAGCAACTGTCTAGGCCGACTGCCCCCAGCTTTTACTCGGGAAGATGATGTTCTGAACTCAAGTATGAGCCTGAATGTTTCTGCTGATTAAATTCGATCCTGTGAGGTGCAGACCAGCGCTGACCAAATATGATAGAGACCAAGATTAAGCAATCTATGTTATTAGAGCCACCAGGTGGCCCCTGAAGAAGCTGTTATTCACTGTGATTCTCAAAGCCTGCTTATGATTAAACCAGTATCCCTTTCCTCATGTGGCCGCTCCAATTTTCTTTCTTTTCTCAGTTCTTTCTTCCTCGTCTTCTTTGTTCATATTTTTCTGCCCCCATTTTTTTCTCTCCTACCTGTATACTAGTTCTGCTAGTGGAGCCTCTGGTCATTGCTTAGTCTTATTAATGACACTGAGTTCCAGCTAAAAACCTGTTCATAGATTGTAGATCTCTACAAAGGGGCTTTGGCTACCTCCCACCTCCCATCCAATCTACTGTCACTTTTGAAGCTCATACCAACATGTTCTTTCATTCTACTACCAGAGAGAGACAGAGACAGAGAGAGAGTGCCAGAGAGTGAGAGAGACATGGAGAGAGAGAGATGGAGAGAGACAGAGACAGACAGACAGAGACA
>NW_027187369.1:2854520-2865378 GCF_028583685.1 Petaurus breviceps papuanus | reverse complement strand
GTTCCAGAGAGTGAGACATGGAGAGAGAGAGAGAGAGAGAGAGAGAGCTGAACCATGGACCTGATCCATGTGCCCCAAAACTTTGAGAGGCCTCTTGCAGAAGAATCCAGATGGAGAGAGGGCAGCTCTCAAAATACCTTGAAATGGTTCGATGTGAACAGTAGTTTAGATTCTCAGCTTGTGATGCTCAATAGGAAAACTCCATTAGCCCATTCCTCTATTGTACTCTTACAATTAAAAGACACATTCTCTTTCTTTAAAATGAGATGTCTCTGCTAATGTAGATTACAATTCCATAAAAACAAATGATACAGAAAAGTATACCATAGTCAACTGGCTCATAAAATAAATGAGCAAAATACATGTCTGTAGCAAATGAGAAAGAATAAAGAAGTAATCACTGTCCTTCCTAAATGTTAAAAAAAATAGTACATTTTGTCAAATCAGTAGGAGCTCTGTAGGTGAATAGAATTAGGAAAGGACTTTCACTAACTGCAAAGGGAAATGAAAGCTAAATTTATTTACAAAATGAGGGAACATATAACCTAGTCATCGAAAACAGATATTCTAGGATAATTGCAAATGAGCAATCACAAATTCCTTCCTGCTCAAATCTCTTTAAATGGTGTCTATGGATGGGAGGGAAGAAAGTGCTGAATATCTGTTTATTTCTTCATGAAGAGAGTTTTATAAAAGCAAGAGAAATTGAAATCTTACGCATTAGTATATTTCTAAACCTTTTGGTCCTTTAAAAGAATAATTGGTCCTATTGTTAAATTTCCAAATCAGGAATTACTAGTGAGCAGAAGGCAAACAGAAATAAACATTGGAAAACTCCCCAGTTAGATGAGAGACTCCTCTGTTTCATCTCCTTTATTTGTGAAATAAGCTTATTGATTAGAGTAAATAAATTTATAGACCTACTTAAATCTTTTAATATGGGAATAGTCGGTTTAACAGAAAATATTTGAAATTTACCTTTTAACTAAAGTCGATTTTTAATACAAATTTCCAAATTGAATTTAGAGCATAAAGTTAGACCCAAGTGCATTTAAGCATGCGACTAGAAGGGGAACAAAAATAGATGAAAAATTGAACAAATATAAAGATTTATTGTACTGTTCCGTCTCCTGTGATTTCTCTCACAGTAGTCTCTCCAGCTCTAGCATCACAGGGGCAATCAGAAGTTGCCCCAAATAGCAAAAAGAGGGGGGGGATATCGAGTGCTTAGAAAAAAATCAGACATTATTACTGGAGGAGGTTACAGAGATCCTATCAATGACCAACAAACCATCTGCCCGGCCAATTTTCTCATTTTTAAAAAATCTTGTAGAGAATAATGTATGCATACATTTAGAACAGCCTTGATGATAGTTTGAGAATGGAGCTAACAGGCTTTTACTAAAAATATTCCCTAGCAGATCATGTCTTCAAAAAATACCTGTTGCGTAGAATATGCTATGCCAATTATTGCATGACCCATAGAGATGGTCCCTCAGTACATATACATTGGAAAGATACTTTGGGTGGTCTGAGTGCAGAATTAAATAGGAGTAGGAAAGAAGGCTAGATTGCCTTTCAAAAATCACACAAGCATCTCTCTGAAAAGAAGTCACTTTTTGTTTGTTTTTGCGTTTTTTTGCTTTTTGGAGGGGGGAGGGCAGGGCAATTAGGGTTAAGTGACTTGCCCAAGGTCACACAGCTAGTAAGTGTGTCAAGTGTCTGAGGCCTGATCTGAACTCAGGTCCTCCTGACTCCAGGGCCGGTGCTCTATTCACTGTGCCACCTAGCCACCCCCAAGAAGTCACTTTTTATGTCACTATTCTTCTACTTATATTGTGTGACTGTGAGTCATGGAATGCCATGGTTTACAAAGAATGAAATTTTTAGGTCACATAAAGAGGCTCGTGTTGGGCATAAGGAAACTGTATTGAATGTATTAGCAATGAAAAATCGTGCAGGAAAACTTGCATATGGTTAAAGATATAGATGACTAGAAAAGGAAGTGGGTTTGTCGTGGAAGAATAGCCAGATGATCCATATATAGGCATACTTCAGAGATATTGCAGGTTTAGTTCTAGGCCACCACAGTGAAGCGACTATTACAATAAAGCGAGTCACTCAAAGTTTTTGGTTTTCCAGTGCATATAAAAATTATGTTTATGCTATACTGTAGTCTGTTAGGTATGTAGTAGTGCTATGTCTAAAAAAACAGTGTGCATACCTTAATTTAAAAAAACCTCATTGCTAAAAATGGTAGCCATCATGAGAGCCTTCAGCAAGACGCAATCTTTTTACATTAATGTTGATGGCTGCTTGCAGATCAGGGTGGTAGTTGCTGAAGGTTGCGGTAGCCATGGCAATTTCTTTTTTTTCCATTTTTATTTTTCGGCATTCACTTCCATAAGATTTTTAGTTCTAAATTTTCTCCTCCTTCTTTCCCTCCCCCATTCCCAAGACAGCCTTCAGTCTGGTATAGGCTATATGTATACATTGATATTAAATGTATTTTCACGTTAGTCATGTTATAAAGAAGAATTAGAACCAATGGTAGAAACCACGAGAAAGAAAAAACAACAAAGAAAGCAAATAGTCTGTTTCGATCTGCATTCAGACTCCATAGTTCTTTTTCTGGATGTGGGTAGCATTTTCCGTCATGAGTCTTTTGGAGTTGGCAATTTCTTAAAATACGACAAATTAAGTTTGCTACATCAAGTGACTCACTTGACTACTTAGAGGCCATTGTAGGGTTATTAATTGGCTTAATTTTAATATTGTTGAGTCCCAGAGAATAGAGAGGCTCAAGGAGAGAGAAAGAGATAAGGGAATAACCAGTTGGTGAAGTAGTCAGAACACTCATAACATTTAAGTTACATGGGTGCCGTTTGTGGCTCCCCAAAATAATTACAACAGTAACATCAAAGATCACTGATTACATACAGATCACCGTAGTAGATATAATAATAGTGAAAACATTTGGAATATTGTGGGAATTACCAAAATGTTACAGAGAGACACAATGTGAGTACAGGCTGTTGAGAAAATGGTGCCAGTAGATTTGATTGATTCAGGGTTGCCAGAAACCTACAATTTGTTTTATTTTTTTTTCACAATGCCTATGTGGGAAGCACAATAAAACGAGGTCTGCCTGTATTGCATTACTCTCCATTCACATAATGTCAGGAACCAGCCCTTTGGGCAGAACATGAGAGGTTTCAGGCAGTAGTCCTGTGGGATGAGAAAATACATATGTGCTCCATTCCACATGGCGGAACAAAGTGGCCATATCATTGAGGTCACACATCTGTCAAAGTATGCAAGTGCACTGAGTGATCCTTGTCCTAAAGGAGCATGCATTATGCTTGGGAGATACTGAATGTAAACATATCACTAAAGAAAAGGTGATAGGAGGAGGAGAGAGATTTAACAGCCTTAGGAATCAACCTGATCTAAGCCTTAAAGAAAGATAAGAATGATGAGAGGAATTTCTACAACTATAATATCTGGAAGGAATCATTGTGTTAATTGTCTTCAGTAGAATACTAAACCGGGATATATTCCCTTTAGAAAGAAGAATTGCAGATGTTTGTGTGAATTAAGAGCATTTTATTACCTTGATAACGTTATGGGTGACATTATGAGTTGGTGTCTGTGATAGCTGTTTCAATATATATATCTCCTTGGAAAACAGAATCCCAAACCTGACTTTTCTTTAATTTATTTGCCTCTTTTAAAGGAGTGGAAAGGAAGATTGTTGCTTGTCTCTTTGCATGAGGTAAATCAAGGGATTTTACTGGCAACCGGAAAGTGTCCTTCAGTGTTCCAAGAAGAGATGTCTTTCTTTAGAAAAAACTAGTGGGGGGCCTGAGGCTTATTCTTCCCTCCAGTGAGGGGAGTGCCTTTCAGAAGCGATAGGAGCATCATGAGTGGAGGATAGTCATGAAAGGAAAAAAAGAATTTCCCTAGTAATTACACTGACCCTTTCCAAATTCACAGGGGCATGTGTGAATGTGCTGCAGGGCATTCGAAATGAGAATGAATGAATGAATGAATGAATGAATGAATGCAATAATGAAAATGAATAAGTGAATTAATAGGAGTTTGAACTTGAAGGTATGGAAAGGACAGGTTGAAACTTTGTAAAATCACAAAAGGAGAAGATGAATGCAAGAGTCCCAGATTATTAGAATTAGGCCTTCAAATCTACTTGAAACTTGTAATAGAGTTTTATGACTAATCATAATAGTACACATTTTTATAACCTTTTAGAAAAAAAATACTTTTTTATTAAAAGTTTTTTTAATTAATTAATTTTAATTAAAGCATTTATCTCACAACCTGGGAAGTGGGTATTGCAAATATCATTGGCCTCATTTTATTGCTGGTAAAACTGAGACTTCAAAAGGCAAAGTGCCTTATCTAAGGTTACATGGTTAGGAAGCATCAGGTCTTCTGATTCCCACACCATAATGTCCCTTGGGCTGGCAATTTACATGGCGACTAGGTCCCTGCTCTCTGTCGTTAAAGTAGCCTAGGCTGGTGGTAGGTTGAAGGAGGCATTAGGTGCATTCATGGGTGATGGATCAAGGAGGGAAGAAGGGAATCTGACAATGTTGAGAGGACTCCAGGAAAAGCAATGAGACTCTTCCACAAAAAAATATCCTTGATGCTCCCATCCCAGAGTTTTGGCCTACATTGACTTTTGGGATGTTGGAGGAGAGCATCTGTTATGTTCTCATGCTTTGGTGGGCCCCAAACAAATAGCTAAACCTCAGTACCCTGTTTGAATGTGATTTGGCCCAGTCACATAACCAGAGGAATGGTTAATTTCCCTCTTTCGTCAGTTTCAGTCTCTCATAGACATAAGTTCAATTCCTGTGGGTAGAGAGATGAGCCACGTGTATAGCTGAGGAAAATGAAGGTTAGATATTCATTTAATTGATTTAAAACAGAAAAAATCAGTGCTTATTTATGCATCTGCAATTGAATAGGCATAGATTACTATCCATTTTCTACAGAATTTGAAGAAGCGCATTAAATTGTTATTATTTAATGCTAACAGATACCCTCAGTATTATATGATATGAAGGGTTTAAGAAGTGAGAATACATTTTCCCCTTTTATAGATGTTTTTGAAACCCTTACAGGAACATTTGTAATATTCCCATTACTACCATAGAGCCTTATCCATTGTGAAGATTTTTTTTTCAATTTCCTTATGTGTCTATTTCCTTTTGGCAATATCTTGCTTTTTCTTTTTAAATTTAAAATTGAATATTAAAACAGATGCAGAGGAGAGCACTACTTACACATAAACTCTTGAACTGCATTTTTGTCATTTGCTCTGTGGGGAAAGAACCAATTGTATAGAATTGATAGCAACATTTTAGTATCTCCTGAAGTCCTTAGGGAAGAGCACTGTGCTTAGACAGATGAGTAGTCATCAGATCTGATGAGAGCATAGCCGAAGCCTTGCAGTGCTCATTTGTCTCTATGCTCTGACTTCTTTAAGGTGCTATGAAAACACATTTAGGTTCTAGTCTTACTGCCCAACAATGACCTGAGAAGACAGTGGCAGTTTAGGAGATTTCCATTGCCATCCCCACCCCCCTCCCTGTGGCTTAATATTAGCTTGGTAATAGTGCACTTGTTGTCTCATAGCCCTAATCAATGAGGACTGTGCTTGGGCTCCAGCTCCAATTCATATGAGTTTCTTAGGGGCTGCTGGTGCACGCGCATGGTGGGCTCTCTATCCAGATGGCATTGATCATTAGTTATAATTGTCAATTCTTCACCAGCCTCCATCAGTCTTCTGCCTTTTGACAGTATGCTAAACAAATCAATGTCCTACACTCTGAGCCACTTACATGACATCTAAAACCCATTCATTCTTCCCAAATCTGTAAAATGTGAAAGTTTTTCTTTCAAAACACTGGGTAAGAAAAACCTCATTTTACTCCCATTTTCCCCCATATCCCATAGGGCATGTCTAGGATGGAATACCATAGAAACAGTCATTTATAAGAGACATTTTTGTCAGTCAACATTGAACAATTCCACAGAAACTCTGCAGTGCTACTTTGTAAGATTTTTCATAGGGGGCCAGATAGAAGAATAAAGGGTAGGAGCACAGAGAGATATAGATCTTCCTCACCCAGCAGGCATCAATTAGAGTATGAAAACATGTGAGCAGTATGGTAAGGAATCGTGATTTAAATAAAAGGGCAGAGGGTTAGAAGTCATCTCTGGTTCCAAGTTCAGGCTTTGTCACTAACTAGCTGGATATTAGGAAATTCACTTAACCTCACGGTGCTTTAGTGTCTTCATCTGTAAAATGGGGCCATAACCTATCCTCCATAAGTCACTTATTCAGTATTAAAAGTAATGTAGCTTCATCCTGATTGTGTGGCACCAGATCTGTGCTAAGGATAAAATGAGATCATGGATGTAAAATGCATGAAGCATTAGCTATAACTTCCATTTATTATAGCTCTTTAAAGTCTCTGAAATGTTCAACACATGTAAGTGTACTAGATCCTCACAATGCCTGTGCAAAGAAGGGATTGCAGAAATATGTAGCCTATGGTCACATATATTTGAAGTCATGTCTCCCCTGATTGTAGGGCTAGAACATGTTCCACTGTGCCACCCCACATCTCCCTATGTAACACAAAGTATCTATTATTCTTATCATCAACAGTATGTTACAGACATGCTCCCACATAACATTGCCTTGGTCAATTGGAAAAGTAGTCTGGTGTGATAGATAGGACATTGCACTCAGAGTTAGGAAGACTGGAGTTCAAATCCCACCTCAGTGCTTACTAGTTGTATGACCCTGGATGAGTCACTGAATCCCTTTGTGCCCTGATTTCCTCCTATGTAAAATGAAGTAGTTGGTCTTGTTCTGTAAGGCCCCTTGTCATCCTGACTCTATGAGCCTCTGAAGGTCGTTTTACAATAATGTCATCATTATCATTTAACCTTTCAACCATTTAGAATTCTCATACCATTATGCCTTTGTAGTAACTTTTTCTTCCACACTCTTTTAGCAGAATCAGTCATTTAGTATTTAGTAAGAGGGAGTGGGAGCCTTCGTTTATTCTCTGTCTAGCTCAGACTAAATGGGGCAGAGTAACCCTAAATACCACTGTATTACTAGTGTCAGTTGTTGATTCCATCCAGACCACTTCCCTTCTGCCCTGTGAGGATATATGATGCTGATTATTTACCCATTTAATCCAAGAAAATGGAGAGGGAACAACTGGCAGAAACCTTCTCCAATACTGAAACTAGTGGTGAATTTGGTAAGTGCCCTGCCAAAGATATGGAGGAGAAGCAGGTCTTGAAAAGATCTCGAAACACTGATGAGATGATGGAGATGCACATTTAACCTCAGAGCAAGAGTACTGAAGCAGTGATTGGGAAAGGAGGCCAGGATATTAAAGCACTTTGTACAGATTACAGTAGCCAATGTTTCAGGCCCAGGCAACAGCAGCCTTGAGCACATGCTGGGTATCAGGGCAAGTATCAAAACAATTAGAAGAAATTCTGAAGAAAATCATTCCTGCCTTGGTAAAGGGCCTACAGTTGCCATCACCCTCTGTAACCAGCCCGCTCCTACTCATATCTGATGCTGTGGAATGCTTAAATTACCAGCACTTTAAAGGAAGCAACCTTAACTGTGATTTAAGGTTGTTGTTTCAACCAGTGACTGGCAAGAATTATTGGGGTCAAAGGTACTAAAGTCAAAGGATTTCGAAAGAACACCTAGACAACTATGAAGCTTTTCCAAGAATGGCGTCCTCATTCCACTGATAGTGTTATTATTGGCAGAAAGCCTGATAGGGTTCCAGAGTACAGAAAGATGATACTCCATGTTCTATCTGAGTCTCCCATCAAATAACGGGCACAATTCCATGATCCCAGTTTCTATGCTGAAACATATGACTGTGGTGGTTTCACAACTATGTGTGATGAAGATGCTCTGTAGGATTTCCCACGTGGGAAAGGGGAAGCTTTGATAGAATGCCTGCCATCAGTTCGTGATGCATGTCCTATGCCCCCCTCTAGAAGAGAGCCTTTGTGGAAAACCCCCACCACCTCCTCCTTGATATTGTGGTCTGATGGTAGCAAACATTTAAATCTTCCTTTTCTTCCACCACCACCATTTAAGACGGAGCCCAATAACTGTTACGATGGCGTTTTTGGTTAGCTCTGCAGTAGATACAGGGAGTCCTTTCGAACAGCAGATGGCTTATAAGCACAGGGCGGTTCTGGATACGATTATTCCTATGCAGAGGGCCGTGGCTCACACAGTGATCTTGGTGGACCCATTATTATACAAATAACTGTTCCCAAAGATTTGCCTGGATCTGTTTTGGGCAAGAATGGTCAGTGAATCCAATAAATGTGTCGTGCATCTGGAGCAGCGTTAGTCAGAATTAATAAGGCTTTGGAAGGATCTGAGGATTGAATGATCACCATTATGAGAATGTGGGACCAGATACAGAATGCACAGTGTTTATTTCAAAGCAGTGTGAATCAGAATTCAAATGTTGAGGGATACTAATTCAAGTTTTTTTTTCTTTTTTATACTGTGAAGCAGTATTCTAGAATGTTTTTCTAAGACTAGTGAAGAACTGAAGGAGTCCTGCATCTTTTTTTTCTCTGCCTGTGTTTAAAAAGCCAATGTTCCTTTGCTTCATAGGCATTCTGTTACCTTTGTTAAATAGAACCCAATACTATGAAGCTAGAGCTCTAGGCAGATGACCTTTGCACTAATCCTGATACTGAGCTAATGACTTGACTCCTCTAGGTCCCACTTCCCCTTCTATAAATTGAGTGAGTTGGAGTAAAATTGGATTGGTCTCTAAGGCCTCTTCTACTTCTATCCCTGTACTCACCCCTTGGCTATACCCAGAAAAAACAGCGTGGTCCAAAGGCCAGCCAGCTGTCTAAGACACATAGGCCACTCATCAGTCACAAGAGAAAAAAAAGAGGATTTTTGTTTCAGCTCAGTCTTCATCCCTGTTCATAGCAAGGAAATTGAAAGTTTAGTAGCTAGTTGTAGTTTGTCCTTTGTTCTCAAAGAGGACCATGACCCCAGGAAGGTGATGCCATTACTCACAAGTGAATTGGATTTAAGTGAGAGAAGACTGTGTAAGGTCACCAGCCTTGCTCTCTCCTCTGGAACAATCTGGGTCCAGTGGCCTGATATAGATCAGGGCAACTGGAGATAGTCCCAGATGTGGTGGGAGACCTGGGCCTTTTTAAACCAAGTTCTTTCCCAGGTCTCAGTTTGTCTGAGGCAATGCCCATTTAGTGATTAAGGCTAGGTAAAAAGAAATGTGGCAAAGAATGACCTCTTTTACCTAGTCAAAAAATAATTAATCTGGTTGGGGAAGACCCTCAGGGTTTCTGGCAAAAAGAGAAACAGTTGCTGTATATACTCACTCTGAGTCATCAGAACCTAAACAATGACCCTGTGTGGACAGAGGAAGGAAAGAAGGAAGGAAGGGAAGGAGGGAGTGAGGGAGGGAAGGAAGGAAGGAAGGAAGGAAGGAAGGAAGGAAGGAAGGAAGGAAGGAAGGAGGGAAGGAGGGAAGGAGGGAAGGAGGGAAGGAGGGAGTGTAATGCCATGCACAGCAGCTTTCCAGAAGAATTGCTACTGTGAACAGCTTTTAAGATTCTGATTACACAGTATAGTGAACATTCTATTTATTCCATAACAAATCAAAGCAAAACTTTCACAGAAAATCAAGGTACAGCATTCATAATATTATAACTTATATTGACAAACAGTTTATCATTAAAATGGCCACATAGTTTTCACCAAAGTGGTCACAGAATATTTAGAACAAAGAACAATCATCTCAAAGTACAAAAGTCTTTCACTCATGGGACAAAGTCTTAAGTTAACTTAATTAGTATCACAATATAGTCTCAAAGTACAATAGTGAAAGTCTTCCACTCATAGGGCACTCAATCAGTTAACTCAAGTTAACTCAATCAGTCACTTATTCAGCAAAGTCTTCCACCATGGGGCAAAGTCTTGATTAACTCAATCAGTCACTTATTCAACAATCAATTATTAAGTATCATGCACAAACCCTCCACCCATAGGTCACTAGTAAACTACAATTTCATCTTTACTCAGTACCCAGGGAGAGGTCTTTTCATCTTGACTTGAGGCCGTTCTCAGATTCCCTGGATCCCCTTCTGTGGTCCCAGATTCTACCTGGATTCACCAGACTGTCACCTGGGTTCAATGGCAGACAGCTCCCAGTTCCTTGTCCAGCTCTCTGGGTAGGTCCTACTCCACACTGAAGTTCACAGGGTCTGGTCCACATCAGATCCTTTACCATTTTGGCTCCAGGGAATTCAAGGCTCAACCAAGCCACAAACAAACAAAGTCTCAGCATCCCAGTCATGCTTCCCTGCTTCCCCAGTCACCTTGGCTCCTGGCTCCTGCTCAGAGGAAGTTCCACCAGGACAAGTTCTCAGGAAATTCTGGCTCAGTTCTCCATTCTCTCTTCTGTAGCTGCTCTGCCACCAGATGCTGGTCTCAAGAAATTCTGACTGAGCCTCTCTGGGGCTTTTCTTATATACACAGTATTAGCTATTTCCTGTTTCAGCCAACCCCTTCCTGTTATGTCAGCAACAGGAGACAGGAATTCATACCTTCTCTTTCCCCAACAGAGACTTGATTAATTACTAAGTGCTAAGTATCTGCTATCTTTGCCAACACAAAGGGACCTTCAAATTCAAATTACATTACCATTGGGGGGGGGAGAGAGAGAGAGAGAAAGAGAGAAAGAGAGAGAGAGAGAGAGAGAGAGAGAGAGAGAGAGAGAGA
>NW_027187369.1:2739771-2849520 GCF_028583685.1 Petaurus breviceps papuanus | reverse complement strand
GTTTTGCTTTGACTACACGTATTTGTTTCAAGTCTTTTCTTTTTCTTTTAAAATAGGGGTTTTGAGGGGAATTATGACTTGAAAAATAAATGAAAAGACAAAATAAGGGGAACAAGTAGGTAAGCTAGTCAGAAAGGTGAATTTTGAGGGCAAGATGAGTTCTAAAATCTAACCTTTTTTGAGGTACCTGTAGGATGTGACAGAGGTAGAATTTCTACAGGGATTTGGAATCTGGGAAGGGATCTTAATGGAAATGAGAAGATTTGGGATGGAGGGCTTCATTGAGAACCCTTTTGTATAGAGGCAGTAGAAGCTGAAAGAGGAGACAGATATACTCAAGGGGAAGAGAGAGAGAAGATGCCCAGAACAGAGACTTGGACAGGGGAAAGGAGAAAAATGGATGAGGAAAGAAGAAAGAGAAGGAACAAATAGCTGGGGCTACATCTGTATGTAGCCTCTCTCCCACCAGAACAAAGTTCCTCACCTAAAGATATGAATTGATAAAGCTTTCTACAGCTTTCCAGATGGAGATGTGCCAAGTAAAACACCTTTTACTATAGTACAGGCAGAGTTGATGAAAGGGAATGATAGAGTGGATCCTATCAAATGCTTAATGGTGGATAATCTTCTCCAGTCCACTTCACTCTAAGAGACAAAGAAATTAAATCACCTGGGTGATGAGGGGGCTGGAAAACCTTGACCTTCCTCCTTTCTACACTTGCACGTTGTAGGAAGGAAAGTCCTGGGACAACATTAACTAATTTTTGACTTGAGCCGGATGTTGTCTTTAACAGGAACACCCTGTTTCCATGATGTGCCAGATAACCCAGTGTTTCTTGTAGTATTCATGTACTTTAGAGTAAAGCAGAAAGACCATAGTGCACAGACTGGAGACCTGAGTTCAAATCTTGACCCTCTGTTTACCCGGACTGAGACCCTTCCCCTCTCAAAACCTCAATTTCTTCCCCTTTTTAAATGGAGAAAATGATAAGCCCACCCTCTTCCTCACTTCTTTCTCTTTTCTCTCTCCCCTCTTCTTCTCTTCCCCTCTTCTCTCCTCTCCTTTACTCTGCTCTCCTCTCCCTCTGTCTCTCTCCATCACTGTCTGTCTCTGCCTCTGTGTGTCTCTCATTGTGAAGGAAACTTCTTGCTTTTCACAAACATGACACTCAGTCTCCTGACTGGGTATTTTCTCTGATAATTCTCCATCCTACCTGCTGACTTCCTTGGTTTTCTTTAAATCCTAACTAAAATTCCGTCTTTTACAGGAAGCCTGCCCTGATCCCTCTTAATTCTGGTGCTTTCCTTCTACCCTCTATTGCTTACTCTTCTTTATCCTGTGTATAGCTTGCTCTGTGTATATTTGTTTACAGATTGGCTCCCCAATAGATTGTGAGATCTTTAAGGGTGGGAACTGTCTTTGCCTCTTTGTATCACTGGTGCTTAGCACAATGACTGGCACATAGTGACTCTTAATAAATATTGATTGCTTGATTGAAATGGAGTAGCATGACAGCTACTGCTCTTGAAAGAGATACCTTGTGTTTTACAGCACAATCTTTTCTCTTTTTTTGGCAGGCATTTCCTATTTAAACATGGATCTGGCTCTTCGGCTATCTTCAGTGCAGCCAGCCAGAATTATCCTTTGACATCCAATACGGTTTACTCTCCACCTCCAAGGCCACTTCCCAGAAGCACTTTTTCTAGACCTGCCTTCACTTTTAACAAGCCTTACAGGTGCTGCAACTGGAAGTGCACAGCCTTGAGCGCCACTGCCATCACCGTGACCCTGGCTCTGCTGCTGGCCTATGTGATTGGTAAGTTGAGTCAATGCCTGCCTTTGCCCCTATCTGCATCTGCCTTCCTGCCTCTCTTTGTTACTGCTTTTCCACAATTCTGTCAAATTGAGTGGGGCATGGAAGAGGGGGGGTCTTCTCTACTATGGGAACCCCAAATTAGAACCTAAATTAGTAGTTGCAAAAAATAAGTGGATTTCCGATTATTTTTGTACTTTCTAACCCCTAGGAGAACCGAACAGAGTATGGAATGTTACCTGAAAAAAACTTCAAGCCACAATTTTAGCCTTATTGATAGCAAGGACTACTGAAATTAACCATTTCCTTTTCAGTTGAAAGGCTGTTATCCTTTCTCCTTACAAGTTGTAGAAATATGGGTACCTCTTTCAGTGATTCTTAAATAATAATACTGCTTTTAAAGGTACCTTTCCCCTTCACGATACAGTTTGGAAAAACATTAGAAATTCCACCATATGTATTTTTTTCCAAACAATTTTGTATTTCTTTATATTTGAGGTTTATGTTGGGGGAAAAAGTCCTTCTTTTCACTAGGAATGTGATACAATAGTTCGATGATGTTTTGGTATAAATAAATTAGAAAGGTAAAATGAAGAAGTGCTTAGAAATAGGCCTTTGATTTTCAGAAGGGAGTCATTTTGCAGGTGGTCTTAGAGTTGCCTGATTAAAGTCACAGTCATTTGACAGCAAATCTTAGTGATGTTCTAGATGGGGATTTATTTTGACTAACCATTAATTTCCTTGCTTGAATGGTCCTGAAATCTTCAACGTAAATTAACACAAGAAACATATATTAGAGGAATTCTAAAACATGTGAGGATGCATTATTCTTGAAGCAAATGGAAGTGTTGGGGAAGAGGACCTGGTTTGTTTCATTTTGTCACAGGGAGCTTCATTTCTTTGATATCTAGTCACTTTCCAAACAATAAGACTGAAATGTACATAAATAAGGGAGCATAGTTTTTCTTATAAGTAATAAATTAAATTGAATAGATTCCTGTTTAGAGAGGCATCATGGCCTAGAGTGCTGAACATGTAGTCAGAAATACCTGGATTCAAATTCTCCCTCTGACATTTTTGACATTGATGAGTTCTTCAAATGAGGACAAGTCCCTTAACTTTTCTAGGCCTCAGGCAACTTTTCAAGACTTTTTTCCAGACAGTGGGGAAATTAATTGTCAAAAGCTCAGGCTCTTTGCTTGTTGTCATAAGTTCTCATTTATCCAGAATCCAGATAACCAGTGTAGTTCATCTCATTGGTTTCCATGATATGAATGTGTCATAATGTGAATCATTCCAATTGATACCTGGCATCCTAGAACCAGATTGGTAAGAGCTGCTTCAGGGCCTACTATTTCGGGGAGGCTTCAGGCTTACTCTGTTTTGCTCTGGTGCGTCTTCACAAAATTGCATTGCTGCCAGTACAAAAAAACTCCATGCTCTGTGGACTTAACCTTTTCATTTCAGTATTCTCCCTCTGGGACTCTTGTTCTGATGGAGATGCACCTCTTAGGGCTCACTATTTCACACTGTACTCCTGGCCATCTTCTCTCCACCTTGCAACAACAAAACTCCCCTTCTTCTCTCCTGTTACAGTTCTTGAACAGAATGCCAATCAGTGCTAACATTACTCCTGGAAAGGCTTTACCAATCTGTCTACCCTGGCTCCAGTAAACTAACCCAATAACTTTACAAACCCAATCCTACTCTGGGCCTATTACTCCCCTCCATGTAAACAGCTGGAAGGTAGGAACTGGTCTCCCACATAGAAACTTGTGCAGAATCAACTTTCTCTGGATACTTCTGTACAAGTAGGAACTCATTAGATCTCAAAATGTTTCTAAAATAAGAAGGGATTATCATTACTATTGTTGTTATCATCATCAGATAAGTTCCACAACTGACATGTAACCCCAGACTAGCTAGCCTTTCAGTGCATAACTAATATACATAGTAATTTTCCAACAAAAAATGAAATCCTGGATTTTCCCACCTTGCACGACATCATTTATATAGAAATTGCTTGTGTTTTCATAGCTGACATTACTTTTATGTGAAAATCATATCTGGTCATGAAAATGACACAATTTTAATGGTGAAAGTATGACAAAAAATCTCCAATGAATAATTTCATGTCAAAATTAAGTCTGTAATGATCAAAATTATTATAAAATAGATATTATTGTATATAAATGATTTGAGAAATTATTACTAAGAGATCTTATTTTGATTTCTTGTCCCAGTATTGCTTTCTTCAGAAATTATAAACAATGTTGATAAACATTTTACATTATACATTTTATAGAAAATATAGCTTACATAGTAAAATTAGCTTTATAAATAATATGTCTAGCTCTTTCAGAAAAAAATTTTAAGCACTTCCTTTACAACAGTCCTGTGAGGTGGAGATTAATAATCAATATTAATATGTTTCTATTTTATAGATTATGAAACAGAGCTCAGGAAAATAAATTCCTTGCCCAAGGTCACCTGGTTACAAGTATCTGAAGTGAGAGTCAAAGCCCAAAGTCTCCAGAATCCATGTCTAGTGCTCTTTGCAATTCATCCTCTTACTTCTCATTGATTCTCTTACTGTTTGCATATATCCTGCAGAATCAGAGAGCAAGACCATATTTGGGGGATGACGTGTGTTAAAACTAAATTCGAAAAAGAATGAAATGATAAAAACATTTTTCAGTTGTATCCAACTCTTCATGAACCCATTTAGGGTGTTCTTGGCAAAGATACTGGAGTGGTTTGCCATTTCCTTCTCCAGCTCATTTTACAGATGAGGAAACTGAGGCAGAGTTAAGTGATTTGCCCAGGGTCATACAGCTAGTAATTGTCTGAGGCAGAATTTTGAGTCTTTCTGATGCCAAGCCCAGTGCTCTATCGATTGCAAAGCCACCTAACTGCTCAATAAAATCATGGGCATGATACAAATAAAGGTGTTATATGAAAATTCTGGCTGTGATCTTGAGTGGGTGTTTTGAAAGCACATTAATTTTCTGGTTACCTTGTTCTCAGGAATTTTTATAATGGAGAGTTACTTCTGCCTTTTCTTACTTTTTATTAAATTCAACTAGCATTTGTTAGGCCACTCGGCGTCAGGCACTGGACTGGGTGCTTAAGGATATAAAGACAATAATCAACTGGTACCTGCTCTTGAGGAGCATTTGCTTTAACTGGGCAAAATATGTACACAACTGTGTGTAGTGCAAGAGAAATCAAGGCTGGGGAGGGTACTGAAAATGAGGGAAGGTTTTGTGAAGGAGCTGAGTTTGGAAGGATGGAATAGTGATTATGAAAAGTGGAGGTGAACAGGAAGTATATTCTAGGCATGAGGGATGGCTTGTGCAAATGCATAGAGGTGGAAAATAGTGTTCAGTTCAGGAAACAGTCAGATCTAGCTAGAATTCGAGTTCTTGAAGCAGAGTCGTATAAAATCAGGTCAGAAAAATAGCCGGGAGCCAGATCATACAGGCTCTTCAAGTCCAGGCTAAAAAGTTTGTGGTTTTTGCTTTGGGTGATGAGAAGTGAAAGATTTTGAGCAGGGCAGGGGTGGGGGCGCAGGTTCTTTGGTCCAAATTGTGCCTTAGAAAGATGATTTTGACACCTATTGGGCATTGGAGTAAAGAAAAAGGGTGGGGTACTTGGAGCAGTCCAGGAGTGACTGTTGACTATGTGAGTACAGATAAAGGAATAGATACAGAAAATGATGTAACAGTGGGAGCAGTAAAATTTTGCAGTGGATGAGACATGAAAGTGATGGAAAACAAAGTGTCATCAATAACTTGGAAGTTTTGAACCTGACTCACTGAGAAAATAACATCGCTGTCTATAGAAATAAAAAGTTTTGAGGAAGGGCAGGTGTGGTGGAAAGACAATGAATGTATTGGGGACATAATGACTGAGGTGGCTATATGTCATCCAGGAGTGCACTCCATCAGGCAGCTGAAATTATGTGACTGATATTCAGGAGAAAGATTAGGACTCTACATATAGATTTGAATCATCTCCGTAGATAATTCAAATGTTGGAAGCTGAGAGAGTCTCCAAATCAGAGTGTAGAGACAGAATAAAGAGGGCAGAGCCATGGGTAATACTCATGCATATATTGTCCATACATACATACATGCACATATATAAATACATATAAAGCATTCTTAGTGGAGGGGGATTAATGTGCTATACTTCAAAGACATTTCACTGAGCCCTACTCATTTTGGAAAATGTCATATTTCTGGAGATTAGTAATGGGATAGATATGTAGATCTTTTAACATATGGAACAATTATCTTCTCTCAGGGCAAAACACACATCTTAATGAACTGTGCTAAGACTATAACTCTACCATTTTTAAAACTGGACCCTTTCTTTTTCTTCTACTACCTTCAAATTTCTTTTTCCAATCCTGACACATTAAATTTGGTTGTTTGATCATTTCTCAAAAGAAAATGGAAACAGTGAAAGGCATCCATGGACTGCCCCTGTGTGCTATGTTCTTTAAACCTTTAAAGGGAAAGTTGATGACATATAACTTCCTTTGTACCTACTCATTATTTGTAAATCTTTTTGTGGCAAAAATTGAAATGTTCAAGTATTAAAAATAAGTGACCATCCCCAAAACATAGTAAACATTACAGCCAACTCGCTTGTCAGTCTCTATATAAAAATAATTCCCTGGTTAAGTTTTCTCTTAGTAGGTGCCATTCAAAATATAGCTCCTTGTGCTTATAATAGACACTTTAAAATGTTTGCTGAATTGTGTATATTACTACATTTTTATTTCGGTAATAAATGCAGTCAGTTGGTTTCATCAATAGAGAGGAATTGGTATATAAAAATAATATTAATAATTTACATTGAAATTGCTAGACATGCCAAAAGCCCAGGCAAAATATCTGTACTCTTGATTCAGCGTGGTTAAAATACAATAACAGCAAACATTGTGACCCAGGAAGAGGCATTATAGGCTTAATTCTCAGATTGGTCAGTAACTGTACAGAACGTAGCTTTGAACAAATGACTTAAACTCTTGGCCCAAGCTGCACATCCTACTCAACTTCCCCTTTCCCCCCAACCTTCTCCTACCATGTGATTCACATATAGTGAGAATTAGTAAATAAGCATTGAGATGGTAGATAGGCTACATTAATAATGATCACATGGTGAGTTTTTTCAAATAGCTGTGATTGGAGACAAAAGTTGTTATATTTCAGAATTCGACTCCCACTGAGTCTGTGAGATTTGTCGTCTTGTTTTGTTTTTTCAATTCCCCTTTTGTAGCCCGTCTATAACTAGATCAGCCTCTTTCACCAAGCTATTTAGTGTTTCTTTAGCCTATGTAAATTCCTTTCAGCAATTCCCTTCTGCTCTATTATTCATTCGACATAACCTTTAGATACTAATAGCTGAATATTGTACTACCTTCAGTCCACTAGGGGAAATTGTATTGATAGCAGTGAGATACCAATTCTGTGTATTATGGTTTCATATCTGGTTGTCATTAAGGCAGTAGAAATTCAGTAGCAGATGGGCTGGAGCCGAGATATTTATCGAGCCCAATCTCCCTATATATCCATTGTTCTTTTCAGGGTCAGCAAAAATGAAAATTCCCATGAATAAGTTTTCTAATTCATATTTTTGCTGTTCAGTCATGTCCAATTCTTCATGAGGCCATTTAGGGTCCTCTTGGCAGAGAAAGTTGAGTGGTTTGCCATTTCCTTCTCCCGCTCATTTTACAGATGAGGAAACTGAGGCAAACAAGGCTCCATGACTTGCCCAGAGACCCACAGTTAGTAAGTCTCTGAGGTCAAATTTGAACTCAAGAAGTTGAGTCTTCCTGACTCCAGGCCCAGCACACTATCTACTGCACCACCTAAAGTCAGATGTGGAATACTGATTATATAAAAAGATCATGGAACATATTTTGTCATCATTTCCCCATAAATCATCAGTGCTTTCCATGGGAATAAACAAAGAAGTGCTTAGTTTTCATCCTCTCCTACATCCAGGCAGCAATGACGTATCAGTGCCAGTCAGAAGCTCATTTGCTTGGATTTACAAATATACCATATGTAGTAGCAGTCCAAAAGACAGATGAGCATGTGTGAAGAGAAGGCAAGGTTATTGTGCTTCATCAAAACTTGAGGAGAGCATCAGCAATGATGACCTAGTGATATTTGATGTCTTTATTCATGAATTTATCTCGAATTCGAAGTTTGCCTAAGAGATAATAGTAACTCAGGAGAGCACTTTTGTCTGCAGTATCTGGGAGCTGAGTAGAGAAGGATGCTTGCCTCAGACTCAGCATCCTAACTGAATTTTTATATGGATGAACTTTTTACTTGGCAACTACTCAGGTTGCCCCTTAAATGGTAGATTCTTAATACTGTCTGGAAGGAATGATGGAAATAGGTGATATATGTCAAAATACTCTACCAACTCTGCAGGTAGAATGATAGTGATGAGTTGGGGTCAGCCCCAGCATTAGCAATGTAAATGACCTGGAAGTACCTAGGAGATATGTGCTGTAGGCTATATACATAAACTTACCCATTTGCAGAAAGATGTGCTGAACAAAACCACTGGAAATGTTGACTCTGGACTGGGTTAAGCAGATTAAAAAAACACTTGCCCAAGGGTCAAGCAGTTTGGTTGCCCCTTGAAAAGTTCTGAAAGTCTAAATGTTTTACCCTGGACTCAGACATTTAACACAAAAACTAGCCGTGTGACCTTGGGCAAGTCACTTAACCACAACTGCCCTCCAAAAAGCAATAAAAAAAGTCTAAATGTTTTATGTATGTGTCAAAGTGTATCTTTTGCTTTATTCTGCTTGGCTTAAGTCACAGAGATTTGCATTGCAAATAGCCATCCCAAAAATTGTGTTAATGCTATAATTAGTTTGAAATCCCTGTCTACAAAACACACAGGTTTCCATATCTAAAACGTAGCATTTTTCGTCTGAAATATTGGGGGAACATTTTTGACTGGAACGTTTTTATTCTGAAAATGAGTCAGGATGAGATGCTAAGGAACTACAGTTAGCACTCCAACCTACATAATTGGCTGTTTTCTATCCAGTTGGTCTCATGCTTCCATAATACTCCTTCCTCTTCTCTCTTTCTGCCCCATGGATGACAGTGATGGCTGTTTCTATATTAGACTGGCATTTGGTAGCACATTTTCCAAACTACCAGTGAATTCATCAGCTTCCTAGCACCCACCCTGAGGGCATCTGCCATTTCATGGCTGTGTAGCTGGAATCTTATTAGAGATCTATGATCCATGAATTTACCTAAAATTTTTTTAGCCAGTTCAGACCACATCACTTCTTTTTTTTTTTCTTTTTTGGAGGGCAATTGGGGTTGAGTGACTTGCCCAAGGTCACACGGCTAGTTTTTGTGTTAAGTCTGAGGCCACATTTGAACTCAGGTCCTCCTGACTCCAGGGCCAGTGCTCTGCTCACTGTGCCACCTAGCCACGCAGACCACATCACTTCTTAAGGTAGGGCAGTCTCTTAAGTTTGCTACCTTCTGTGTATAGTAGCATTTCACAACTTCTAAATTAAAGATAAACTCTCCTGCTCTCCATAACTATGCTGTAAACATATGGCTGGGACCCATTGCTTAGAAAGAAGGCATTTTGAATGAAGGGCAAATGCTGCACTTATTTTGTCTGGAAACTCAGATAGTTATGTACTAGATGGAGAGTATTAAGATAAGGGGGATGATTTCTCAGGCCAATGAGTGATAGGGACTAAATATCAGGAGTGCTTTTTGGTGGCTCAAGATGAGGTTGGCATCTCCTTGAGGTACCTTCCATTAGCATCCTAGGCTTAGACAGGAGGAATCAATGGAAAGTTCTGGAAAAGTTTTAAAGTTCCATATTTAAGGAGCTATAAAAGAGTAGCCCATGGACTCAGAGACTCGGTGATTTGGTGATTAGGATGCTTAGGAGACTTTTGTCCCACAAAATTTCGTCTTCCTTGTAGGGAAAAAGTTTCCCCCCAGGTCTCTAGGTCCTCCTTCTAAATAATCTGAATTATTTTGTATGAGGAAGAACTCGTGTTCAAGTCAGTTTCTATACATATTTACTTGCACATGTGTTGACGTATTTCTAAACTTACACTGCCTAATCTGTTAAGCCATACTTACTCTGAAGGTGATTAAGAATGGGACGTAATAAGATTCCTTTCTTCAGAACATATGGTGTCTTTGTCCATTTTAAGATGTAGAAATGGGACCATCTAAGAATGTTCACCTGGCTCTGCCAAAATGGGCAGTTCTCATCTCATTAAAGGAATATCTACCTTCCCTCCCACAGCCTTCCTCACCCTACCTAGAATATCCATTCTGTGCCTGGGGGACCCCCAGGCATTATCCACTCCTTTCAGTGCACCTTGCCAGGGTGGGGTTTGTGGTGAAGATGTATGAATTAGAAGGTACACAGAAGAAGAAATGTTTAGGACAACAGGAGTAAGGCCCCCATCTTCAGCAGAGGTGATTATTGCTTCAAGCAGCCCCATTAGGAAGCTTGAAATAGATCAGTCACTGGCTGACCAAGTGATGAGCCCATCCTAAGAGTACACCAGAGAATGTCTTTCCCTTGCAAATATGGCTCCACCCTAGAGCTTTGTAGTCATTTGTTGACTGTAAAGCCCAGTTTCAGTAAGACCTAGAGGTTCTGGAAGGTTAAGTTGAAAGGATTCTTAGACTTGGAGGCAGGAGAAATGGATACACTCAGCCTTGCTCTAGTATTTGTTTGATGTGTAACTGCAGACAAATCATTCCATTTTTCTAATAAGCTGCCATTTGCAAAGTGCTTTGCAACCACTTGACTCTGACAACAGTCCTGTGAGGTATTATTTGGAATATTTTATAGCTAAATTATAGCTAAAGAAACTAAAGCTGGTTCTCATTGTACCTCATCTTTTGGAGGTAGAGGGCACATCCTCTCAAGACTCTCCCACAGAGCTTGGGCTGCCTGCTCTGTGATCAAAAGAACATATTAAGGTTCAGCCAGAGCCTGTAATTTTGCTGTCAGACTACATTATCATGTGATATTGTCTCTGCACGTGCCCAGTCCAACAGGAACACATCATCCCCGTGTTCTAATCTAGGCAGTTACCTTGAGACATACCTAGTGTGGCATTTGACAAATATCTGGTTATCAGGTTGGCTCTGGCAGCAGGAAATTCCAAACCGGATATACAGATGGGAAATCAATGAGACTAGTGCTTTCTAAAGAACTCTTGATCCCAGTTCATTTCCTTTGTATTAAAGAGGCTTTGTGTCCTGAGCAAATGATAAGGACACAGAAGCCTGGTTTCACTAATATAAGCAGAGGTGCACAAAACGTGATGAGGAAGACAAGTGCAGAAATAAGTTTGTCTAGCAAGTAGTGAAATAACATGGAGTTTGGGCATTATCTGATTAATCGGCTCAGCTATGTATTACAGAGGACATATAGGTTTTGTTCACTCAGCCCTAGGGCCAGTTTGCTGGTTCTGTACAAAGAGAACATTCCCATTGTTTATCATAGACAAAAGCCTTCATTCCGTTTTGTCTCTTCTTTTTACTTAAGGAAGAAATGTAGATTCCCAGAGATCTTGAACTTTTAATGAGATGTTGATATGAAGCAAGGAAATAACATGACACCAGATATCATCTTTTGTACACGTTATATCCAACAAGACTTTGTGAAATTAGTGAAATTATCAAACTATAGGAAAATCACATTGGAAAGGTGATAGAAAGTGGTATTACGCCCTATCCACAGTAGCAGTTAGCAAGGGAGATACACAGCCCAGTGAGAAAGTAAGGTTTGAATACAAGAGCTTCTGATTTAGAATCTGAAGATCTGGCTTCCAATTCTAATGACCCTACAGTTTTCTGTGTGACTTCAAGCCAAGTTCTTCTTTCTCTGGATCTTTTCCCTCACCTATAAATTAGTGAGAGGGTGGGATTAGGTGATAGCTAAGCTCTGTTCCCCTTCTTAATGCTATCATCTTAGAAAAGCGAATGGGAAATTTGGGGTAAGATGGTTTTTCTGTAAGGTCTAGAGTGGTAAATTCACATTCCCTAAAGCCTGGCAATTTTGACATCCTTGGAGCTCAGAAGTCAGGCTGGTCTGAGTGTGTGTGTAGCAGGTTGATGACTGCAGTTCGACCCAAGAGGATCCTTTTAACACTTTTGGAGTAAGCATTACTCCTCAGTCTCACTTCCTACCAGAATTCCAGGTTCAAACACTACAGTATAAGCTCCTGCTGAGTTGGTGCTATTTGGATTGACCAGCCCAGAAGCTGCATGAGTGTTTTGCAGCCAGATGGTCCAAGTCAGTCTTTTCTTTGTCATGCTCAAAACACAACCTGTTCTGAGACTGAACAAAACCCAAACAAACCATTAGTATCTTTAACCTCTTTCTTAGTTGCTGTTTGCTTGTTTGGGGCTTCTCCAATTCAAGGCCTGGCCACAGCTAAACTGACCCACAATTCCCTGACGCCCTTGCTGCCAGGCTACTATATACTCTTCAGCATTTTAGGGCAAAGGACTTATGTGCGGCCATAAAACACCAGGTCCCTTCAAGTTGAAAATATAAAGGGCTATCAAGGTTAAGAGTGGTAGAAAAAATAATCAGTGACAAAGAAAGAAGAATTAGTTTAAAGAGGTCTTTTGACTAGAAGAAAATAGCGAACTCATAAAATTATAGGACAGAAACCACCAAGAAAAATCTAATGCTATGTCTCCAATCTGTATAAACGCTCAATTGGACAAGTTCTGTATTTTTTTTTACTAAAACAATTTTTCCTTTTCTTATTTGGGGGGAGGGCAGGGTGAGGGTGTGGTGGCAGAAAGTAAGGAGCCAGGAGAAAGGGGCTATGAAAAGTGGGGATATCCAAATTAGCATAACATATAGTCTTTTAGAGCAGAATAGCAATGAGTCTAAAGGTCATGGGTTCATTGCCAATGTGAGGCAGTTGGATTTGTTGCATTGCATTGCCAGGCTTATCCATTAGGAAGAAAACAAAGTTGTTTGTAGTGGTCTTCATCTTCCTTTATGGTACCCCTTCCTTTTTCCTTTTCAGAGGTCCCATGCCCTAATGTGTTTCCACATACCGCTTTCTTCCCCATTGCCGCCCTTAAAACTTTCTCAAGTTTTTTAATGGATCAAGTGATCTCATTTTTGTGAGACTTTCCTCCAACAGTACAACTTGTAGGCCATACATGCCTTCTCACCCTGAGTAAGTCTTGTCCATGCCCTCCCACAAATCCTTCACAGGCTGTTGGGCCTTCCTTTAAGTCTCCTGATGTTATATAGGTACCAGTTGTAACATACAGGCTGTCCCTCTCTAACCCCTCATTCCTGCTGCATGGCCTGTTTACTTCCTTTTCTTTTCATAAATCTGTTATTTTTTATGCCACTTTTTGTAAGCATATCTTTTGGGCAATATGCTGTACCTTACTTATACTCATACAGTTCTACATTGCTCTTTGAGGGACATGCAGTTTTTATTCTAAGACTATGCTATTCCATGAGTCTTGACTCTATTGCTTCAGTGAAAGATTCTTACTAGAGCAAGACTCTGGGCTCTCTTTCCTAGGGCCAGGATGGTTGCATCTCTCTCAGGATTCTAGGGATCACCCCAAGGGGGTCAGGGGTATTTTTCTCTAATGACGTCAGCTCATGGCCCCAATCCAGTATGTTCTCCTCACTGTTAACCATCAGTGGTTATCATGTTAATTCCATTTAACTAATTAATATCAGTTATCTTTTTTTAATAAGGGATACTTACTGTGAAGACATGGAAAGAATAGGAGTATGATCTTTACCCACCCCAATGCATAGGTGTATACGCTTCCATCTACTGCTTCTCCCCCTGGGGAGAGTGGGCTCAAACTCAGCAGTTTATGGTGGCACACTAGAGGCATATTGTTGGTGCAGCAGATAGACCACTGGCTCCAGGGTCTGGAAGGCCTAATTTTTAAAATAGTCTCAGACTTTGCTAACTGTGTGACCCTGAACAAATCCTTTAACTTCTATTTGCCTCAGTTTCCTAAATTGTTAAATTGGGATAATAGCACCTACCTCACAGGGTGGTTGTGAAGATCAAATGAGGTAATATTTGTAAAGCACTTAGCACAGGGCATAGTACAAAATAAGTACTGTGTAAATGTTTATTCTCTTCCCCCCTTTTACAGAGCATTGGCCACATCATGTCCAAACTCACCATAACCAATTGGGGAATTGCTATATCTCCCTTTTGGCTGCTTTCAATCTGTACTAGATATTGTAGGTCAATTGACATTTCACTCATCATTACCTGGCTTCCAGAAGATCCTGGCATGGCTTTGAGCTCCAAGACCTCTGGTGGCTCATTCTCATGGCCTTTTGAAGCTCACAAGGTCATAGTCATTTCTAGTGCTCTCTCACCTAAAAACAGGAAAAATAAACCAGATACAGAAACAACAGAACTGTGCACTCAAAGGCCACATGACAATGTGGGCAAACTTGGGGCTTAGTAAGGAGGTGAGGGCCTTCTTGTACACAGCCAGGGAGGAATGAGGCCCCCCTTGGGCTGATGAGTACCTTTTGAATGCAACCCCACTTCCAGCTGTTCAGCCATTCAAAGTTCTCTCTTTTCACATGGCTAGCAGATGAGAGAGAATTCCAGGTGTGTGCGTGCCGTGCATTGTAGACTAAGACCCCTTCATTACATGTCCCCACGTCTTTCCAGAAGCAGACTCCCCTGCCTCTTCACATGGAGATTGTATGTCAGCCAAGTATGCTGTGCACACTCACCATCCCCCCTGACATTAGTATTGTAAGCATTGACTTTTGCATTTCAGGAAGAAGCCTTACGGTCATTAAAAGCTCTGTTTCTCTTCCCAAATGCCTTCCAAACTTCTGTCTTTTCCATATTAACTTGTTGGCCCCTCTCATTACCTATCTTCATGGTCAGTCCAAGAGAGATGTATTGATGAACCAGCTCTGTGAGCTGTCCAAGCAACTGAATTTCCTAATCTACACAAGAGGCATTTTTTGCACACCTGTTTATTTAAACATGGATTGTTCATTGAAATTCTTTTGAGTGGTTGTGAATCTTATTTTGGAGGACCTGCAGTGTTCCACTGTTTTTTCTGTCAGAAGAGGGTCATCTGCCAATGAGCATCTAGCGGACCTCACTCCCCATCAGTAGAGAACCGCTCTTCTGTAGGGAATGGCCTTCCATGTGGACATCCTCCACAGCAGAGATGAAGAGCTTTAATGAGATGCTAATTATCAGCTCTCTAATTATCAACTAGCTAATCAAGATAGTTGTTGAACAAATACCTCTTCAACAATTCTTTCAAGGAATCAGTCTCTTCAAAGGAGATTTGCTATAGTGTTTCACACTGCAGTATTAATGATGAATAAGGCTGTATATGTTACCTGTCCCGGTAGGTGATTGCATTTTAACAAGGGACAAAGTCCTAAACCAAAGAAATAAAGCTCCACTAATTATAGAATTACAGGAATCACTGAGCAGGGTCAGGGAGGCATTTTGAGAAGCAGGAGATACACCTTATGTTATACCATACAAGACGACCATGCCACCTTATAAAGTTGGCCCTGTCCATGGAAACAAACTTCTCCTCTAACCTGATGTGCTTTCTCATAAATCTTGGTCCTTAGGAAGAAGAATATGTGGATTGGGTTGTTCTTTATACCTCATCTCTACTGTTAAAGCACAGCTCACAGAGAATGTTCTTGGCTGGTAGTTGGGGGTAATAGTGTAAGCTTAGTATGCAATGGGCCGTGTTCTCACCTCTTCCTCCCCAACCCTATCTTTCCTCCCTCTCTCCTCTCTCTCTCTCTGCACTTCTGTGCATCTCTCTGTCTCTCTCTTCTCTGTCTCTCATTTGTCATTTCTTTGTTTGACTCTGTGTATATATATACTAATAGATGAATGTGAGTGGAGAGAGACAAAACAAAAAAAAATGTTTAAAATGAGTACAAAGGGGGCAGCTAGGTGGTACAGTGAGTAAGAGCACTCGCCCTGGAGTTGGGAGGACCTGGGATTGGTTCTGGCCTCAGATACTTAACACCCACACAAAATAACTGGCTGTGTAACCTTGGGCAAGTTACTTAACCCCAATTGCTTTAAAAATAAATAAATAAAATGATTACAAAGTGCTCAATTCAAATCAGGTCGTGCCTAACAACACATTATTTTCAAATTGCCAAATGGTTGGGGGACATACTTACCAGAATTACCTTATCAAACCGAGGACATTCAAAAAAATGTTGACACCTAAAATCTGAACGAAAAGCATCTTACTGGGTGTCCTTTGAAAGCTGGAAAGGCCTAGCCATAGGGTGTGATGTAAAACTAGTTAGAAATTATTGTTTTATGGCCTTGGAGAAGATTCCAACTTGATAAGTGCTATAGTCTTCCCCTTTCTCCATATTTCTTGGCCCTTTGGACCCATTTTCAAGAGCTTCAGAAATCCTTGGCCTTTCTTTGAAGGGAGACTTGAATGCCTTTCAGAAATAAAGGGCATGAGTTTGGATGAAAGGTTTAAACAGAATTGCTAAGAAGGCTAGGCAAAAGAGCTTGTAAGCTGGTAAGAAATCTTCAGAGACCTGAGGACTCTTCTATTGCATGCAGTCCAAGATTACATTTAAAGATCAAATGTGTATATGTGTGGGGCCTCTACAAAGATAGCACATTTTATGTGTTTCTACTTGGAATTGGGTTTGTAGCAGTAGGGTTGGGTTTGTGGCACTCTGTACCACCTCTTACCCTCCTACTTGGAAAGAGGCTGGCCAGAATTAGTATTAGAGTAGGGGAAGGCTAGGGGAGGGCTCTGGAGTTCATGGCTCTGGAGGAACACTTTGTCTCTGGGCAAAGTTATCAGACCTTAATGGAGCTTGAGCCCACATCCCTTGCTTTGTTAAGGCCACTCTTTAACCAGCCAAGATATCCAGCAAACAAGAGAATAAAAATGAGGTGTGCATGCAAGAGGCAATGCAAACATGTTTGTTGAATTGAATTAAATGAATGCATAAGCATTTATTAAGTGCCTTCAGCATGCTGCACTGTGCTAGTCATTGTGGATATAAAGAGGACAAATAGAAAGCATCCCTGCCCTCAAGGAGTTTACTTTCTTTTTGGAGAAACAGCATGTGTCCATCTAGGCATATTCAAAATAAATGCCAGGTCATTGAAAGGAAGAGTTGCTGGCAGCAGAGGAGGAAGTCAGGGAAGGGATCAATTAGGAGCTGATAAGACACTTGGGCTGAGCCTTGAAGGAAGCTAGTCTCTGCTTTGCCACTCATTATCTACACATAGAGCAAGCCTCCTTTCCCTCCTTGGGTCTCAGTTTCTCCTTTTATAAAATGAGAGGATTGAATTAAATTACTCCAGAGGTCCCTTTTAGCTCTGACAGTGTATGGCTATATCCCTGCATCACTTCAGTGGCACAGATAAATTAGATGCAGTAGGATTTGTGACACAGGGATATATTTTTCATCCTGGGGTAAATCAGCTGAGAATTTCCCCAGGGTTTATCTCATGCCACATAGCTCTGTGGGAATTTTCAACTGAATATTGTAAAAAGAGACTCTCAGCCTTCTATGGCACTCTTTGTGAAGAGCATGTACCATTAAGAAAAGCTGACGGCTTTGAGAATCCTGTGCATGCTCTCATTTCCAGAAACCATGAACCAAGGAGACCTGAATCTCACAACTTCCAAATGGTAGGTGGAATGCTGATAGGATTAATAGTTAGTATCAGTGGGGATAAAAATCATCTTGAAAACAAATGTCTAAGTTTTGATCTAATTAGCAGACATGAAGCAGTCCAAGTTAATAATGTGTCATTTAGCCCCAAGGTTAAGAAATGTGAAAGTTAAAGGTCTCCCGAAGATTTTCTTGGGATCCGTCAAAAAGAAGACTCCAGAAATAAAAATGGAGCTAGGTTCCTAAGTGACCTCAAGGAAGGGCAGAAGAAGAAAACATCCAGCAAGAGGATGCTCCTTCCCTCACCCCCAAATATTATCCCAAGGATGTTTTATTTTGTTTTTCCCCACAGCAGAGGGAAATAAACATTTCCAAGCCATGTGTAAAATTGGGTTTATGGAGACAAGTCACAGATCAGCCTCCTTCCCTTCACAAGCATGCCTAAAAGGAGTTCTAGAGAACTGAGGTCTGAGGTCTAGAGAACTGAGCTAGCCATTCGGTCCTATTTTGACAGCGATGTTCAGATCACCATTAGCCTGGGAGCCCAAAGACTTGATACATACCTCTATTGGCGATCTTCCTCCCTCTTCTTTATTCCTTCTGTTCTTTTCCCCTCCTCTTTTCTGTCTCCTCTGATCTTTCTTAATAGCTGAATGTGAGTCTTCCATGTGAAATTTGACTCCCTAAAGATTTTCTGAAAAAGGATAAGTGACTCTCTATACTGTTTCATGGCCACATTTCCTTGATGTTGACCTGAAAAAAATCAATTTTCAGGTATCAGACCTGGGACTCAAAGCTGGAAAGAATAGTCGGGATCATTGAATCCTCTCCTTATCGTAACTCCTTCATTGTACAGAGGAATATACCTGAGCACCTGTAGGGTAAGGGAATCCTGGAGCTCACTCATTAAGCTGCCACTTGTTTAGGGCTGTATGCACAAGTGATTGCACATTTCATTTTTTTGTCCCAGTATTAGGCTTCAGATAGGAATGGGGGTTGGATCTGATATGCCATGTCTCTGACTAACTCCCCTTAGTGCTCACTCACTTAAATGTTTAGGCTCTTCCTTGGAGCTTGTGAGAAATTAATAAGCATTAAGCCGGGTGTAACATTAACAAAAAAATGATGACTCTTGTTTATCAATCCCTTTATGGTTTATAGAGCAGTTTCCTCAGGAATTGTGTTTAGGTAGATACCATACATTATCCCCATTTTCCAGATGAGAAAACTGAGGTTCAGAGATTTTTAGGTGACTTGCTCAGGATTACACATGCACCCCAGACTGTCTATTTTCTACCCCATTCCACTGTGCCCTTTGGAAACCTCACTCTGTTGTCCTTCATTGATTAACCACATTTCCTTTAGAACCCTCTACATTGAAGGTTTCACTTTATATTTGCCCTAAATCACAGGACCAGAAGGGAGGGGTTGACATTCTTTACTCCCCACTGCTGTTTCTTCACTGTTTTTACCTTCCTCCCTCAAGAAATACTCCTCTTTTGAAGTCTGCAATCCTTTTAGAATCTATTCTCTTTTCTTCTCTCATGGCTCCATCTAACATCGTGACCACACAATTTCTCAAGCACCTCCACCCCAATATCTCCTTCCCACTTCTGCCACACATTGTCACAGTTACACTTTAAGCCTCACCATCTCATAGAATTATCTCACCTTCAAGGTCCTGAGCTTGCTAATTCTATAGCCTTCCATATTTCTACCTCCCCACTCTCTTACATCAAGCCTGATTTTAGCCTCTCATACAGGGGTATACTGGTAAATGTTTAACAACCAGCTCTCTGATGATATACAATGGATATTTCAGTTGAATCTGTATTATTCATGTTTTCTCTATCACTTCCTAAAATCGAGACAAGCAGCAAAATAGCAAGTCAAGCCATGATCTGTAGCTTTTGCCAATTTCCCAGGTGTAAATGCTCACATTGAAAATTTAACAGTCACTCCTAGCAAACCCTTACAAGCTGGCTCCAGTGTGCCCCGCCTCCCAGCCCTTGACCAGTTCCTTTTCTCCAGTTCTTTCTCCCCTGTTTTGACTTCACTTGTCTCTATACCTAGCCATTCTAATGATTCATTTAGCTACATGAATGATTAATAATAATAACTTGTCACATTTCTCTAGCCCTTTCAGGCATGCAAAGCATCCTCCATTTATGACTATCTTTGTTCCTCACAATCCTGAGGAGTTGGTGATATCATCTCAGTTTTACAGTTATAAGAACTAAGAATCAAAGAGGTGAGGCCACTTGCCTCTTATCCCACAGCATCAGCAGTGACATTCGGACCCTAAGTTCTCCTTCTACCATTTTCACCATGTGAAACCATCATACTAGAATCATTCATTCCTTGAATTTGTCATCATTCTTGGTCCCTTCATCCTTAGCACTGGATAAATCCCACCAAAAACATTTCACTACTCCTACCTTTAGGACTGTTGAGTATCCATTGAGAAGTTTATAAATCTCAATGATTTTATGGACTTCAAATTTAGGGTACATACCCTTAAAGGGTAACAGGATTTGGGTCTGGAAAGGACCTTAGAAATCCTTTCACTTGTTATATGAGGCATATAGTGCCTCAAACTGCTTATAGAATGTTTCCACCTAGAAGTTGCACCAATATCTCAAAGTCAACATGTCCCAAATTGAGCTTATTTTTACCCTGACTATGCCCCTCATTTTAATGTAACTTTTTCCATCATTTGTATTACTTCCATTTGCACCCTGCCAGGTTGAAATCATAATCTTTGGCTCTTTGTTTTTTTTTTTTAATTAATTAATTAATTAACTTTTACTTTACAACATTCAGTTCCACAAGTTTTTTAGTCCCGAATTTTCTCCCACTCCCCTCCATGGCAGCATGAAATCCAATATAGCTTCTACAAATACTTTCATATTAAACATTAGTGGAGTTGTAAAGAAGTATTATAATCACTGCAATGAACAACAAGAAAGAAGGAACAAAGCAAAACAAAAAAGAGAGAGGGCAAATAGTTTGATTCAATCTGCATTCAGACCCTGTAAATCTTTTTCTGGATGTGGATAGCCTTTTCTATCATGAGTCTTTTGGAGTTATCTTGTAACCTTGCATTGCTGAGAGGAGCCTAGTCTATCCAAGTTAGTCATCACAGATACAAAATGTGTCTCTGTGTACAAAATTCTCCTGGTTCTGCTCTCCACATTCAGCATCTGTTTATTTAAGTCTCTCCAGGTTAGTCTGTTCCTCATTTCTTACAGCACAATAGTTTTCCATTGCATTTATATACCACAACTTGTTTAGCCATTCCCCAGTTGATGAACATTTTCTTGACTTCCAATTCTTTGCCGCCACAAAAAGAACTGCTATAAATATTTTTTGTACATACGGGTCCTTTTCCCACCTGCATGATCTCTTTGGGCTATAGCCCTAGAAGTGGTATTTCTGGATCAAAGGTTAAGTACATTTTTATACGTCTTTGGGCATAGTTCCAAATTGCTGTCCAGAATGGTTGGATTAGTTCACAATGCCACTTACAATGCAGTAGTGTTCCAATTTTCCCACATCTTCTCCAGCATTTATCATTTTCCTGTTTTGTCATGTTAGCCAATCTGTCAGGTGAGATGTGGTACCTCAGAGTTGTTTTGATTTGCATTTCTCTAATCAATAGTGGTTTAGAGCATTTTTCATGTGCTTATAGATACCTTTAATTTATTCCTCCGAAAACTGCCTGTTAATATCTTTGACCATTTATCAATTGGGGAATGACTTGTATTCTTATAAATTTGACTCAGTTCTCTATATATTTTAGAAATGAGGCCTTCATCAGAGACATTGGTTGTAAAAATTATTTTCCAATGTTCTGCTTCCCTCCTAATCTTGGTTATGTTGACTTTGTATAAAAACATTTCAATTTAATGTAATGAAAATCATCCATTTTGCATTTCTTAATGCTCTCTATCTCCTTTGGTCACAAATTCTTCCCTTCTCCATAAATCTGACAGGTAAACTACTCCTTGCTCTCCTAGATTGCTTACAGTATCAGATCTTTGACTCTTTCTTGTTCTTTACTTTTCAAGTCCACTTGAATATGGCCTAGTAATCTACTTCCTTGTGGCCCTTTTCTCGCTCCATGAAATGTCCTTGACCAGCGCTCTTTGCTGACCCCCACTTCTATATCCATGTTGTCTCTACCTACTAAAATGTAATGATCTTTGCTTTTTCTTTTGTATCTTCAGTGCTTAGCACATGGTGAGTGATTAATAATTGTATTTTCCTGAATTCCTATTGATTTCCCCTGTGAACCATCTTTTCCATCTACTCTTATCTCTCAGTTCCTATTGCTGTCACCCCAAAGCAAGCCTTTATGCAAACCCAGATGGAACTGGCAGTAGCCCCCTGACTCACCCCCCTGTCTCTGTTTTTACTCTACTTCCCATCTATCTTCCCCCTTGCTACCAGGAGTAGATCGGCTAGTGTCACTCCTCTGCTAGGTAACTGTAGGCTCTCTCCCTCCCAAGCAAAGCTCAGACTCTCTGACCTGTCATTTGTTGCCCTCTTTTGTCCATGGCAGCTTGCCAACCTTGTACATAAGCCTGTCATCATAAGCTCTTACTTGACTTAAAGATCCCAGGAACACCTGGGAACTTTTTGTTTCTCTAGCTTGGTGCCTCAACTCAATGTGTTGCAAGCAACTTCCCTTGAAGTATATAGTTCCAAAGGCTCAAAGAACATACAGATTAATTTGCAGGTTGAAGAATCAAGAATACCCACCAATGACCTACCCTTACCAGAGAGGCTCAGCCACTTATAGTATTACCCTGTGTAAGAGTCACCCACCCAGGTTGCTCATCCATGTCAGTATGTTCTGCCACTGCCCCTCTCCCCGCCAAGCTCACCCAGTCATCTGTATAGTGTTATTCACCGCACTCATGTTGCAGTTCTCTTTAGCTCCTAGATGATGTTATTCGTCAGTGCATATCACCTTGGGTCTCTCCACTGTGTTCCCAGCCCTTTACTCTTCCTTCCTGCTATTCTCTATCAACTCCCAAAAGATAGTGGCACATGTCATCCTCTAGTCTGCATCTCTTTCCACCTACACATCTTAAGTTCCAGCCAATGATATCCCCTCCCCAGGAGATTGACTCTTTAAGCCTGTGGCAGCTCTCTTGGACAATGTTCCTTGATATTGAGCTGCGTGACAATGTCTTTAGCCATCTGGAGCTCACCTTCCCTAGTACCATACGGGAAGGCCTCTCTCCCTGATGTCATTTGGGCTTTGGGTAAATCTGCCATTTCATGAAGGGGAATGGATCCTAGCTTTCTGCCTACCTTGCTTTATACCAAGGAGAGAATATCCTGTACAGACATGTGCAGGACCTTGCAACTTAGGTTATTTTATTCCCATTCTTCCCCTTATCTAGAATGTCCTTGGTCTTCCCTCACCCAGTCACCTAGTGAACTCCTGTCTGAGTTTTAAGATCCAGTCAAATAGTATTTCCATGAGGAAGTCCTCCATCTCACCCAGCTCAGATCTTTGCCTCTCTCTAATATGTTTGCCTTCTATTATTTTACATTAAAGTTTCTTGTGGCTATGACTCACCCTCCCATTCCACCAGGATCCCTACAAGTAAGGGACCATGTTTTAAAATGTGTAGTTCCCTCATTGCCTACTAGCTTAATGTTATGCCACCTTTAAATTTGTCAGAAATCTTTGCTGAATAATCCAAAAGGAAATGAAACAAAGTTTGAGTCATGGCGAACACTTACTGTTACAATTACTTGAGATGAAAACATTAAATAATTTGGTCTTTCTGATAAGAAATTCTCAGGAGAGCCTGTTAGGCACCTGTAAGTAGGGATCATATATTAAATTCTGATAAATTACACAAATGGATTTATTATTTATAAATATTACTGCAGTCTTGGAATGGGACTTTCAGAATCCACAGTAAATAAAAGTTTTAAGATAATGGAATCCGGAAATGAGATATGAAAGTCATTTATTCCAACAATAGAACCTTTTCAAACCTGTATATCAGCTAAAGCTAAAACCCAGGCAAAGCAGAAGAAGCATTGTGTAACAGGCAGAAGATGGGGCCCAGACAATCAGGAAGCCACTCGGATGATGCAGGGAGAAAGATGTCTGCCTGGGTGCCATTGCACCTTTACAATCTCTTCTCTAATTGGCATTTAATTTTACTGTTTCTCCACAGCAGACTTGCAGAATTTGTTATGTAAAACTGCCCAAGCAGAAAAGCTCCTTTTGTTTCTTAAATTAGTAAAGCCCTAGGAGATGTTGAATGAAATTTTGTGCCTATACACACACACACACACACACACGCACACACACACACACACACACACACACACACACACACACACACAGCCATAGCTGTAGTCTCCCAAAAGTGTTTGAAAGGTTCACATTTTGAGGTGGCTTACTGCTTAAATTGCTTTAAAATCCACCATGTTAAATATATTTATATGTGCTCATGATCTAATATAAATATGTGAGCATTTTTAGTTTTGAAACAAACTTGAATCCAAGTGCTAAGAAAAAAAATAGAGGACCATAAATAAACACGCTTCACTTACTTTATTTAGTTCTTGAAAAATACTTCTCTGAGAACGAATGGGTTTCAGGCCTGCATGTAATCTGGTTATTATCAAGATAATGCAGAGGTCTGAAGGTAATTTATCAAAGGGCTATAGCTTACTCATAGACCAGTTTGATGTTAAATACAATGAAAATTGGATTTATTTTAAGATGGAAAGATAACCTGGCTTCTGTAATGTTACCAGTCATTAGTTTAATTCAAGTAATTCTTCTTTTCTCAAGACAGCTAATTGTAGAAATGACCAGCACTGGACAGCGCTCACTGTGTTTGGCAAGGAAACTGTCCTGTTCTTAAGTGTAAGACACGTGGCCATGCCAAGCTCTGGAGTGAAATACAATTGCAGTACTGTTGCCTTAGGCTACAAGAAAATGAAACACCTTGTAGGGAAATGGGGGGGGAGGGGGAAGGGACAGCTCCCCCACCCCATTCCAGGCTTCCTTGTCTTAGACTTTTTTTACAGCATGTGGCAGGAATGACAGTGGATGTTTCTTCATTATGATGCCAATTTCAAAGTGTCCAAGTAGATATAATTGTTACATATCAAAGTCTTAAAATGGTATAAAAGGTGTGTGTGTGTGTGTGTGTGTGTGTGTGTGTGTGTGTGTTTGCGTTTGCATGCGTGGGGCACAACTGGTACACACTGAGGTTTCTGCTCTATTGTCAGAATTATACATTTGTTAGTAGGGAAAATATTAAACTACAACATTGCCTGCTAAATATTTCTCTGTTCTCAGATGCTTGTGGATTTCATTTTTAAGAAAAATATAATTCACATTTAGAAAATGAACCATTTAAAAGATTAGTAGGGAAAGCCCCATTATTGGAGGGCTTGTTATACAGACTAGCAAATCATGTGCCTTGAAACATCACAGCGCAGCAAAGCCTTCATAGATCCTCAATAGCTGACACATCTCTGGTGATATAAGCTTTACAAAGTATTTTCTGTCTGTTGTCTTTAGGGCACCTGAGAAACCACAATCCTTGCATTTAGGGCCATCAAGCCAGCTAACTCCTTATTCAAACTATTATTTGAATGCATCCACTCAAACCATAGCTCATAAGATAGACACACACATATGGGTACTTGCACACATGCACACATGTACATTTATTTTTTCTTTAGTCAGTCAGAGGCTATGATCAGTTCATTAAAAAGCATTTAATGAAATAGCAAAGAAAAAGAAAAAATACTAGTAAAATATTTCCTCCATGGCCCTGGAATATCCACTCTCATAAATACATGTGCCATTATTGGGAAGAGAATACAGACCCTGAGAATATAATTACAAAGGGCATACATGTGCCCTTGTAGAGAGGCAAGTGAACTAGTAAACATGTAAAATTCTTGTCTCCCTTGCAAATGAACAGAAATAAAAACTCCTAGATGGAACCTTGCTGTTTTAACTTCCACTCAGTCCTTTGTTCCAGATCTGTGCCTTTCTTGAGAGTGTGTGACTAATAAAAAGCCTAAACTCCATTTGGTTTTCACAACAGACCAAAAGCCTCTTCAGCTCTGACCTCCCTCTCTCCATTCACGGGTTCTTATTCCTCCTTTCAAACCAACCTACTTCAGGAAAATATCCCTGCAGTGTGGTACAAGGAAGAGTATTAGATTTGGAGAACCACAGTCACAACATCTGAGTATTGGAAGAAAGTTCAGGGACTACCCAGTCCAACCTATACCCGAAATGAATGACCATTATAATACACTGAGTAAGCACTTGTATAACCTCTAATTTTAAATTTTTATTTTCCATTCCAAATTCACTTGCTCTGTACTGTCCTCCCCCATTGAGAAGGCAAGCAGTATGATACCTGTTATACATGTGAATTCATGTAAAATATTAGCCTTGTTGCAAAAAAAATTTATTTAAATAAAGTGGGAATAAATATGCTTTAGTCTGCACTTAGAGCTCATCAGTTCTCTGGAGATAAATAGCACTTTTCATCATGAGCTCTTTGGAATCTTCATGGATCATTGTATTGATTAATTTAGCTAAATCTTTCAATTTTCGTTATAGTATTTCTGTTATTGTTTACATTGTTCCCCTTGACCTTTTGTTCTTCCAGATAAATTTTGTTCTGTATTTTATAGCTCTATAAAATAATTATTTGTTAGTTTAATTGGTATGACAACGAATAAGTAAATTAATTTAGATAATGTCATTTTTATTGTTTTGGCCTGCCTATGAGCAATTAATATTTCTCCAGTTGTTTAGGTATCTTTATTTGGGTTAAGTCTTCTTAATTGTATTCCTATAAGTCCTATGTATATCTGTGTGTGTGTGTATGTATTGGCAGGTAGACTGTCAAGTACTGTATTTTATTATTTCTGCAGGTATTTGAAAGGCATTTCTTTCTATCACTTCCTTCTGGGTTTTGTTGGTAATATATAGGAATTCTGATGATATGTGTGAGTTTTCTTTATATCCTGCAACTTTGCTGAACTTAATTGTTTCACCTAGTTTTTTAGTTGATTCTCTCAACTTCTCTAAATATACTATCATATCATCTACAAAAGTGATAGTTTTGTTTCCTCATTACCTGTACTCATTCCTTCAATTTATTTTTCTTATCTTGCAATAGTTAGCATTTTTTTAAAGCAATTGGGGTTAAGTAACTTGCTCAAGGTTACATGGCCAGTTATTTCTGGGTGTGGTGCTGATATTTGAGCCCAGATTTGATCCAGGTCATCCCGACACTGGAGCCAGTGCTCTTACTTGCTGAGCCACCTGGCCGCCCCATTAGTTAGCATTTCTAATACAATATTAAAGAACAGTGGTAATAATGGACACCCTAGCTTCACTCCTGGTCTTACTGGGAAGACTTCTAGTTTATCCCTGTTACAGATAATGCTTACACTTGGTTTTAGGTAGATACTATTTATCAGTTTAGGTAAAGTTCCTTTTAATAAGAATGGATGTTATATTTTTTTCAAAAGGTTTTTTGTGTCTATTTATATAATCATTTTTTCTTTTTTATTAATATGGTCAGTTAAACTTATAATTTTCCTAATATTGAACCAGTCCTGCATAGCTGGCATAAATCCAACCTGGTCATAGTGTATGACATTTGTGATATATTGCTATAGTATCCTTGTTAGTATTTTATTTAAATTTTTTGCATGGATATTCACTAAGGAAATTGGTCTATAGTTTTCTTTCTCTGTTTTGCTCTCCCTGGTTTATGTGTCAAAACATATTTGTATCACAGAGGAAACTGGGTAAGACTCCTCCTTTCCCTATTTTTTCAAATAGTTTATAAGTATTGGTATTAATTTTTCCTCACATGTCTGACAGAATTCACTTGTAAATCTAACTGGTCCTGGGAATTTTTTCTTAGGGAATTCATTTATGGCTTGTTCAATTTCTTTTTCTAAGGTGGGGTTATTTAAGTATTCTATTTCCTCTTCTGATAATGTAGGCAGTTTGTATTTTTTTTTTAATACTCATCCATTTCACTTAGATTGTCAGTTTTACTGGCATGTAATTGAGTGAAATAGTACCTAATAATTACTTTAATTTCATCATCATTGGTGGTGAATTCACTATTTTCATTTTTGAGACTGATAATTTGGTTTGTTTTGGTTTGAGAAAAGGGAAACAGGGGACTGATCTCATTGGTTATAAATCTCAGAGTGAGGAAACTCACTCTGGCAAAATAGATTAGTACTTGCCCTTCTCCTTGTAATCCTGAAGAAGTTCCTGGGACACTGGGATATTAAGTGACTTATAGTATATATGTCATAGGTAGAAATTGAAACCATGTTGTGCTGAATATGAAGCAAGGTTGTTCTCCACAGAGAGCTGTTGTGATGAAAGCTCTAAAGTGCTATAAGAAGGTGAGTTTTTTGGATTAGGCCAAAAGGGCCTAACCACATATAAACCATTGTATTAGCAGTGACAGCCACTAGGCGGCAGGCTAGTAGGCTTGGATCAATTAATAATTGTAATTGAAGGGGAATATAATGCATTTTATAATTAAATTCTTGTAGCTCGAGGACATATGTGTTTTATGATCTATATTTCTACCCTCCCCCACTATTATAAGTCTTGTAATCACTAATTTAGGGGCAGGGAAATTAAGATTATTAATATTTAGAAAACTCTAGATTAGTTTCTCTTTATTGCTATTATTCATATTTTCTAGTAGTTCAGTGCCTTCACTGTACCCATATGTATATACATCCTACTTCTCTCTTTTCTTCTTCTTTTCCCACTCCTTTTCTTCATGGGAAAGTTGGGGGGAGATTGAAGAACCAGTTGTCCTATGTAATTTTGTAGAGAATAAAACAGAATATAAATATTCAATAACTATATATAATATTTATTATACATGGAATTACATTTTAATATATTATATATGTTCTCTATTAGATATAAACACACACACACACCTGAAAAAGTATTCAAATCAATGGTAGATGAGGTAGGATTAGAGTGAAAGTTTGATTATGACACTTTTATGGATTCATATGTGATCATAGACATACATGTTCTTTTTTACTCTAACTGTAACTCCCAGTTTACACATTGAGAGAGGTGCTATGAAATCATACAATAATAAGTCATTATAGCACCTTTGTTCTACAAGAAGGTCCCCTGTCTCTTTTTTCTCTCTTTATTGGTTGGAAACATTCCCTTTTGCATGAGCAAGAAAGTGAGTAAATTCTTACTTTAAGTTCCTTTGAATCAATTCCCCCCACACATATTTTCTCTGTCATTTTTATGTGTCCCCCAGGAAAGTGGTTTAACTTAACACAGAGTATCTGAAATAGCCCTCTTGATCTTGAAAATGAGAACTACGATGACTTTTATTCCTTCATGGCTTGTCTAACTTAACAAAGGCAATTGAAGTAAGGGTCTGAAACACATTTCTAATGTAATCTTTAATAGTCATCATATTCAAATAATTTAGGGGCTGAGTAGACCAAATTTCCCCCTCTAAAACTTGGAAACCTACCCTTAATTAGAGCAAGAATGAAAATCTGGCCTCGCTTGAAGCTATTTGGCAGAAAAGTCATTAGGCTGCCACTGATACTGCTTTATTAATATGCTATACAGTACTTTACTCAGACCCACTCTCTTCTGAGTAGCCATTGTTTCCAATAATTGCCAAGGAAATTCATCAGGCAGCACTGGCTCAATTCCAAAGAAAAGGGTAGAAACCAATTAAATGCTTAAAAGTTTTTAGGGCTAAATTAGAAGGTGGATGTTAGAAACCCCAAGTAGAGGTGGATGACTGACTTTTACATAAGTTCTCTGGCTAAGGTTTCTGTTCGCATCCTAAGTTTCTAGGATATATGCCACATCTCTGCAGAAGCTGTACCAATTAGCCCTGCCTGTGGGCTAAAAGCAGTCAGGGAGATGGCTTATCTAGTCACTTACCCCTTGAAGAAGACCTAGTTGGAGTTTGCAAAACTTGAGGCAAATTCTATATATTCATCACCTTCAGCAAGTTCTGATTCCAAATCTCCAAAGGAAAAAAAAATCATTTGGAGTCCCATCATCAAGTATCAGGTTAGGTCCAGGTTCCGTCTGATGCAGGGAAAGTTTGGAAAGAGAGGGGTCAATAGGCAGCTAGTCTCAAATGTCTTCCTTGTGCTGATTCCAATTGGTTCACTATGATTTGTTTTTTTTCTCCCTCATGAAGATCCATACTTACATGAGCTAATTGCTTTACAGAGCCACAAATTGTCCTATACCTTTAGTTTTTTTTTTTTGGAGGAGGGAAGGTAGGGCAATTGGGGTTAAGTGACTTGCCCAAGGTCACAAGGCTAATTTCTGTGTTAAGTGTCTGAGGCCAGATTTGGACTCAGGTCCTCCTGACTTCAGGGCTGATGCTCTATTTACTGTGCCACCTAGCCACCCCTGTCCTATACCTTTAAGAGCATTGAGTGAGAGTGAAAGTTATACAATGATATAATGCTTATGAAGTCTTAGCAGAAAAGTCAGAGATAGTAAACATTTATTAAGCTCTAGTTATGTGCCAGGAAGTGTGCTAAAAAAGCACTGAGGATGCAAGGAAAGGCATAAGATAGTCCCTGCCTTCAAGGAGCTTACGGTCTAATTATAGGAAAACAACATATAAAAAGAACTCGAAAAGATGTAAGGACTGGAGAGGTTACCTGGGTGGGTCCATGATGAAGTCTTATAGCTGGAATGGCAAATGACATGAGAATGTGAGGTTTTCAAAGTTGATTTCATCTTGGAGAATGAGTTTCTGGAGAAACTCTGAAGTACAGGAAAGTATTCAGGTGGCAAATGATCAAGTGAATTCCCTTAAATGATGGAGAATTTCAGAGGAGTTCCCAGATATCCACACACACACACCCCAAACCCCTGCATTCAGAGGGAGGGAGGGCCCTCCAGAGGCAAGAGATTGATGAGGAAATGTAAGTTTCCAAGTTGATTTTGTCTTATAGAACGATGAGAAAATTTGTTTTGATGAAGGCATGGGACTGTGAGCTTTGAGGGTAAGAAGGAAAGAGCCAGATATTCTACTGTGTGGTGACTAGCTACTGGTTATCTGAGACTATTTATTGTAAGCTGGTCTCTTGGGACACTTTTAGCTTCTGGATCCCCAAACCTGCTTGGCATCTGTGGCTATAATTGGCAATGTTCATTTAGAGTCTCTTAGTTTAGGAATTGATGATCAGGAGTCATGCCTGGCAGAGAGAAGGCAGAGTGTAGGCGGCATCAGGTGTAAAGGTTTTGGGGGAACCTCTCTGGAATACAGTAAAATAAAATAATTGTATGATTTCTTTCCTTACAGCAGTACATCTGTTTGGCCTGACTTGGCAATTGCAGCCAGTTGAAGGACAGCTCTACGAAAATGGAGTTAGCAAGGGAAACCGAGGGACTGAATCAATGGACGCTACCTACCCACCAATCGGGGGAAAGGTTTCTGATAAAACAGAGAAAAAAGGTACTTGGCTGAAGATGAGTAAATTATTATGAATAGCTTCCCTCACAATTTGGTTCTTCAGAAGGACTGAATGAGGAAAGGATCAAGGTGTTCTTGTGTCTTATGTAATAGAGCTTTCCTCTGGTGCCTTGGGTAGAAGCAGAATGAAATTTTCAGAAGCATGTCTTGACACAGTGGAGGTTTCAACACACTTAAGATTTCATTTCCCATCTAATGATCCTGAAACAAAGTTGGGGTTGAGATCAAGTTACTGTGTTTGAGTACAGAAATGAGAGTCCTGCTTGGTCTGTACAACACTTGACAGTTCAGATGATTTCTAAATGCCTTCTGCTCATCATATGCTTGGCAGAAAGGGGTTGCAGAACTGATTCTGTAATAGCTGGGGACCGAGACCTCAAGGTCACCTGAAGAGGGTTGACTTTGAGGGTAACTAATATCACCGGGGAACTCCCTGACTTATGATATGTTGTGTCATAAGATTAGCAACCATAACCTGCAAGCTTTGAAAAGAGTCAAGAGTTTTTATTTAGTGTGGCTTTTCTTTTAATGAGATTATGGTCATTTCTATTCTATTGCAATGTAGCTACAAACTGCTGTGCTGCCTCTTTCTCAATTCTCACTGCCTTCAACATTGAATATATTCCCCTTCATAGGCTACAGGAAGACTCATTCTTCCAACACAAGGACTCAAACCAGCTGGCATGTCAGTTTGGTTCTAGTTCCATTTGGAGAATTTGTTACCATTTGACTGAATTTAGTTGAGCAAATATTTATCAAACACATACTTTATGCCCAGCACCATTCTAGATGCCATGAGGAATGTGCCGAAAAGCCAGAAGTCTAGTTCCTATCTTCAGTAAATTTCCAAGGCAAAGCTGGACTGTGTATTTTTGTTTAAAAATTTGAGAAACATACCGTTTCAGTTACCAGTTAGACTAGTGAGATTACTTGACTTACTCTTTTGTGTCATATTTTGTTTTGTTCCCGTGATTTTGCCTTGGTTCACAATTCAGAATTCAACACAGTAGGTTTAGTTATTGGCCCTGCCTCACTTGTTTCATTAGGGGCCAACAAAACCGTATTGACCGGTCTTGGCAGTGTCATCATCTCTCCTGGACCTGAAGAGACTATTGGTTTCAGAGCAGGCAGGCCAGGGGGTGGACCAGAATTCACCTAACCTTTGTATGGAGGCCTCTTTTGCATCTCAGATCTTTTCTTGGTGCTCTGTTTCTGGAAGGGACCCAAGTAGAGGGTGTTGTATCAATGTGATGAAATCTACAGGAGGACCAGCTGCCATTTTGATATTGTCTTTCCCAATTCCATTAGTCTTGTGACTTTGAAGTCTGTCAGGGGAGGTAAAAGGTCATTATCACATAATTGCCAACACACCTTTGTGCCTGTTTTCACATACAGATTTTTGGATTTCTTTCCAGTGAGCCTAATACAATTGGAAAATTGCAAAAAAGACTGTGAAAGGAAAGCCCTAGAGGCTCTCAATGACAGTGAATTTTTAAGACAAACTTTATCACCCCATATTTTTATATAACATGACAAGTTACACAAATGTGCAAAAAGATGTTTGTCCAATTACAACAGCAGAAAGACCAAAGCAATTTCAGTTAAATTTTTTATGAAGAAAAATCCCTGGGGTTTTATATCATACATGCCAAGTTTTAGTTTGAAGTAACCTTTCATGGAAGCATGGATATAGCCTGAACCATACTTATACTTTTGAGGTTCCTGCTCTATTGCATTTTTACTGCATATCACTTATCAAGTGCAAAACTCTCGTTACAATATAATGTGTAGACAGAGCTGAATCTTGGGAAAAATCTCAAGTCCTATCAGTACCATTTTCAGTGAAGTATCATTATTCTCATATCCTTTTGTGGCTTCTGGGCACTGTTCATTCCAGTGATATAAGCCAAATCCCCTTTTTTGGCTTTTTGGAGAGGGCAGTTGGGGTTAAGTGACTTGCCCAAGGTCACACAACTAGTTTTATGTTAAGTGTCTGAATTCAGATTTGAACTCAGGTCCTCCCAACTCCAGGGCCAGTGCTCTATTCACTGCGCCACCCAGTGGCCCCCTCTTCTTTATATTATACACTGCATATTATCAGTTGTGTCCTACTGGATAAAGAGTGGGCCTTGGAACCCAGAAGACGGGTCCAAGATCTGCCTGTGCCACGTGCTGGCTGTGTGACCCTGAATAAATCGCTTAACCTCTCAGTCCTCTAGACAGCTCTCTAAGATACTGTGTCCCAGAGAAGGTAGCAAGTGTGCATGGGTATCCAGAGAATCTGTACCTGGAAATTCCCTATGTCAGTGAAATCACAGGTCCAGCATCTCCCTGTCTCTGTCATTGTATGGTAAAAGTGACTGATTGACAATTACCTTATAGTACTTTATCCATCCTGGTACCTTCTCGTTAGAAGATTAAGCCAAAAAGTACAGGAAACTGCTTTGGGTTTTATTGTTAAGCCTCACATTTTCCACTTAGGAAATACATAAACTGAGCTAAATGATCTCAGAGTCTCCTCTGACTCTAAGGTTCAAAGATTTGATGTGATTTAGTCAAGTAGGTGAACATTTGCTTTGAAATTGACACCTTCTCATCAAATTCTTGTCTTGTGCTTTAGAAGCTCACCATCTCCAGTGTTTGGGCTCTATGTCATAGCAAATTGAGCTCCTTAAAATGTTTATCATCGTCTGCCTTGGCAGACTGATGGATGAGACTTTTTCTAAAAATCTGTCAATCAGATTCTGTTGAGATTAGATTCTCATTAACAGTCATTATCCATATCTTTTTCTCAGTGCAACACAGAAGAATAATTTTCTCCCCACTTAGTTTTCCAAATGACTCAAAAAGGGGTATTTGATTGCAAACATTCATTTTGTTTAAAAAAAAAGACAAAACCTTAGGAAAAGAAGTATGGTGTAGCATAAAAAGCTGTCACTGGATTTGTAATTAAACGATGTGGCTGCAAATCCTGACTATGCCAGTTATTACCTTGGAACCCTGAATCAGTCACTTCCTATCTCTCGGCCTCAGTTTCCTCTCATGTAAAATGAATTGTGTGGACCAAGGTCCCTTCTAGCTATAAATCTATGATTCTGTGTTCTTTTGGATATAAAAAGAAAAAAGTCAGTCCTGCAGTCTTCTCCTTCTTCTCTGAAATCTAAGGAAAATCTCTTCATTCAATGCCTTCATTGTGCCACAGATATTTATTGAACACTTACTATGTGCAAGGTCCTCTATTAAGGACTCTGGCATGTCCAAAGAGTCTATAAAACATAGACATTGTCAAAGTGCTTATACCATGGATAGAGTGAGTGCATCCCATTTACTTTCCAAGCATGTGCTGATCACAACTTACTAAGAAATGAGCCTTGTACTAGGTCCTATTGAGGTATACAGAGAAAGATAAGGCATGGTACCTGTCCTCAAAGGAGTGTAGACCCACTGGGGTAGATTTGGTATTCATAACCAAAGCAACTTGACAGCAGTTACCAGGCAACATCATATCTGCCTATCAGCAAAATAACAGACAAAATATTAAATCCTTAAATGCTAAGGGGAGGTGTATGGAGGAGGGGTACATTCTGAGGGAATTGGCCTAGAAGGGGAGGGGTTAGGAATAGCCCAAGATAAACTACATCCACTTTACCATCTTCCCAGGGACCAAAGGACTGGCTTTGTCCAAGGAGAAGTGGCATTGGAGCTGTGACGTTAGAGTTAGGGTGCAAACAGAACCAGTCAACTGATATTCCTCTTCCCAGGGACCTAGCTTTCTGCTCATGGTCTAACTTTGCTTCTCCATTTGACCAGTATTCCAAATGCAAGAGTTCCAGACTGGGCCTAGCCAATAGAGCATGTGACTAACTGTGAACTCTGACTTACGACCACAATTTCATTGTGGGTGCTCCTCACTTTATACTGTGGAGTGGTCCATTTCCTCTAAATGTAATCATATGTTCAGTGCCATATTCAGAGTGAATCCTATTGTAATGTGAATATAGTTAACTTGTATCTATTTTTAAAATCTTGAATTTTTACATGTTAAAGGTTCTTGACCCAAAATGATCATCTAGATTTGTTTGCTTTTTAACTTGGTATGTTTTCCCATCTGTCCTCATTCTATCAGGTCAGAAGTGCTAGTAGTAGGTGTGAATATCCCATTTTGGCAGATTAAGAAATAGAGCTGCAGAGGAGAGGGCAAAGGACTTGCTGAAGGTCGAAGGTCACATAGCTGGCTAGTGGCAGAGTTGAGACCAAAACTATAGTTTCCTGACTCATCTCCACGTTTTTAACACCAGCTCAGATGACTTTCCTTCCCTGTGTGCAGAGGGAGCAGTTCTGAAGCCTTCTATTCCTGAGGCTTGTTTTCAAGCATAGGATTCTGCCTTAGATAAGGGATTTAGTGCACAGGAAAGTATATGCCAGAGTGATGATGATGAGAAACAGGCACATATGGCGCTTTGGTTGTCACAAGAACCCCGTGAAGCAGGTACTCTTAGTGGCATTTTCTAGGTGAGGAAACAAGCTGAGAAAAGTTCACTGATTTGCCCTGGGTCTGAGGCAAGATTTGAACTTTAGTGTTCCTGAATTCAGGTTCAGCAACTCTGTCTACTCTCCCAGCCCCCACTTTCCCCCCACCCCTAATTTCATTATACTTTTTTTTTAAGCAATCGGGGTTAAGTAACTTGCTCAAGGTTACACAGCCAGTTATTTCTGGGTGTGGTGCTGAGTATCTGAGCCCAGATTTGATCCAGGTCATCCCGACACTGGAGCCGGTGCTCTTACTCACTGTGCTACCTGGCCGCCCCTCATTATACTTTTTTCACCTGTTTTCTACTAAACTTGCTTTTCCCAGGTGGAAGCCATACCTTGCAAGTGCCCCTTCTAACCAAACAAAACAGGGGCCCTTGTGTGAGCAGCCAAGTGAAAGTCTTGGCACTGAGTGCCAGCCCTGTTTGGCAGAGGTTAATGCTGCTGCCAGTTTCCTTCAGTGCTTTCTTAGCTATTATCCTTGTAACAGAGGTGTTAAGCCAAAGCAGACTATGTCTGATTTATCCTCCCTGCACGCTCAGTTTGAGTATGATCTAGAGCTGTGATGTAGACAAAGCAGCATCTTAAGGCACCTGCTTTGTGTGGAGCACAGTGCCCTACACCTGGTAGAAGATGAACATTAACACTGCTAACTCTAATGCCCACTGTGCCATGATAAACAAGCTGGAGAAGTGTAGACCTGGTGCTATGGAGGTCTTGGGGGGGACACTCATCACTGGCAGGGGAGACCTCCTGGAGGGGACAGTCAGGGCAACGAAGCACTTAACTTGATAGAGTCTAAACAACAAACATTAGAGTAGTAGAGAGAGTAGTACAGCCAGTTAGTGCCAGCTCCTAGGAACCAACTGTCAAAATTGCCACTGAACACTTATGTCTCAGAAATCTGCCACAAATCAGGATTTGATTTGTTGGTTTTTTTTGATTGTTGAAACTTAAGAAAATGATGGAGAAGATGTTGATAATACAGGTTAAACTTAGAAGTGTGCCATCTATATATGTTTCTAGGAGAGACGATTGCTGAACATTTACTAGTATATCCCTGCTTTTAATGCTCAGTTTGCTTCAAATGCCACATACATTTATTTTCCTTGCCCAGTCTGGTGAATGAAGGTTGATTTCTTTGGACCCACCCTAAAGTGAAAGAATCCAAGATGGCCTATCAGGGGAAGGCTAAAACATAAGAACCCAAAAGGGAAACAAGCTGGATACTTGAACCCACATAGCTGGCAGAATCAAAACAGTCCTAAGTTGTAGTAGCTTTTTCTTAAAAACTATTTGAGGGGTGGCGAGGTGGCAAAGTAAATAGAGCACCGGCCCTGGAGTCAGGAGGACCTGCATTCAAATCTGGCCTCAGACACAACACAAAAACTAGCCTGTGACCTTAGGCAAGTCACTTAACCCCAATTGCCCTGCCTTCCCGCCTTCAAAAAGCAAAAATATAAAAAAAACTATTTGAGCCTAAGACATTGTGGGAAAGTTGGGAATAATTCATTTGAGTGCAGTAAACTATGTGAATAAAATAGTGAAATGTACTAATAGATAATAATGGGGAAAGGTAACAAGATTATTTTTAAAGATTGATGGCAAATGGCAGGAAATATTTCTTCCAGTGCTGTGTGGGTATGTGTAAATGTGTATATATGTGTGTGTGTGAGTATGTGGGTGTTTTCCTGACACAGGACTAGAGCAGGTCCATTTAGAGTGTAGCAGATTGTTTCTGACTATATTAAGTTACTTTATCATATACTTCAGTTTTAACAAAAGCTTTTCTAAAGCATGTTACAGATATCCCTTTTAAAACAGATTTATAGAAAGGCCTCACAGTGCTAACAGATAAACTTGGTTACAGCATAAAAAATTGACACGAAACATTCCTGATCATATATGTTTAATGTTTACTAGTATCATTTTCCTCCTCTTTATTTTTCCAAATGAACACACACAGTCAGTGGACTGATAGGAACCATCATAGTGGGTTAGATTTAGGGTGTGATATCTTGAACAGACTGCCAAGGGAGAACCCAGCCATGTTCTGTGCCACGTTTATTAAGGTTTAGATATCTAAATTTCTCTTAAGGCACCACTGTAATTCTATAATCCATTGCTATAGCCCAACAAATCACCGCTTAGTAGAATGTAAGCTCCTTGAGGACAGGAATTGTTTTTGCCTTTCTTGGTGTCCCCAGCACCTAGTACAGTAACTGACATGTAAAAAGTGTTTATTAAATGCTTGTTGGTTGAAATTTTTTTATTCCTGTTTTCAGCCTTCCTCACCCCTTGGTATAATGACTTTCAAGAGTTGACTCCATTGTAAAGTGACATTTCCTTTTACTTATCATAAGATTAGAACTCTCTGGCTTCATCATTTGCTTAGCAAGTTTGTGTTTACCCAATTGTTGCTGTTGATGCCATTCTAATAAACGTGAGTTCTATCCTCTCTCATCCTCCATGTTTCCATCCTTGTACAACTACTGCCTTTCCCTTGATCACAGCTTCATTATGGTATGAAGACCAGACATTCTCACTATAGCATAGGGGCAGATACTGGGCTTCCAGCTCCACAGATTGAAAATCTTTAAGAGCCACTGCCTTGCTAAGTTTCACACTGAGGGTTGAACCCAGGTGTAGTTGTCAAGAATGTCATTCCAGGGGGAGCTAGGTGGCGCAGTGAATAGAGCACCAGCCTTGGAGTCAGGAGGACCTGAGTTCAAATCTGGCCTCAGACACTTATCACAAAAACTAGCTCTGTGACCTTGGGCAAGTCACTTAACCCCAATTGCCCTCCAAAAAGATAAAAGAATGTCATTCCAGGGTTTCATGCAGTGCTTCTGAATACAGAGGATGAACTAAACCAAGATGGCAAAATAAACGTGAATAGATCACTGGTACCAGATGGAGGATTTCCACCTGAGTATTTTGAGAGGACTCAAGTATGAATTGGCTAAAATGGGTAATATGATATTACAAATAAGCCTTGTGGTATAGGACTGGCAGATTACAAATGTGAACCATCACAAATGTAAATGTTACTCAGAGGTCACAGGAAATTATAGACTGAATAGGCTCAGATCAATACCAAGCAAACATAGTAAAGTTTGCAATAAAGGATGACATCACATAGTATTCAAAACAACCTACTGAGTATTCAAAACAACCTACTGGAGGGAAAGCAGTATAGTCTGTGTGAGGGAAAATCATCAAGGATATCTATGTTCTAATGGAGCTAAAGAATCATCTGACTCTATTTTTGCCTGAATAAGAATTTCAAGAGGGAATCTTCCAGCCTTTCCTGAAAGAGAGTGAAAGGGATTTTGGTATTCACTAGATTATCTGCTAGGGGAGCAGCTAGGTGGCACAGTGAATAGAGCACCAGCCCTGGAGTCAGGAGGATCTGGGTTTGGATCAGGCCTCAGACACTTAACACAAAAAAATAGCCATGTGACCTTGGGCAAGTCACTTAACCCCAATTGCCCTCCAAAAAAAAAGCAAAATTTAAAAAAGATGATATGTTAGGAAGTTTTCCCCCCATATATTAAACCTAAATCAACATCTTTGTATTCTCTACCCATTTCTCCTAATTTTTAATCTAGGTCCAAATGTAATCTTCCTTTCATGTGACAGACTTAAAATACTTGGACTATTTATCATGTCTTCTTTACCCCCTCCCAGATCTTCTCTTCTTTAGGGTAGACATCCACAGTTCCTTCAACTAATTTTCATTTTTCTTGACCACAAGGTTTTTACTATCCTGATTACCCTACTCTGAATACATACTGGATTAGTGATGTTCTTCCAAAAGCATAGAGCACAAGATTGAATACAGTGCTGCAAAAATAGTCCAAACAGAGCAGTGGACAGCAAGATTGTTAGCTCCCCTAGCCCTGAACAATAGACTTCTCATTGTCACTTAAGACTGTACCTAAGTGGAGCAGCTAGGTTGCCTAGTGAGTAGAGCACTGGCCCTGGAGTCAGGAGGACCTGAGTTCAAATCTGGCCTCAGACACTTAACACAAAAAGTAGCCGTGTGACCTTGGGCAAGTCACTTAACCCCAATTGCCCTGCCTTTCCCCTCCAAAAAAAAAAAAGACTGTACCTAAGCAAGAATCCCCTCTACTTTCTACCCAGAAAGTAATTATAGGCTCTTTACTCAAAGATAATGAGGAGCTTACTGTCTTACAATAAAACCAATTCTACTTTGGGATAATTTTATTAGATTTTTCTTTTATATAAAATTCAGATTCATTAATATATTCTAGAATTTTGCTGGTAATCTAAGTCAAAGTCACTGGCCAAATTTTTTTTTTACTCCATTCTTGTCCCTTTTGCAAAGTTGTATTGTTCTATTGATCAGTATTTCTCTAATTTTCTCCAATCTTTCAACAATATCTTGACAGTGCTTTATTTACCACTTTTTTCAGTATACTAGGATATTCGAACCAAATGACCTGGACTCATCAAGGACTACTCAATGCACTCTTTCAGTCTTAGTATTTTTCTTTGATATCACCTCCCTGTTAGCCATATTTGGTCTATCCAGAGCAAAATAAGAGTTGAGCAGCTCTGCCTTCTCTCTGTCCCCTACTCTCTGAGTAGTGCTCTTCTCTTTTGAATAGACTATTTTAAAGCTAGGCTGGTTGTTGAATTTCCTGCACCATCCACACTCATCTCAATAAACAACTCCCCTTTTCCCTCTTCATAGAAATTATTTCACTTTGTATCTGTAGAATTTTGAGCTTTTCCTGTGGAAATTTATAGTCCATGAGGTCCTACCTATCTTTCTGAAACCTTTGAAATAACTGTTTTCTCAAAATATAGGGATATTATTTCCTTCTTTCTTTTTCCAGAGTGACTCTATCAGACTATTCTCATCTTTATTCTCTTTTTTTTTTTTGCTTTTTGGAGGGCCATTGGGGTTAAGTGACTTGCCCAAGGTCACATGGCTAGTTAAGCGTCTGAGGCTGAATTTGAACTCAGGTCCTCCTGACTCCAGGGCCAGTGCTCTATTCACTGGGCCCCAATTTCTTCTCTTTTTCTAACATGAATTTTAAGCTTACTTGGTTTTCAAGTTCTCATCTGGTTCTTCTTTCGTGGTGTGAATCACCAGAAGCCCCTCGTTGGTTCCTCCATCTTTAGAAAGATAGAATTATCATTGAGCCAAGTACAGAAATTAAATTAGTAGCTTTTAAGGAAGGGGAGGGAGAGAAGGATAGAGAGAGAGAGAAAGTTCTAGCAGGTACCTGAATAATTCAAGTCAGCTGTCATTACTATATAATGCCTCTGGGCCAGATGTAGGATCTCTTTCCTGAGCTCCTCAACTCTTTCTTCTTTCTGTCCAGTTGGTCTGTAATACATTCCAGTGACAGTAGTACTACTCTTTTCTACTTCTTATTGTCACCAAAATTCTATCCCCCATCAAACCCTTCTACCTCCTTCCTGGATTTTCTTATATGACTATATTTTGTCAATATACTGTGATGTTCCTCCATCATCGTTCCTTTTGCCTATCCCATTTCATTTGAATAAAGTATCTCTTTCATGAGTTAAATTCTTTTTTTTAAAGCAATCGGGGTTAAGTAACTTGCTCAAGGTTACACGGCCAGTTATTTCTGGGTGTGGTGCTGAGTATCTGGGCCCGGATTTGATCCCTAGGTCATCCCAACACTGGAGCCAGTGCTCTTACTCACTGAGCCACCTGGCTTCCCCTAAGCAATTGGGGTTAAGTAACTTGCTCAAGGTTACATGGCCAGGTGTTTCTGGGTGGGTGCTAAGTGTCTGAGCCTGGGATTCAATCTCCAGGTCATCCTGACACTGGAGTCGGTACTCTTACTCGCTGTGCTACCTGGCCACCCCCATGAGTTAAATTCTAATCCTGAGTGTCATCCCATGAAGTATTTCTCATACATCTGAGGTCAAATTTCCCCTTTTACTCTTCCCCTTAGGAAATTAGCTTATACATTGATCCACGAGCATGAGTATTTGTTTTAATATATTATTTATTATATATTATTAAAAAGCTCAGTTTTCTAGGATGATGCTATTTACCATTAGAGTTTAAGGGGATTGATTGCTTCAAGGAATTCTAATCAGCAACATATAGAAACTTTCCTACAAAAATATTGGCATCTTACTGTGTAGGTGCTTATACTTCCAGTCATGAGATGCTGGAGATTGGGTTCTTTAGTTTTAGTGTTACTGAATGCTTTGTACCAAAAGAACTATGAAATCTGAAAAAAAGAACTATGAAATCTGATTAGTGAACAGGGCAGTTATCACAATGGAACCTAAAGAAACCTTAACATAAGGAGACACGCACTTTCAGAGAACAGAAATGCTTTGAGTACAAAATGCTATTGAGAACACGCCCCTTAACTAGCACTGGGTGTTGTGAGAGGCGTTGTACAATGATGGCTGAGCTTCTACGGTGAAATTGGAAAACAGTGGGCATTGTTCATGAGACCTAATATGCAAATCACTCTTAAAGATTTCTATATAGCCACCTATTATCTGTACCAGTAAGGGACAGATTCACAAATAAGGAAATTCACAGATACACAGGAAACCTCTCCCAATTTATATTAGTTGGTAGATGCCAACATCTAGTAACGTTATCTGATTTTCTATTTCTTTCATTCAAATTTTCATCAAGTCCCAACAACTATCTGCAAGGCACCTGGCACTTGCTTTAATATTTTCATCTTCTCTTAGATGGAATGAGCAGAAGCAAAATATCTAAATAATCCACAGAGTATATTGTCTATCCCTGAATCATTGGGAATTGAGTTTATATTTAGGAAAATGACATACAAATTAAAGATATTACCTAGGGCCACATCAATAGTAAAGTAGGCTTTTGCTTCTTTCTTTTGATCTCTCTGAACACTGGGTGAATACTTTCTTTGACCTAGTATCCTTGTTCTGATACTAGTCATTTGATAGGAAAGCAGAAAACATGGTGCTTAAAAATGGTGCTTAAACCTTTGGACAACAAGCTAAATCAGTTTCCACTAAAGTAAAGCACTGAATCAAATAGGATATGCCTTTTAAAGTCCATTGTCACTAGAATATCCCACAATGAAACTTGCATTGTGTTCAGAGAAAACATTGCCTTGAAAATACGTTTGTATGTCTTCACTTAATCTTTCCCTAAAGTGAGTAAGTACCTCCTTAGCTTGGGTTAATTTTATGGAATTTCAAATGCATTTAAGGACCATCCAAAATGCTTAGAAGCAAGACTGTGTCCTTGACCTTATAGTTATTGCAATAAAACCTTATAATTAAAGCTCTAATTACCATGTGCCACTATCTTCAGGCCAGTCTCCCTTCCCCCCACCCCACCCCACTCCAATGTTCCATTGTGCGTAACTTAGCCTAAGGTAACCATTGGAGAGAATCTTTAAGCTTCCAGACATTTAGAGCTTGACATTGAGTTAGGCAATTTTCAAGGAACATTTTAAGTTGGAAGAAAGCAAGTGTGGATACACGTAACCACAACCTACTCAACCTCAACAGTTATTTGCCATGTATGGAGCACTTTGGGATACTTTGCTTGGCACAGAGAGAGTTTCAAAATTCAGACAAGATACAGTCTCTGCCCTCATGAAGCTTTCATTGTAGTAGGGCAGGTCAACACAATCACACTCACATGCATGCCTAGCAATCGATAAGTACTTATTAAGCCCTTGTGCCAGCAACCATCATGGGAAACAGTATCCAAGAACAAGTGAGCTGAGTGCTGTCCAAGGTCTGAAACAGGAAAGATCAGTCCTTGAGCTTGGGGTAGGAAAAACAGAGAGTAGGGAGAACTTTAAAGGAAAAAACTGGAACATAAAATATGGATAGGATTTCAAAAGATAGAATGGGGAGGGGGTCAGGAACCTCTAGTAATAAGGAATGGTCAGAGTAAAAGCAGACAAGAGAGTCCAAGATGTATATGGGAGGTAGCGAGCAGCCCTATTTAGCTAGGGCATGGGGTACATGGAGAGGATTGATGTGAAATACAACTGTAAATATAGAGTGATGCCAGACTGCAGAAGGTCTTGAATGCTTGATTGTGAATTTTGAGCTTTTATTTAGTAAGTAATACAGTGCTTTTTTGTAACCTGTTACTACAACTAAAAAGTCAATCTCAAGCACATCTAAACAATTACAATCTCAAGTACAATCTCAACTACAACTAAAAACAGTTCATGAGAATGAACTTTTATATATATATATATATATATATATATATATATATATATATACTTTTTATATATTTTACATATGTTCATGAGGATAGTCCACAGACATCAAGACATCCTTGATAGAAATATGAGAAATCAATAGGCAAGTTTTTGAATTTTTAAAATTCTTCTACAGCCAGTCATGTCTCTGCAGTCACATAGTTGACTGAAAAGTACAGAAAATATGAGATACCCCTGTTTATATTGTTTGTTGCCTATTTGTAAAGCATTTTATTTGGTAAATCAGAATCCAACCATATAAGCTTTCTTGTAACTAGTGTATGTTTTCAGTTGGGGGGGAGATGTATGCAATACTAAAAAATGTTGTGCAAAACAGTGTACTATAGTTGTCCCTAGAAGGGACCTTTGAAACTATCTAGCCCACTCCCTTCATTTTGCAGTTGTGGAAACTGAGGCCTAAAAATGTTAAGTGATTTGCCCAGTCACATAGGTAGTAAGTGGAGTTGAATTCAGTTTCTTTCACACTAAATACAGTTGGACCTGGAGTTAAATCCAGACTCAGACACTTATAGCTGTGTGACCCTGAGCAAGTCTATCAACCTCTGTTTGCTTCAGTTTCCTCAACTATAAAATGGGGGTAAAACATCACCTACCTGACAGGATTTTGTGGAGAGTCAAATGAGATATTTGGAAAGCACTTAGCACAGTGCCTGACACATAGTAGGTGCTATAAAAATGCTTAATTTTTCTTCTTGCCCTACTGAGGGAGAGAGAGTGTTGCTCTCCAGTTGATCATCACTCAAGAGAATTTAGCTTAACAACCTACATAAGGAAAACTAAGTGGATGAATAATGTGTCTCTTCCCTGGAATATGATTTGAGCTTATCCATCAGTATATGTAGCTTGGACAGGCACTGGAGATATACACAGAATGGGGCCCAGAATTGAATTAGGGAGATGAATTAGATTTGGAAAATTGCACAACTCTGTCTATGTCCCCAGGCTTCTGACCACAGTAAACAAATAAAAGTTCTTCTTAGCACCAGTGTTCTTCTCTGTGGTGACACTATGTTATTGTCAATCTTGAAATATCATAGTCTCTATAGAATCAAAATTGCAAACTATTCATAGTGAAATGGAGAGCATGTAACCAATAATGATTTGTGCTCAGGAAGCTGCAGAAAGTATTGAGAGATGGGTGAAAGGAAAAGGCTTGTAGCAGTGCTGAGGGATAACACATTAACATCTTGAGTGCTGTACTTTAATTGAAAATTGGTAAAAATTGGAAAAAGGGTAGGTCTTCTTTTGAAGCAATGGTTAAAAATTGTCCAGTATGAGAAGGTCTGAATGAGTTGGGATCTGCCATGTTGGAGAGATATCACCCTCCATCTAGATGATTGAAGTGTTTTAATAAAGGAGAGATATCGAATAAACAATGGTTTAAATTAAACATAATCACTTTTTGTGTATTTAATGAAAGCACTTTGAACAGTATTAGTAACTGCACTCAAGTAAATACTCCAACCTTGCTGTTGAGAAGCTTTTGTTTTGTATACAGAGCTTCTGAAGGTAAGGACCATCAACAAGTCAAGACATCAAATATAATTATTAAGTTCCTACTATGTGCCAGGCACTTATTTTAAGTGCCAGGAATGGAAAGAAAAGCAAAAGATGATCTGATCTCAAGAAACTTATGGCCTAATAGTGAGAGACACGTAAACAAGCACACGTGGGTGGACAAGATGTAGAGAGGATCAGCACTCTGACTGAAGACTAGGAATTAAGCCACTTTCTCTTTGTTTTCTACCCTCCAGCTTTGGCTACTTGCTGAGGCTTTCCTTAGCCTGTGTTCTTGTTGTTGTCCATCCTTCATTCTGGAAGAATACCAGTGACATCAGGAGGGTGATGTCTTGGCTTGCAAGTGAACTGGATTTAAGTGAGGCAGAGTCATCAGAGTCCAGTGTCAAGACACAGGTCAGGAAGACCAGCAATGGTTCCCTGGCCTGTGTTATGGCATGTTAGAAAAGTTGGTGTGGACCTTTGTGAAACCATGACCATAGGATTTGGTATCTACTTACCCAGGAGAAAAAGAGGCTATTTCTGTAGAGCAACAGAAGGGATGATGGAAAGACAACAGAAACTGGAATATCCTATAACTCTACCCTCATCAGTTTAAAAAGAAAAGATCAGGTGCCAGGTTAAAGTGAAGTAAAGTGTTTCTACTTCATTGTCTGAATTTTTTTCACAAAATTACCTTTTGAGAGGATTTGTTTTGTACCTAATTTCTTTCCGCTTCAGTTTTTTCCCCCATTGAGTAATGCTGAAAAAATGAAATAAGAAATGCATTCAAACTCACAACAGTTCAATTTATAAGCTAATTGAGAAAATGCTAGAAAAAGGGCTTTGGAAGATGATTTAATAGCGTAGCTTCTTAGGAAGCTGTCTCCATTCTGATGCATGCAGTATTGAAGTGAAAAGGGCCCAGGAGGCATGTCCCCTCCCTGTGCTGCTGTGCAAATGTCTCTGCTCTCATATAGTCCAGAGAATTCTTCAGAGAACTATCACTTTTAACAGCTCATTTTAGTTTCTCTCATTGACATGAATAGAACACATTGTCTGTCCATATCTTGACACACCTGTCTTGTCCATAAATAGATAATTTCCTGTAAAGATGTAAGTACTTATTTCTAAAACTTTTTTGGTGACATGGATCCCTTTGGCAATCTGGTGAATCCCATGCCTCCCCCCCTCAGAATAATGTTTTGTTATCTGTATTCATAATTGAATAAAACGCTGAATTTCGCCTAGAGCTTAGTGAAAATAAAGATGGATTTTTTTCCCATCTGAGTTCACAGGCTCCCTGAAATCTCTCTGCAGAATCATCAGAGGTCTGTAGGGCCCAGGTTAAGAACATAGGACTGAATTCTGTTTTTGTAGAATGACTTGTGTATATTAGATGGTCAGATGATGGTGAACAGGTTCTCCCATACCAACTCCTCTTGGAGAGTTTCTTTGGGCGTCATTTAACTTGGTGAGCTTTATTTTTCAGTTGGCAAATTAGTATATGAGAATAAGAAGCACTAATGCCAGAGAAAAGAGAGTCCCTCAAATGAGCTGTTACCCTGATTTGCTTATTTGCCTACTGATGACTGTCTTTATTAAAGACTCTAAGCACCTCAAAGCAATGTTTGTGGTACCTAGATTTATAATTGTACTTATCTTTACGATTTTGTTCCTAAGGCACATTGCCCTCATTTTCTAAAGCCCTGAGTAGATAGAAAGTAATGCTTTCAGGTCACAACTGCTATTTCTCTCCCACATGGCAAAAGTAGCTTCTAGTGAAAAATAACAGCCTTATCTTATAGGTTTAAACATATTCAATTGAACATTTCTTTACCTCAAAGGGCGGGTGTTATTCTAAATGCCAATTCCACAAAATTATGAGTCCTGTCATACATAATTATGTTCAAAATTGCATTTTAAATCTATTATTAACACTGTTAACAGGGGACATTGTTAAAATAGTTATTACTCTTGGCCTTAACACGAAAAGCAATAATGTCAGTATTTCAGTGAGTTAAAAGCTACAGGGCAGCAGCCTCTGCATAAAGCCACTGCAGGTATGGTTCTTAATGGGCTGTTAATTTTATAGTGGGTGAACATAAAGGAAAGAGACTTTTAAAACTACTGTAGGTGTAGAAATTGCAGAAACACAAAATCTCACCACTGGGAGGGGTCTTTGCGGCCATCTAGTCCCCATTTGTACCTGACCGAGAACCATATTCGCAACAAATGGTCATCTAGCTTTTGCTTGAGGACTGCTAATGAAGAGCAACCCATTTCCTTGGCCCATTTCACCTTGGAATGATTCTAATTGGTAGGAAGCTTTTGCTTACCTTGACTCTAAGACAACCTGAGTTTCCCACCCACGGCTCCTAGTTCTACCCTTTGGACCCAGTAAAGTAAATCTAATCCCTCTTGAACATGACAGCCATTCACCTACTTGAAGAGAACTACAGCATCACATCCTCTCCCCTCACCCCCAAGTCTCATCTTCTCCAAGCTAAATGTACCCAATTCTTTAAATAGTTCTTTATATGCCTTTCAGTACCCTGGGTGCTCTCCTCTTAATAGTCTATGATTTATCAATGTCAACCCTACAATGTGACTCCCAGAACTGACCACACTAGTGCTAGATCTAATCTGGCCAAAGCTAGAGTCCGATAGGACTTTGGCTCCCTTTATGTGATCATTTGTTTTGCACGACTTCATATTTGATTTTTTTTAATATGTTTTGCGCTTTTTTTGAAGGGGGAAAGGTAGGGCAATTGGGGTTAAGTGACTTGCCCAAGATCACACAACTAGTTTGTGTGTGTGTGTGTGTGTGTGTGTGTGTGTGTGTGTTAAGTGTCTGAGGTCAGATTTGAACTCAGGTCCTCCTGACTCTAGGGCCAGTGCTCTATTCACTGCGCCACCTAGCCGCCCCATGACTTCATATTTGTAATGTTTTTTTTTTTAAATTTTTGACTTGTCAATGAGTGGGGGTGTGGAAGGGGGGAAAAGAAGAGAATAGAGAATCAGAACTAAAAATAAAGTAAAATTGAATTTAAAAAATATATGCCCTTACTTTTGGGGTAACAAGCCACAAATTACAAATATAAAGCATTCTGTACCATTAGTAACAATCACTGATTTGTTTTACTCAGTCATTCTTTGCAAATGTACTTTGTTGTTAATTTATATGTTCGTTAGATATTTCTGCTGTGTCAAAACAAAATTTGTCAACTTCCTATTAACCACTTTTGTTCTAGCCTTTCTAATCCAAATATTATTCTCCTCCATGGAGAAAAGAAGGAAAATAAATTGAGTAGATCTCTCTTCTCTGAGTTCTGTTATCAGCATTTCATCTCCAGCAATGCTCCCATCGTTTCTTTGGACTTTTTCCCAAATTTCACTTAAACAAAAACCCTTTTTTGTGGTCATCCTCAGTATTCATTGACAGCCTTTGGCTATGCTGATCTTTTGGACTCTTAAGACTATTCTTTTAGCCCCATGCCGTGCTTTTGTGTTTTCATCTACACTTCCCTGCCTTTGTTTCCAAGTTCTGTACAAGTCTTTTGTAATCTGGGTTGGTTGGTTGGTTGGTTGGTTAATTTCCTATATACCTGCATGAGCTTCTTGAGAGTTTAGAGATTTTTTTCCTTCAAGTACCATTATTAATGAGTACCCATTGGTGTTCTTTTCACATTGATTATCCAGGTGATATCAGTCAGCCAGCCAGACTTAATGAGCTTTTGGAAAGAAATATTATAAATATCCCCTACAGCAGAGGTTCCCACAAGAACATACAGAATTGAGAGTCAAGTTGTCCCAAGCTTAGAGAACTCACCTAACAAAGAGATAACTCAAAGCACTTGTTCTAAGTCCTTTCTCCCTTTGTGGGGCTTCTCATGGGCTTCCCCTAGGCGAGTCCTCCAGTTGCCTTTCTCAATTTGTCTACTTTGTCCTTAGCTCCCAGAGCAGCCACTGCTGTCGCTTGTCCCAGGGAGACGGCTAGGTCATTCATGGGAAGTCCAAAATCTTCTGACCTTCCAAAGTTCGTAGTGTCATCCACTGGTCCAGGAAGTCAAGTGGGGAAAGAGATAGAGGCTCTTTTATCCTCCCTGCCTCCTCAGGCAGTTTCCTCTCAGGGACTTGGCTGGGCTGCTCTTTCCTTTGGGCTCCCAGAATCTGGAATGCTTGGATTATAAACTGGTTTATTATTTTGTAAAAGGACCCAAAGGACATGACTGAGTCTCCTCAACCAATCCTACTATGCTTCCTCTGTACTGGTATTTCATTTCATCCAATGTCTTTCACTCTACCCACATTGATTGAGGACTATTCACACCTAATTTAATGCTTTTCATTGATCAGTTCAATAGAGGGCTCCCATTGATTGAAGCAGCTACTTTAAGTGAGATGGAATTACTGATTCAGTAGACACCCATCCCCCCCCAACTCTTACATAGGGATTCCAAGAAGCAAAGGTAAAGAAAGAATCCCTTCTAAGCATTGAGAACAGCCTGAAAAGGGCAGAGAATCATTATGTACTATTTCATATGAGAAACAGCAAGTAGACTTTTTTTCTGGATCATGGGATTGGGAAGATGAATCTGCTTTAAATGTCCAAGAAAGGACATTTTGCTTCTGTTTTTTAATCTTTGAGGCAATGTGCTTTGTGACCCTGGGAATGACTTACTCAGACTTGGATTTTTACTATATTATTAGATATATTGATAAGTTAGATTACTGTCCTAACTCTGATAAAAGGAAATTGAACAGGCAACCAGAAAAGATGATCTCTGTCTATAAGTCTACATTTCTAAATGTAATAGGTTTCATAGAATTAACTTTTAAGTGCAAGGTGGGAGAAGCATGAAATTTCATGTGGGGGAAAAAAGGTTCTGTGAACCTATTGTAATTTTAATATGTAACTATGTTGTTGTTTCTGTATACCAGTGTATCAGAAGGGACGCGCTATAGACACAGGAGAAGTTGACATTGGAGCACAAGTCATGCAGACCATCCCACCTGGCTTATTCTGGCGTTTTCAGATCATGATTCATCATCCAATCTATCTGAAATTTAACATTTCTTTAGCCAAGGACTCTTTGTTGGGAATTTATGGAAGAAGAAACATTCCACCTACCCATACCCAGGTAATTTTGTAGTATTGATGATTTCTTTGATGCCTTATGTAAGTCCAGGATGAACAGTTAATAGTAGGTGACTTATAAGAGAGTCAAGAGTGAAAAATAGATGACAAAAAAGTAGACATGGGCAAACTTTCCGAATGCTCACCTATCATACTAATGAAAAAAATTCATGGACAATATTCTCCAAGCAGATTCAGAAGAAGCAGTGTGGGGAACTATCCAAGGTACTCCTATTCCAATTCCAAGAGTTTAGCAGTTGGGACTATGGCCCTGAGCACAATGTGAGAATGCTTAATGTGACTCCCTGTCCAAAAGCTGTTCCACATCAAAACACCATCTTTGTCTGGTTAACTCTCCTAGTTTAGAAAGCCATAGAGATGGGCCTCTTATTGTTGATGATTTTGTGTATAGAGGGGTCAGAAATGAATGGGCTGGGGCAGCTAGGTGGTGCAGTGAATAGAGCACCGGCCCTGGAGTCAGGAGAACCTGAGTTCAAATCCAGCCTCAGACACTTGACACACTTAACTAGCCATGTGACCTTGGGCAAGTCACTTAACCCCAATTACCCTCCAAATAGCAAAAAAAGAAATGGGTGGGCTGTTGGTTTTGCCCAAGGTATAAAAATCCTTTTTTATACAACAGTCTACTTCCTTATTTTTAGCACATTTAGTTCCTCACATCTCTCTTTTTCCTTCATCTTTCACAGACCCTCTTTAGGACCCTACTAAGAAGGGCAGGGAGAATGAGGAGGTTGGGGCTTAGAGCCATCACCAGACTGCATGTTTTTTCTTCACTGGTAGATCTGCCAGAAATCTGCCAGGGACTTAAGGTTCTATTCCCCACCTCATACCACGAAGGGCCTGGAAATCGATCTCAAGTGAAATATTTGTATTCTTAAAGAAAGAAGCACGTGTCATATGTTGCCTTATTTGCTTCAAGACCTGCCCCTGACTCACTGTGTAGCCTCAAGCTAATTGTTTCCCCTCTCTAATTCTCAGTTGCTTCATTTGTCAAACTGGAGGGTCGGACTAAAATTCTAATAGTCTAAGCTCCCCTCCTAAAGCCAAAGAACATTTTTTTAACCATACTTGTGATTCCATTGGTGTAGAAAACATCTGCTGAGGGCCCTCTCTCTCCCAATGCAAGTTGGTGCCTCTCCTGAAAAGTAAAGGCCTAGAGAGTAGCCTGGGGTGCTGCTATGAAGGGGAGGGAATGCCCAGGGTTGGAGGCAGGACTTGAGCCCATCTGCCTGGCTCCCAGACCAAAGTTCAGCCCCCTGCTCCATTCACCTTCTCTAGAGCAAATGAGCAGAAATTATCAAACCCGGTTATCGTCGTTGATATTGAAATTAGTTGGTTTTTTGTTGTGAAACATTTTTGTTGGCTCATTTCTGTTTCCATTGTCTTTGCAGTTTGATTTTGTAAAACTGATGGATGGAAAACAGCTCCAGAAACAGGATTCCAAAAACTCTGAAGATTCACAGCATAGTCCCCGGAACCTGATCTTGACCTCCCTGCAGGAGACGGGTTTCATTGAGTACATGGATCAAGGGGCTTGGTACCTGGCATTCTACAATGATGGGAAAAAGATGGAACAAGTGTTTGTATTAACTACAGCAATTGGTAAGATACACACACCCAAGTGTATAGAGATATGCACATAAAATCTCCAGAATCACATCATTTCAGTAGCATATTAACGTTGTTTCCATACATTGGTCATTCTGCCTTGAAATCAGAATGGATCAATTTTGAGACATCTTCATTGTATTAACTATTGTTTAGAAACACTCATTGTGCATATTTTTGGGAGAATTTCAGTAGGAATGACTAACTGGAAAATATAGATTTTGGAGCTGTAATAATAAACAAGATCGTAAAAATTAAATATGACCTTGTTACTACCCTGCTCAAGAAGCTACAGTGGCTCCCTAATGTCTCTTGGATAAAAATATGCTCTCATATGTCATTTAAAGCCTTTTATAATCTGACTACAAAATATTCTTATCAAGTAACACCATGTTACTCCCCCTCACACTCTACATTCTAAATAAACTGGCCAATTTATTATTCCCCATATACGACATTACATCCCCATGCCTGGAATGCCCCTCCTGATTTCTACATCTTAACATTCCCACTTCCACTGAAGGCTCAGCTCAAAAGGTACCTCCTACATGAGAACTTTCCTGATCACCTCCCCCCCTCACTCCCCATTCTTAAATTTCCTTTGCTTTATTGGTGCGTGTGTGTGTGCATTTCACATTTCCTTTTCTGTGTGTATGTCATATCCTGCCCCCCTCCAAGTAGAATATAAACTCCCTGAAAGTAAGGACATTTTTCTTTTTATCCCAAGTGCTTGGCACAGTGCCTAGCATGTCCTTTAATAAATGCTTGAATTGCATTGGAATGGATTTTTAAAACAATTGGTTCAAATGTTATTTTAAAATATTATAAGGGTCGTTTTGCAGATTTTCAGAAGAATTAAGTCTAAACCCATTTAAGCCTCAGCAGAGCTTAATATAAGGAATTAGGGTGGTACTTTTAAAAGCTATTCAAGGTTCTGTTGTTGCTGTTGTTGAAGAAAACCAAAGACAGGAGAATTTTTTCATGGCTTGACAAAAATCTAATTTGTTCTTTTTAACTGTGTTTAAAGCTTTTAAATTCAATATACAGCAACTCCATGTACTCAGATGTGTCGCCTGACTTAGTGATGCCACACTGGTTGTTCTTTTTTAAATAAATCTGTTTACCATAACCCTTTATAAGACTAAACAGTGCTCTTTAGGGACTTAAGGTAAAGAACTCACAGACACTGTTTTAATATATGAATTTGTCTTGAAACATCAGTCTTTTAAAGCAATACATTACCACTGTCTTGTTTACTCTGACTTTTTTTTTTAAAGCAATCGGGGTTAAGTAACTTGCTCAAGGTTACATGGCCAGTTATTTCTGGGTGTGGTGCTAAGTATCTGAGCCCAGATTTGATCCCCAGGTCATCCCGACACTGGAGCCGGTGCTCTTACTCGCTGTGCTACCTGGCTGCCCCTAATCTGTGACTCTTACCACTTTCTCCTTCCCTTAGTTCATTCAGCCAGATGTTTAGGAAACTGGGTTGACTGTGAATGGCTAGACCATCTGCTTTTCCTGATGATTCTATTCTCTTTTTCCATAATATTGAAGAACTTGAACCAGGAATATGTCATTGTAGGCATCACGTTATCAGAGTTACCCAGAAAGTAATAAGAAAGGCAATAAAAATGTACTAATAAATTTTTTTCCTAGAGGAAAACTCCACTGATCTCACATCTTTGAAAGACAAATACGTGTTTGCTAAATTAGAAGACAAGAAAAAAGAATATTTCAAATTTTTTTTCCTCTTCTCTGCTGACATCCTGGATTCAGTAGAGAAGTTCCCATTGGAAAAAGATCTAATGCTATTCCTGTTTGATCATTCAAACACATGATGAGAGACCAGGGTTTCTCCTAGGAAATTAGAGAAATGGGAAAATTTTAAAGTATTGGTGAAATGATATTGTTCTCCTTTGTCACCTCCCCCGCCCCTGCCCCCATACTCCCATCTCTTTCCCGTACTTGACTTGTACATTTCTGCAACATGACCACAGTTTAGGCTCAATACAACTCAGTCTGCCATCTTGAAATAAAATGGCATCTGGTGAAAGTTTTGAAATAGGCATGTCTTTTGCCATTTTAGATGGATTTCAAAAGACAGAAAAAGGTTACAGAACTAGGTGTTTTCTATAAACTCTAATTTTACAGAATCAATGCTTAAATAGTTTGAGGAGGGGCAGGTGATAATTGGATACAAAATAGAGCTTTCAGAACATTTTAATAAACTGCACTAATTCCTAGAGAGATAATAAGGTAAACACGTGCTTACTAACTGCTCCTCACCCCAGCCTTCTACTGGTAACTAACTCTCTTATATAAATAGCATCATAGTCAAAGTAAGTTAGAACTAATGATGGCAAGCCTTGAAAGCATCCAGGCCATATTAGGCCTAGTTTATTTGTCCTTTGAGCTATGTCTATTCTAATGGAAGTAAGAGGCAAATCGGAAATATCCTTGGGCTGAGTTTGTTGTCTATACCTTGTCTCATTGCTTAGCACTCTTCCCTCCATTGCCCCCAAGTCTACCTCGTGCCCTCACATTGTGTACATCTGTCTCTCTCTGTCTCCTACCCTCTTTCTCTCTCTCATTCCTGCCCCATCTCTCCCTTTCTCTCTTTCCTCTCCTTTTCTTTCTCTCTCCTTTCTCTCCTCTCTTTATCTTCTCTCCTCTCTCCTTTCTTTTCTTCTCCATCTCCACTCTCCTTCCCCTCATTCTTCTCTCTCTCCCTCTTTCTCTCCCTTTCTACCCCCCATCATTCATATTTCTCTAGCATGAAAGTCTACTGCCAGGAGGAAATCCTATCAATATATACGGTGACACCAGTAAACATTATTTTTCTATGCCTGAACCTTATGTTACTTAAACCTTAAAAATCAAATTTCTTGATGTACTTGATTTTATGAAGTATTTCTCAATTAAAATGAGAAAATCTGGAAGCAGAAGCCTGCTCTAGGATAAGAGAAAAAGGAAACAACAGCATTTTTCATCAGCTACTCCGTGTGGATTCCCCAGAGTGTCTGGGCTATGCCAATGCTTCTTTGATGCCCAGTGCAGGTGGCAGCTTCCTGCGTGTTTCATATTGGCTTCTCTTCTTGTTTCCATTGCTAGTACGTGCACCACTGAGAGTCCAGAGACAACTCTCAAATAAATCAATAAAATGTAGAGATTTTTATTAATTTTGAAAGCAAAATTTATTAACATTTGAACATAACCACATCCCTATAAGGCCACTCCCATAAAATTGTCAATAAGGGCTCAGGTGAAATTAAACTATATTTACTCCTGAAACTGCCCTTCCTGGGCTCCTATTAAACATCCATAGTAGCAAAATTTAAATGTCGATATGAGAGCTGTCACTACCACTTGGTATAAGATACAGTTTTATAGCTCAGAGATGTGAGGAGGAATTATAGCAAGAAATTGCTATTACATCTGTGATGGAAAAAAATTCAGTATCCCTTTGCCAAAAGACAGTTTTTCTGCCTTTTCATGACTACCTCTTAAGAAAAATAATGGTCTTCCCAAAATAACTAATTTTAAAGACTTTTACAGTTGTTGGCTCTTTGCCATGAATTGCATTCCTGCCAAGGCAGATGGACTTCACTGAGTGTCATGTGACTGTTATCCAAGCCAATTATCCAGTCCTTGGGTCAGAGAACACAATCATAAACATGCAAAGGAAAAATCTACGTGCATGCATTCATGTAGAGATCAGGAGGACAAGTACTTTCTCCACCTCATGGTTTAGTTATTCCTTTCCAGTATTGCCTACTGTGGTCACCAAGAAAGCCATCAACTTCTATGTCTTCCCCTTCCCCAGCCCAAGGCCCGAGCCCCAGCTTCCAGCCCCTCATTGTCACTTCCTAACTAACCTATTCTAGAGAGAGTATAAAGTCTCTTGCTTTGACTAGATTGACTTTGAAACTGCTCAGGATCAGTGCCTTAGATGGTAAGACTAGGGTTATTAGAGAAATTGAATGTGCCACCATAGAAACATTAAAACAGTAGTTCAGATTAGACAAGTTTAAGCATACTTTCAGATGAGGCAGAGTTCTAAAACTCTCCATAAGTGGTGTTGTAAATTTGTAAGTCATTACCCAGAATCCTTTGAGCTGAAGGTGGAAAGAGTTTCCAGAAAAGTAGGGGAATAAAAGAACATGACTCATAAAAAATAAATGATAATACCTAACATTTACGTAATGCTTAAGGTTTACAGAGGACTTCGCATGGGTTCTCTTATTTGATTCTCACAACAACTTTGTGATGTCGATGCTGTTATTGTCCCTGTTTCATAGATGAGGAAACTGAGGTTGAAAGAGATTAAGTGGGGTGCAGCTAGATGGCGCAGTGAATAGAGCACCGGCCCTGGAGTCAGGAGGACCTGAGTTTAAATCTGATCTCAGATACTTATCACTTACTAGCCATGTGACCTTGGGCAAGTCACTTAATTAAAGTCACAGTTGTGCCCTGCCTTCACCCTCCAAAAAGCAAAAAAAAAAAAAAGACAGGGAGAGATTAAATGACTTAGCAACTAATAAGTATCAGAATCAAGATGTGAACTCAGATCTTACTGATTATAAGTTTAGGGTTCTGACAGGATTAGCCAGTTCTAACCTTGGTAGGTAAAGTTAAATTGTCAACCATAGACTTCATTGGAGCTATTTCCAGAAACAAAATATTAGACAGTATGATTTCCCAGACACAGAGAACTTTTTCTTCCTCACTCTTTCTTGTATCATAGTTATTTGTGTCTTATATAACTTATGTCTCTATTTGACTGTAAACTCCATGAGGGCAAGTTCAATGCTTTATTTCATCTTTGGGTGAATGGCAGTGTGTCATCATGAAGAGTATTGGGCTGAAAAGTCACACTTGAATTCATATCACACCTCTCACATACCAGCTGTGGGACCCTGAGCTATTTCCTTAACCCTCTCTGCCTCATGTACTTTCTTGGAACTTACATACTAAATTATAATTGAGAAGTCCCACACCCTGATAAAACCATGGGCCTTTTCTAGAATTTCTATCCCTGGTCATGTGTTCAGTGTCCTGAACACAGTGGGAATTTAATAAATGTAGAACTGAACTGATTTTTTTTGTGTTTTTAAATGGAACTTTGTTCCTCAACATTCAGATTATTTACGTGAAGCTCCTGCACTGTGCATCTTATGTCTGACAGAACTCAACTCCACAAAATCCTCGTTCCTCAATGAACTGATATAAAGGAAATCAGTGGCGTAGCATGAATAAGCATTTACAGTAATGAGGATATTTCCCAACAAAATACTTGAGTTCTAATGGTTTTAGCAGTGGTGAATTTAACACAAATGCTCATTTTAAAAGCCTCCCATTGTCATTTATTAATGACATTGAAATACTGACTCTGATATTTAAAATCAGAATTTTAAAAAACTATTCTAACTTGCTTGAAAAGCAATTTTATTTTCCTTTCCCTGAAAGTGAAAATAGAAGAAAGAATCTCTGTTTTTAGGATCCATCTTTGAACCTGTTTTGTTTGGGGGAGATGTCTTTCCTGGAAGAGGGCATTCGTGGCAGGAATGCTGGATTTGGAGTCAGAGTACCTACAACATAACTTGGCCACTTCCTGCCTTCGAGCCAATGCCTTTCCCTTCCTTTGGCATCAGGTTCCTCCACTGTATGATGAGGGCATTGGGCTAGATGACCTCTGAAGCCCCTCCCAACTCTACTGTCCTATAAGAGATCAAATCACAGGGGCGGGGCTATATTCATATATACTATACACTGGGCATGAATTGGAAAACATGCAATTACAGAACACATCATAGAAAGGTCTTCAGGTTTCTTATTCTATCTCTATGCAGAAATAATGGATGACTGCTCTACAAATTGCAATGGAAATGGGGAGTGTATCTCTGGCCACTGTCACTGTTTCCCAGGATTCCTTGGTCCTGACTGCGCAAGAGGTAACGAATGCTACACTGTGTTCTGTTGGACTGTGAAGAAATAAACCTTATTGGAGAATGCAAATATAGCTAATTTATACAATAAATATGCTCAGGGCTGACCTTACAGGGAGGCTTTATTAAGTAGTTAGATGCTTATAGAGATGCTCCCCACTTTCACCACCCAGCCTGCTAACACCTGAAATTTCCCGTTGGAGCTTAATGACTTTGTAGTAAACCAGAGATCTCCAACCCTTTGAATGAGGCCGGTGAAAGGAAACCACTCTGCTCCTCTCCTGATTCCTTGAAACAGAACACAAGGAGGAAGGGTAAAGGAAGAGAATGAGCCTTTATTAAGCACCTACTCTATGCTAGGCACTGTGCTAAGTGTTTTACAGATAGTGTCTCTTTTGATCCTCCCAACAATCCAGAAAGGTAAGCTATTGAAGTAGAAGTGTAATGGCTAACTGCCACCACAGGCCTTCTCTACTCTTTGGCCGGCATTTTCTTCAAGATTAGCGCAACATACTAACAGCAGTTAGACCTCAGTCAACCTTGGCAGGCTGTCATGGTTGGCCTATTGGGGAGCAGTTGGTTGGGGACCTACTGGTTTAAGTGAGACAGGGGCTTCATTTCCACTGAAAGGCCAATATCCCTGAAAGGGAAAACCTATCACTTATTTTTTCCCAGAAGGCAGCATGGAATAGTGGATAAAATGTTGCAATCCAGTCCTTCCACACACATTTCCTAATTGTGTAACTCTGGACAAGTCACTTAACCACAATTCATCAATAAAATAAAGGTGGACAAGTAGATGACCTCTGCCTTCCCTTCCAAATTCAAATCTATGTATAGGTCTTTATATCTTAATATCAATGAATTAACGTACTATTTTCTCTAGAGCAGATTTTGATGGAGGAGAAGATGGGAGCAGGGTTGAGAAAGTTGTCAAATGAATTGGGGTGCTTGGGAGGGAGGCAGTGGAAGGGCTCAGAAAGGGAATGCTGAAGAGAAATTTCACATACTCTATATTTTGGCCTAAGGTTAGTTCTAGATGTACTTTTGAAAAATCATACATAAATCAGAAGCAGATTTCGGGGGGGAGGGTGTACAGCATTATTTTCAGGATTCTTTCTCTTGACTTTTGGTATATCCTAATTAAACCATGCATAGCATCTAACCCTTCAGCTTCTTTCCTCTCCCCAATCCATGCCCAACTCTCAGTACTTTCTGGTTGACTGATTAATAGTCTATAAATATACTTAGCTTGTTACAAGGGTAGATGGAAGCATGATAAACTTTAAAGTGCTATAAAAGTGTTATGCGGTAGTAGTAGTAGTAGTAGTAGTAGTAGTAGTAGTAGTAGTAGTAGTAGTAGTAGTAATAGATTATAGAGATAATATAGAAGAGAGCATTTTGCCAACCGAAAGATATTATTATTGATCAACCATCTAAATAACTTATGATGTAAACCTTTTATTTTGTGAATTTCAATTTTTGTATATCAAGTTGTTCAAAAGCAGGACCCACTTGTAGTGGAAGCAGGGAGACAGACTAGAATTTATATAATAAACTAATCCAGGGGAAAAAAAGAAAATTGTTTCAAAACTATTCATATATAGGAGAGAGCTAAAAGTTAAGATTAAGGAGATTTCTTTGCAACCTAAATGCCCAATGCAGTTCCTCCTAGAAGGAAATGACTTCAGTGTTTGTAATCATCAATGTGTTTCTATTTAAGGAAGTATAAGCCATAAATAGGACCAATTTTTGCCTGAAATATTACACTAGAATCAATATTAATTTGCTCTTTGGAGAATTTGAAAGCCTTACAAGAACATTACAAGTCCATTTGCTAACCTTCAGATTCATGCCCTGTGCTATGTGGTGGAAATGGAGAGTACGAGAAAGGACACTGTGTCTGTCGGAATGGATGGAAAGGACCAGAGTGTGATGTTCCTGAGGAACAATGCATTGACCCAACCTGCTTTGGCCATGGCACCTGCATCATGGGAGTTTGCATCTGCATGCCCGGATACAAAGGCGAAGTCTGTGAAGAAGGTCAGGGCCCTCTCTTGTTCTCTTGCTTCAATTTTATACCTTTCCTGAAGGCTTTAGTTAATGTTGTGAGCCATAAATGAACAAGTGTCTCTCAGGATTATTGGGGGGAGGGGGAGGAGAAAAACCTCACTCTCCTTTCTGACTTCCATTCTTTAATATGCTTTAAAAAGCAGAATGCTCATTGTATGAAGATCTTTAGCAATTTATATTGGCCTCCCCCCTCCCATTTTCAATACTCTTCTTAATTTAAATGATGTTTTACATTTTACATTTATAATTTACATTTTACAGAAATGTTCTCACACATATTCCTATGGAGTAAAGCAAAGCTTGGTGTAGGGCCTCTTCCACATCACCCACAACTCACCTGTATGACCCTAGACAAGTCATTTGACTTTGGAGGCCTCTTATGGGCAGTGCTGTAAGTCACCAGATTGCACAGAGTAGCCAGTCTACGTGGGTGAAGGAAGGCTCCTAAAATTGTGAAATCAAAGGTCTATATGCACCCCTCACAAAAAGATATTGGGATCTAAATAACAGTGCAGCCGATTTTGAATCTATACACAGAGCGTTCTTTTAGGGAGTAACTCAGGATGATTTTTGCATACCTTGTGGATTGACCTCCATGTCTGTAAACTAAAATTTACCTCTTTGGGGATGTCAAGGCAAAACATCTAGGTTACAGTTCACCCCATAGCATCTTTCTTTTAAAAAGACATTTTGAAATTTCAATTATTTTGTCATTTAAGGAAAACACACTAGAAAATGATGTGTTTGCAAGTAATTGGACCTTTTTCCATGCCATGTTTCTCAGAAATGACCAATTTCAGAAATAATATTAAATCATGGCCATGGGAGATTGTCTCATCACAACTGTAGTTCAGAAAAGAGGCCGCCTAAAATGTGCTATAATTGCTTTTTGAAGAGATCTCATTAAGACTATAACACAGCAGAAAGGGGTTTAATCACATTCCCCTCCAGGAGCAAGGAAGACTTGAGCCACTCACCGGCCATTAACAGTGGTGGAATTGGGATCTGGAGATAGTATCTGCCCTATAGCAATGATGGACTTAGGAAAGGAAGCAGTGCTGCTGAGCCTGGAAAGAACCCTGTATTTGGGCTCAAAAGCCCCTAGGTCACATCCCTGCCCTGGCTGAAATGCTGGCCCTGTCACTTGTCACCCATGTTACCCTCCTCAACAGAATCAGAGGCTTGGACTAGAAGACCTCTGAAGGGTCCCTCCAACACTTAATTGCAGCTCCTATAAAATTTGATTGTGATCCAGACAGATTGATTCAGTTAAAAGTCTAATTCAGATGCTGCCTGCACATAGAAGCACATCCATCCGCGTGTATGTCCAAAATGGGGTTGGGATTCCTATGATGACACCACGAGGGGATAGATTTAAATATATCTTACAATAAAGCCTCATCCATTTGGAACTTCTTATGGTTTGAACCAGAGGCTAGGCTCCAGTTTACCGTTTTATTATCTCCACAAAAATAAGACTTTGGGAAGAAAATGAATGGTATAGGCAAGATTACAGGAGGAGTGTTTAACACAGTCAAGGTTGCAAAATTTTAGAATGGAAGAGGTTTGAGTTTGGGAATACAGGATTGGGCGAGAGTGTCCTAAAGAGGAAATGAGTCTTTAATGGCACCACATTGGTGAAAGAGCAGAGCTATCTGACCCACTACGGACTACAACAGAAACCCATCTAAGTATCATTCATGCTAGCTATCCCACCAACTGTACCAGTCACATCTATTGATTAAAGCAGGTCCCGTAAGCTACGTGCAGGTCCTTGTGTGTGCGTAAAAGCAATTAAATTGTTTTTCTCTTTTAGAATATCCTCTAGGTCAGACTTGTCACTAATTCAAAGTGCCCTCCTCCTGTTTCTTTCATACGATTTGGCATCTTGTGAGTACAGACTTGCCCGAGCAAGATGAGACACGTTCAGAACCATATTATAATGTTGCAGATTAATGGGCCAAATGATTCCTGTTGGGTAATAGTGATGGCCGACTCTAATAGAGCTGAGCTTTCAGCCCCTAAGTTGTTGTGACTGTTAGATTACAGAACACAAATCAGGTGTGGCCCCTGGGGTGGGGGGTATTTCCTGATTAGCTCAGTGAAAGAAAGCATGATGTTTCTGAAGCGAACTATGGTCGGGGTTTGGTACCCAAGTAGGCCAGTTAGATTTGACGTACTCCATAAACACAGACGACTGGCACCTAACTTCACTGACCTTGATCAGGTGCCATGTGCATACCTTCCACTGGTCATAAGGAGAATTGAGCAGCAAATGTTCAAATTCACTGTCATCTCTGGAAAAAAAAATGACCCCTCTAGCTAGCGGTTATCTAGACAGTGGGTTAGATTGATAGTATTAAATGAGAAACTTGGAAAGCACCCTTTCCTTTTTATATGGAATGGTAACCCATAATCAAAGCACAAAGTAATTTATATCCCCAAGGCAAGCATGGGAACTTCCCAGCTAAAAGAGATGCACGTATATAGTAGAAGGTGCCACAAAATCCCAAAGACTTGGAGGACCTGGAACAAATGGAATTTGTACCTGTGATGTGAGCTGAGACGACGAAAACACTGTGCCCTCATACAGGTAACACTACTGTGGAATGGAAGAGGTTTGAGTTTGGGAATACAGGATTGGGCGAGAGTGTCCTAAAGAGGAAATGAGTTTTTAATGGAACCACATTGGTGAAAGAGCAGAGTATCTGACCCACTACTGACTAGTCATCAGTTTTTTTTTTCACCTACACATGTCATACAGAAGCCTTTTCCCTTCCTTCTGGGAGCTATGATTCTAGCTTAAGAAAGGTTAATGATTTCTCAGGAGCCCTGTGGCTCTATGTGTCAAACTGGGGAATTCCCATTGACAAGTGCCACCCATCTGTGCCCGGGTAACACATTCCACAGCGCTTCCCAATTTCTCACAGCATATGTGTGGTTTCCTCCTCCTTTAGGTTTCAACCTTTATGATATGCTACCAGATTTTTAAGTGTTAAGAATCAGACTGATTTGAACACAGTGTTTGCATGAACCATTGTACTGCCTAATTAAAACCACATTCTCCTTATATTAGCAAATCCATGTGGGTGTGGCCATTTCATCTTCTTTAGCTATACTAGCCACAGCTGCTTTTCTTTTCCCTTTCTCTTGTGTCCTTCAGAGGACTGCCTGGATCCAATGTGTTCCAGCCATGGCATCTGTGTCAAAGGAGAATGTCACTGCTCCACCGGCTGGGGAGGAGTCAACTGCGAAACTCCTCTTCCTGTTTGTCAAGAGCGGTGTTCAGGACATGGCACTTTCCTTTTGGATGCTGGAGTCTGCAGCTGTGAACCCAAGTGGACAGGATCGGACTGCTCCACAGGTACATTTTCATTCTTTTTCCACGCCCCACAACTCCCAAGTTGAATCGTTTCTCCAAGTGAAGGTGGTAGGTGGACTGGTGTCATTACGTTTTATAATATGCGAGTGCCTATATTTTATGTGATAGCTTGTGTTAATGACATTCTGTACTCTTCTCTGCTGGATTCTCTCTGAGAGATCTTAGTCATCTCCCACAGCTTGATAATCAAGGGGTCACCAAATAGGCCTCTACTGTTGTTATTTTCTTCAAGGAATCTTGCAAGATCCTTTCATATGCAGAGGAGGGACTTTGTTAATAACCAACATATGACAGAACGGGATCTTGTATTTTTTGTACTGCCTTTCAGTGACTTGTCTCTTGGAGAATATTTGCCAGAGCCTTCTTGTCCCTTTTCTCCTACCTTCATGAAGGATACCCTCAGCATGCATATAGCTTATTCTGAGAGAGATTTCCTAGAGATAGGAAAGCAGGTATATGGGTTTATATCTATATTTTCAAGAATACCTGGTTTTACTAATAACATGATCTGTGAGTTTTTCCCCCCAAGCAATTGGGAAACCCTCCTCTCTTTTCAGATACTGTGAGAATACCCAATTGTGTTAACTCCAGCATGGTCTTCCTCTGAGTATACTTGGTATAGTTCAGATGTTCTTCTCAACTGTTTTCTTTGGGACCATTTCTGCTTGGTCATGGAACACAATGGGGATTTAATGTTAGAGTTCAAATGTGGTGACTACTTTCTGATTGATAGAGAAAAGAGTTTATCGAGATCTTGAAAATGCTTTTTTTCATTTTGGTCTGTTCATTCTCTCTATAATTCCATCCTTAAATATCCTTAGGATGACCAAGTTTAGTCAAATGTCTGACTTCCCCTCTACTATTTTCTGTTGTTTTATGAGGGGATACTTTTTTTATAACCTTTCATCATCCTCTGTTAATAGATGCTGTAAATAATTTTATATTTGAAACCAATATTGTCCTTAGTTGTCATATCTCAGAAGCATTGGATCTTATGTTTGGCAAGGAAGTGGAGTAGGGAATAGATGAATTGATATATAGTCATATAGGCTCTTTTGGTCTCCACATGATGGCAGTGAATGGCAGATTTTTATGCGTTAAAATTCCATAGGAAATGATCATAGTCAGTGTAGATGTCCCCTCATTTATCCCTTTCTCATTTTTCAGTGTCAGCTGCTTATGTAAATGAGTAAAGATCATGTTGGCACAATTGTGCATCATTTCTCATCCCACGCTGATTCTTTTATATTGCTTTTGATTTTGATCTTTACTCTAACAAATCAGTGATTTTGCTATACCTTGACAACAGATTTGAATGTGACTTCCATATTAATCACCATTCATTTCCTGTCTTTTAAAATATAATCATTTTCCTTTTCTGTTTTACCTTGTTCACATAGCCACAACTTCTTGAAGAAAGTATTTCTTGTATATAAGCATGGTTCTTCTGTATAGTCTACAAGCTTTTTGCCTTGCTTATTTCTTAGCCCTATACTGTGATTTCTAAATATTTTCATCATATTTTTCTCTGGCCACCTTTCCATTGAAATGCCATGTATTCAATCCAAACATATATTGACTGACTTTGGAGGGCCTTTATAGAAATTTTCCACCTCCTCTTCCTGTACAACAGATATTAACAGTTATCTTCTAGGTAGACTTTTTTGTAAATTCTTGTCACGAATGTTCATATATGAAATAGCCAACTTAGAAATGGTATTTGGGGGTACATGATAGAACCAAATCAAGAACTTCTATGATGGACATTTCCTTCCAGCTTTCAGTGGAGGGCAGTGGTGGTGTGATTGGCCACCTCCACTTTTAGATTAGGTATATGTTATTTAAAATCCCACAGAAATGGAAGGAGAGAAAAGGCAAGGAAGAAGAAGGAAGAATCATTGTACTTTATAAATGGAAGAAAGCTAAAAGATAACCTTTATTATCTGGAAAAATAGGGACAGAATCCTTGTACCACCAATTTCACTGAATTATCATAAAGAAATCACTTTTATAAACTCTAAAGTGTCATTTCAGTAGAAAGTGCTTTCAAAAGTCTGAATTAGTATTCTCAAAATGATGAAAGCTAACCCTCATTGAGAAGCTGAGAAAACAGAAACATAAAGAGGCTAATAGACTTGCCTAAGGTCTCTTACCATCTACAGCTTCTGAACCCTTATCCTCTTAAAACTTTTTTTGAATCAGTTTATGCTATTGATATGAACAAATGACTATCATTATTATTCATAGAAGTTAAATGGTCATATGAATTGGGGGAAAAAAAAACCTTTCTCCTCTTCCCAGTTCCATGGCACTTTGTGTGTCTTAATGAGTTAAGGAGATCTATAGAACCTCCATTGGCCTTGTGTAAACATCATTTTCTCTAGAATTTGGTTTTGCATAAGGCACCACCAAGATGGAGCCTATCTCCATGCCAAAAAGAATTCATTGTAACACTGTCATACCTTTAAGACATTCCCCTGGGGCTACAATATATTGCTTCATAGTACAGTGACTTTGAGTAAAGCACTAAGCCTTTGTGGGCATTACACATCTTTCTGTAACTTGGGGAGACATAGAGAGCATTTGATTTCTTGGAGTCTTCTGCAGCTCCAAGATCTCTGATTAAATATATTGTTCCACTGACAATGATTTTGAATTGCCTGTAGGCTCTATAACTTATACTCCATATTATTTATGGTGAAATAATATTACTATTCAATATTTGTGTTCTCATTCGACAGGCATCCATTGTGACATTTAGTGATATCAGACCTTTTGTTTTATATTTACCAGCTTTGAAATCTCATTTTATAGATATATCTTCATTATGACAACGTCTCATTAAGTTTTGCAAGTGTTCCCTAATGGAATATGATATGCATCTACTAATAAAGCAGATAATTAGAGGAGGAGACTCTATTATTGCCATGGAAACTATTTCCTTGATAATGCAAGGGCCATATGAGGGGAAAAACATCATTTCTTTTCCTACTATTGACTGTGCCCACAATCTAAAAGTTTTCATTTGCTTCTCCATGTCTCTCACATATAACTCTCTTTCCTGCAGTTCTTAGAAATTGATTAGACCACACAAAGCAATAACAGCAGGTTCAACCATGCAATTTGATAAATAATCCTAGCTCTAAGAGTAAGTCAGATGCTACATGGACAAGTATTTCAACATTCCTCATGTCATTCAAAGGAACATTCCTCTGACATGTACCCAACTGCTAGAATTGAGCATATTCAAGAAAAGTGAAACTGACATAACTCGATTGAGAACCTGAAACTGGAGATTATAGATTATTTTCCAGAATGTGCATTGGACATGCTGTTCAAATGACTCTGGTCTGTGCATGTCTTGATTTAACTTGAAGGAAAGAAGATGTGGGGAGCACACTGTAACTGTCTTCAAATATTGGGAGGGTTGCCATGTGAAAGAGGAATTAGATCTGTTCTGCTTGGCCCCAGAGGCCAGAACCAGGAGCAATACAGCTTTTGGTACAGGAAAATCTGCCCAATTGAATTCAGAAAATATTTATTAACCAATTACTGTATGCAAAATACTGAGAACACAAATTAATAAATAAAACCTGTTCTGCCCTCAAGAATTTCACATTTGAACAGTTAGATCTCTCCAAGAGTGGAATAGACTGCTTTCAAAGGTAGCGAGTTCCCATCACTGGACACCTTCAGGCAAAGGCTCAGAAGTTCTAGAAGAGAATCCTGTACAGGGAAAGATTAGACAAGATGGCCTCTGAAAGCCCTTTCGACTTAGAGATTCTGGAATTTTATGAATCTGTGAGATGGCATCTCAATTTTTTAAAAAATTGTTGATATCTTTTGTTTTTTTTTTTTTACCACTGTCAGTTCTAATTATATTCTTTACCCTTTTCCAACCTGGAGAGCTATCCCTTGTAACAAAGAATAAAAAAGAAGGAAAAGAGCAGTTTAACAAAAGAAACCGATGCATCTACTGTGTCTGATAATAAATGCAATATTATGCATCCATCAAACCCTATGTCTCCAAAGAAGGAAGGAGCATTTATTCATCTCTTTTCCATGGCTTACCTTGATCATTATACTTGTAAGTGGTGGGGAAAGGGCTAAATGGAAGGGGATAATTTGGAATTGAAAATTTGAAAAGTGACGTTAAAAATTTTTAAATAGCTGTGGCTAGGTGGTGCAGTGAATAGAGTGCCAGCCCTGGAGTCAGGAGGACCTGAGTTCAAATCTGGCCTCAGTCACTTAACACTTACTAGCCCATGTGACCTTGGGCAAGTCAGCCCCAATTGACCTGCCCTCCCCCTTCCAAAAAAATATTTTATATAGAAAAAACATTAAAGGGGCGGCCAGGTAGCACAGCGAGTAAAAGCACCGGCTCCAGTGTTGAGAAGACCTGGAGATCGAATCCCGGGCTCAGACACTTAGCACCCACCCAGAAACACCTGGCCGTGTAACCTTGAGCAAGTTACTTAACCCCAATTGCTTAGGGGCAGCCAGGTGGCTCAGCGAGTAAGAGCACCGGCTCCAGTGTCGGGATAACCTGGATCAAATCCGGGCTCAGATACTCAGCACCACACCCAGAAATAACTGGCCGTGTAACCTTGAGCAAGTTACTTAACCCCTATTGCTTTAAAAAAAAACATTAAAGAGGAGGGAGGAAAAGATTAATTGACATTGAATGGATACCAATGGATTATCTAGGTCGTCTATAAGTTATCCATTGTTCTTGCTACAGGACAGGCACACTCTTATTCATAAATTTCTTTGGTATCTTTTGCACAACTTGCGCACAAACTATGCATGCATCCATTGCCTTTTGGGTCACTTCTAATTTGGATTCTTTGGAGATTTTGCTATTCCGTGACTTATAGTCATATATTATCACCGAGAGAATACTGGTGTTAAAAACGTGGAGATTTGTTCTAAGATTATTAAAAGCACTAAACAAATACACATATCCATAATACTAAAAAAAAGTCTTGGATCTTTAGTGGAAAGTTTCGTATATCAACCAATAGGCATACAGTATATAGCACATGCTAAAATTTTGCATCATTTACTTTTTCCATACATAGAGACAAACATGCCATTAAAATATGCTTATGGTGGCTTCAGCTTCTTTGCCTCAGTGCCCAAATTATGTCAGCCTGTGCTCAAATCACTACTGCACCTTGAAAGGTGAGCCATGTGTCATTTCTGATTTGCTTGATTTAATACATCCAAAACCTACGTGGAAAATGATTGCTACAACTTTGGTGTGGTTAAAGCTTTTAGCTCAGGTGATGAAGCTGATTACAGAAAGTTAGAATGTAACAGAAAAGCAAACTTTAGAAAGTTTGTGCCAAGTCAAGCGTGCTGAAATTGGCAGTGAAAGTAAAGTGGAATATCACTCTATTTTAATTAGTTATTTGCAGTACACCTTCCTCTCAGTTTGTCACCATCAGATCTCTCTTGGGTCTTGAGTGAGAACAGAACTTAAGACAAAAAAAATCCCTTTTTTCAAAAAACTTCTTTCAGCATGAGGGGACCTATTGTACATGGAGCTACATGCATGGTAAAGACAGGGAGTTTATTGCACATCAAATGCTAGTTGGTTTTAAAGCTAAACTTTTCCTTTTCTTTCCCACACAGTTCAAATCATGGGGTTTATCCTATCATAACAGTGAGAGAAAAAATGCATTCCAATTGGTGACAATTTGATAAGTTGGAATTAAGAGTTTACTGCTTTTCAGCTGCCATTCCAGCTGCTTTGCTTTTGTAATACATGAAAGCTTTTCAGGTGTTTTCCAAATGAGAAGAAAGATTGCAATCAATAGGGTGCCATTTGTGTGGCAAGAAAATTATCTATGGTTGGGCATGAAAGGGCATGATAAAAGTGTACAACCTGATGCTTAGAATTCATTTAGGCGTCATGATTTGAACAGTGAGCCAAGATGTCTTTGGATATTTATGGGGTGGAGAAAAAGAAAACGTTCCCATACTTAGACAATGTTGGACTGGGATTTGGGTGCTGGTGCTGAGTTTGCTAGTATGTGGTCTCAAAAATGTCCCTTGCCCTTTCTGAACCTCATATTCCCTAGCTGTACAATAAAGGACTTAGAGACTAAATGACCTCTGAGTTTGGAATTCTCCAGTTTGGAATTTTACGGTTCCTTTCTTTAGTGATCTTCCAGGTTCATAATCCTATTATTTTAAAGCTGCCCTGAAGTTTAAAGAATTCAGTACCAGAATTCAACTACCTTCATTTTATAGAAGGGAAAACTTAGGTTCATTTTTCTCATAATTAGTAGCTTGTGATCCCACTCGCACTACTCTAAAGACACCTCTATTTTGGGTTCTGGTTTAAGGATTTTCCCCAGCAAGTGACTGAGGGAGGCAGGATATAAAAAAGGTACTCAGAGTATAAACATGTATCAGCTATGGAACATATTGTTTTATTCTCACGCACAAAAAGGGAATGCCATTGAATGATTAGAACAGCATTCAGTAATTCATCACTAATACAATTACTTGATACAGTAACTAATATTCCAGCTTCAGTGGGATGACTGTAAGCAATTCATTTGCTAGGACTGCTAATTAGCTGCTTTACATTTCACCTCCACTTAACACAAACTAATCAAAACCAAGTGGACCTTCTTTTGGGGCAACTTTTTTTTCATTGATCCATCAGCTTCTGCTCCTCTTCCTCTGAAATTTTTTATCTGGTTGCTTACTGTGCTGCTGTAGCACACCAGAAAAGGACAGCATAGGGGCGGCTAGGTGGTGCAGTGAGTAAAGCACCGGCCCTGGAGTCAGGAGAACCCAAGTTCGGTTCTGGCCTCAGACACTTAACACCCACAAAAAAAAAATAGCCGTGTAACCTTGGGCAAGTTACTTAACCCCAATTGCCCTCCAAAAGGCAAAAAAAAGAAAAGGACAGCATAAGCTGCTTTTAAAGATTTCACAAGACCCTATCCTAAAGAAAAGAAGTTACAAAAGGGAGGAAGCCTCAGGAATGAGTTCATGGCTCGTTGCCAGGTGGGGGAAGTACACCCCCACCCAACCATCTGTATAGCGCAGAGATTTGAACTTGCCCTTTGAAGCTTGCAGAGAGAGGAACTTGAGGGGTGATGATTTCCCTGTTAGTATATCCATGAAGTTCCAATTCAGCAGCCAATTAAAAGACTCATTGTCATCATGAGCTATGAATTCCCAAGTTACCATGGCCAACAGGAAGTGGTCAGACAATATATGTACATATTCCTTGGGTGGCGGGGGGGAAGAGGGCCCTTCTATCACATATGCCCAGAAATAGGCTCACCCAAGCTTCCTTGCCTGTGCTTACCTGAAATGGCATGCTCTAAAGTAGTGATGTCCCTGAAATCCTGGAACAACCCAGCAATCTATACTCCAGGAAAGCATCAATGAGACCAACCCAGACTTTCCCTCCAAAAGTACACAGAGCTTAGCCCAAACATCAAATCCAAAGTAATGAAGTAGGCTAGAGAAATGAGCAAACAAAAAAAGAAATAAAAAAAACTATCATGGTAACCAGGATGCTCAAGATACAAACCCAGAAGAAATTACTCCAAAACATCTACAAGTGAAGCCTCAAAGGAAAACAATAGTTTGGGCACAAACTCAGAATTCCTGGAGGAGATGAAACAGGAGGTATTTTTAAGTTAAAATGGTTTATAAATGAAATGAGAGCACTTAAAGAAAAATTAGGAAAAGAAAAGAGAGGCACAGAGGAAATAATTGGAAAGGGAATTAATAAACTTGGCACAAGATGTACAAAACTTTGCCCAAGCAACAAATTTCCTGAACTTTCAAATGGATCAAATAGAACCCATTGACTCTAAGAGACAACAAGGAACATTTAAACAAAGGCCAAAAGACTTAAAAAGTAGAAAATGTAAAACATCTCAAAGAAAAAAAAACAAGAAATATAGTAGAAATATAGTTCACTGAACAGGAAAATATGAGGGAAAGGGAAGAAGGGAGAATAGCAGGGATGGTAGGTTGAGGAAGGGATTTGTCTTAAGAAAATCAAACTCTAAGGAATTACAAAATATTTAAGGTTCTTTTTGAGATGTGGCAAAAAATAAGAACAGTTATCTATAAAGTGGGGAATGGCCAAGCAAATTATGCTTTATAAATGTGATAGATTATTGTGTTGTAAGAAATAGTGAAGGTGATGGTTTCAGAGAAACATGGAAAGAAATGTATGAACTGATGTGTAGGGAAATAAACAGAACCAGGAAAACAATTTATACAATGACAACAGTAAGATAAAGGCATACTTTGAAAGAATTAGGAACTCTGACAAGTTTGACATGCCCAACCATGATTCTGGAGGACTAATGATAAAACATGCTACCCATCTCCTAATAGAAAGGTAAAGGACTCAGAGGGCAGAATGAGATAAATATTTTTTGGATGTGACTAGTTTGGACATTTGTTTTACTTATCTATACGTGTTTATAACAGGGGCTTTGTTTTTCTTTCATTCTCAATTGGGGGAGAGAGAATAGAAGGCAGATTTTTACCAATTGAAAATATGTATACATACATATAGATATATAGATATAAACCATCATGCCCTTTCCAGAAACAATAATGGTATTGAGTTGGTTATTCAGAGCAAGAAATAGAAGTGTTTTTGTAGAAGGGGAGGGGCACTGGTGATAGCAGGGCACATCAAAAGATTGATGGAACAGCCAATTAAATGGAATATGAAATGAGATCTGATTGTAAAAGGCGTTTTTGTAAATTAGGCTTCTACAACACTGAGTTTGTGTCTCTTTACAGCATGCAATACTCCTTGTGGGCTCTCTCTCCCAACTCCCACTGACACTGGTAGATTGGTTCCCCAGAAGGCAATGACTACTTCTCTTTTCAAAGTTCAAGGAAAGGGTAATGCTGAGAGCCTAGGGTCTCCTAGTACTGTCACTCATGACCCCCCACTAACGTACTCCCTATTGTTTGTAGAGTTGATATCAATTAGCTCTTAGAAAGAGATAATTTAAAAAGTTGGTCCAAAAATATCCTTCCAGTGTCTGGGACACACTCTCCCACACAAGTCCATATAAAGTCCAGGGTAAAGTAAGATTGAGCTTAGAGAATACAGGTTACCAAAAGGTACCTCCCAGATTCTGGTTTCCTAAAAATCTTTGATCTCCCTTATTGTGGACCTCAGGTAGCTCTCCCTTATAAAGTCTCAAAGCTGGCTTTCCTCTTCTTGTGTCTAGTTTGTCCTTGGGTCACGGCTCCAGTGGGAGGGAAACAAAAGAAGACACTCTCCCTACCTGTATGAGAAGTTCCTTCTCAGAGGCCTGCTTGAAGCTATTCTTCCACTAGGCTGATTTCTTGTTGGAATACCAGATTCTAAACTGGCCTTGAAGTTTTTTTCTAAGAGCCACAGGGTTAAAATGGTTCTCTTCAACCAAACATAAGTCATTTCTTATATGACCTAAAGTGCCTTCCTTCATTTTGTACCTAGTTTACACCTTTGATTGACTGGTTGATTCAATAGAGGTGTCTAGGAATTGTTCACACATACTTTATACCTTTGATTGGTTCTGGTAATTCAAGCAGATAGATGTTCTCACTTAATAAAGGTATCAGGATAGTAAAGCATCTTGTTACTTACATTAACTGGGATTGAGGAGTGTGGGACAGAAAAGGTATCATTACTGGAAATGGTAATAAAGTATATTATAAGATTGTTTTATAATACCCTTTACATATTGAAGAGAGGACAGAACAAATTTCTAAATTGTACAAAAGTGCATTTCCCCCTTTTAAAAGTTAACTCTCTATTGCCAAATACAGGACATCTTTAAAACTGAAGTGCTTTGGGGGGGGGGGGGGGATTGTAAAATTTTGTAATAGTTGTAAATTGGTCTGTGCATTGTAAAGTGATTTAAAATCATTAGAGTGGCACATTTTTTTAAAGTAAGTGCTTCAAAGGAAAATGAGTAAAGAAGCATTATAGTGTATTAATGGAGCTCAAGACATCTTAAATTGATTTTGAAATTAAGCATCAAAAACTGCAACTTAGAAAAATTTAGGGAAACCATTATATAGCAATCAAAAAAAATCTTGAAATTTAGGAAATTGCACATTAAGGATGTCAGTCATTCTGATTTGGCAAGGGCAAGGATGTTCAGTGACAAGAAAACAGACTGTTTAAAATGTCCTTAAAAACTGAACTGTGCAGAAACTACCACACTTTATCTTTTGCTTTGGACCTATTTCCAAGTGAGATCATGTATGTAAAAATGCTTTTTGTAACCTTAAAGCACTCCGTATATGTCACTGTTCTTTTTCTTGTTATGCATTCGTTTTGCATCCAGAGATAATCACAGGGATTATAAGGAAAAATTAGCTAGTATATATGAAAATGCTTTGAAATAGCTCACATTTCTGTCTGTGAATGTCAGAACTGAAACTCAATCCAAGCCTCCCCTGAAAGTCTGGTGCTCTTCCCAGCATTCCACAACCTCTTTTTAAAGAATCCCAAGTACTAGGGAAGTAAACCATTTTCTTTTTTTTTTTTTTAAGCAATCAGGGTTAAGTAACTTGCTCAAGGTTACAGGGCCAGTTATTTCTGGGTGTGGTGCTAAGTATCTGAGCCCCTGATTAGATTCCCAGGATCCCTACGTCATCCTGACACTGGAGCCGGTGCTCTTACTCACTGTGCTACCTGGCTGCCCCGGAAGTAAACCATTTTCACTAGTCTTTACCTACCTGGAGCTCCTATTTCTCCTGGCCATATGCAAAGGTTAGCTTGTTTAGAGGACACATCCATTTCTTTCGTCAGGCCAAAGAGCTGACCATCTTGGCATTCTCTGAGTGTAAAAGGACTGTTCTCCAGCTCCGGACTCAGGAAAAGATTGAGCTTCCCATGTGTTACCTGAATGCCACCCTATTGGAGAATATTCCTGGTTCCATTCCACCCAGGATTGGTACTTAGATTGGAGTTGTTGTCTTCAGTCTATTTCAGGTTCTTCCAGCCTGTTGTCTGATAGAATGCCAAGAGGGCCAGAAACCAATGTCACAGCAGCTGTCTCTTTCTTTTCCAGTTACTCTGCTCTTTCTCTAGTCCCTCAGTAACATGAGCTACTGAGAGCTCTAATCCAGTGAAAGATTCTGTTCTGATAACAGGCATCATGGGCTCAGCACTACTCTGTGAATATATGTCCCTTATCTTTAAGAATTCTCAACACTTAAAAGGATTTGGGATGTAGATATGAACTCAGGTAAAGGGCTGGGCATTGGGGAGAGGCAAGGGTGGTGAAGAGGGAAAAGTACTAGTTCAGAGGAATCTTGATTGGCTAGGAGGGTTAATGAGTGCTATTCAACACCAAGATAGGTGTGAACCATTGCAGAATGGGTCCTAGAGTGAAGACAGAACTGGATTGAGATTTGTGTTAGAATCCCAGCTTTAATCTACTACCTGTGTAAACTTCCCTTCCATTTCCGGGCCTCAGTTTCCTCATGAGCTCTAAGGTCTCTTCCAGCTCAAAATCTGTGATCCTGTGATCCTTTTCTGGAGGTCTTAAAGAAAAGGATGGCTTCCTCCCATGCTTGATAGAGTTAAGAATGCCAGGCACAAGGGTGGCTAGGTAGCACAGTGAATAGAGCACTGGCCCTGGAGTCAGGAGGACCTGAGTTCAAATCTGGCCTCAGACACTTAACACAAAAACTAGCTGTGTGGCCTTGGGTAAGTCACTTAACCCCAACTGCCCTCCAAAAAAGCAAAAAATAAAAATAAAAAAATAGAAATAAAGAATGGTAGGCATAAACCTGAAGGCAGCAGGGGAGATTCCTGTCTGTGGATGCATAATGTAATGAAGATTCCCCATTCTGCCTAAAGGGCACTTTTTAATCTACTGAGCACACTATTCCCTGCCCTGTGTCATGTTCATCTTCATGGAGTATTCTTTTCACTAAAGCCAACATGCACATAGAAATAACTCAGTAAATGTCATCCCCAGCAAAAGCTCTTCCCTTCACAACAACATGGACATCTGACCCACTCTCTTTGCTTTACTACAAAAATGATGAGCAAATTGGAACAGTCATGAAGTCCTTAGAAACAGAGGTCACAGGGTAAAAAAAATTGAGAGCCTGTGGCTGAAATTGACTAAGATCTCATCTGGCTTAAACTTTGTGTATTTTTCAAAAGCTGTTACCTTTTTATAACTAGTGTGAGGAAGAGGTTTTGTGTTTGTTTGTTTTGATCTTCTCTAATAATATAGTTCCCTTGCCATATCCTTTTCATCTCTTGCTTCTGTAAGTTGGGAGGAGCAGAACAGCTCTTTGACTGGGTCAATCAGTGTTCCTTGTAGTGTTTGAAGAAACTGGAGGGGAAATCTAACTGGGTAAACTAGTTTCTTTTCTGGGAAAAGCATCATCATCATAACCGGAAGGAAAGATTAATTCAAGGCCCTGGGGAATTTAAAGCGAAAATCTTTGGGCAGCAAGATGGGTCTAATGCAATCATTCATTGATTTGAGAGAGAGGATATGTCAGAGGTATTAGAGTTCCAGTGAGGCAAGCCGACAAGGCAGAGGATGGCCTGCCAACCTTTGCTTGATCCTTCTGCAGTAGAGATTACTGGCAGGAAGGTCAGAAATATTCCCTCTTCCCATTCCCTTTCTTCTTCACTTACCAAGTCAATTCCCCTCCAGCTATGCTCAAAAACAATTCCTATTCAAGAAATTCACTATTTCCTTTTGACTTGCCACAGTTAAATCTGATCAGATATGAATGAGGGGAGGGAGGAAACTGACTTAGCCTCATTTAGTGAGCCTTGGTAGGGAGCTTAGACACAGTTAAGCACGGTGAATTTGTGTTTCAGATGGCAAACTGACCTAACCAAAGTACGGAAACTGGCACAAGGTTGGATGATCACAGTGGTGTGGTCCCTGTGAAATGTGATTGAGGCAGATGGCTCCATCAGGAAGCCCAACTATCTTAGATTAATGTTCTTATTCAGTCGTACCACTTTTGGATCCTGGAGAATTCCTGACAAAACAGCATTCATCATTAGCCTGATGCTTTCTCCCTTTAAATAATAATCTCTGATATTTGTATAGAGTTTGAAGGTGTCCCAAGCACTTTACATATACGTTTGAGCCTCATAACAAGCTTGTGAAGTAGATGCCATCAGCATTTTCTCCCCATTTTACAGATGAGAAACCTGAGGCTTTGCCTATGGTCCCTTGGTTAGTAAATATCCCAGGTAGGACTCAAGCCATGGTCACTAACTTTGGAGTCAGAGGCCCTGGGTGCCTATCCTACTACTCATTTCTGTGTGTCTTTGGGAAGACAAACCACTCTCTGTGGGCCTCCATTGCCTCATCTGCAAAATAATCAGGTTGGACCAGATGACATACAAAGTTTCTTCCAGGTCTGCATCTCTGACCAAGTCAATCAGTCTGTCTTCTCCATTATGTTGCCCCTCACCAAGTTTTTTTGGAACTCAAAATGACCTAGTTTAGGTCCCCTGACTTTATGTTGGTGAATATAAAAACTGCCTAAGGAAGATAGTTTTCTGTTTTCTTTAAGTAGACAGACAGACAGACAGACAGATAGATAGATCGATAGATAGATGGATGGATAGACGGACGGATGGATGGATGGATGGATGGATGGATAAATGGATAGATAGACAGGAAAACTACCACAAAAATCTGGACAGGCTGATAAATCTGGATGATGTGAACCTCCAGGAGAATGTCCCATCACTCTGATGGCAGCAAGGAGAGGGTTTGGAAATGGAAGTGGAACAAGGAGTGTGATTACCCTTCTTGCTTCATTGGTTATAGGGGATATGGGAGATTGATGAGAGAAGGTGAAAGGGAATAGGAATACAGTGTTTTCTGAGAGGATCTCTGTCTCCATTAGCACTAGAAGCTGAAAGGGGTGGGGGGGGTGGAGGGAAAAAAAGGGTATGGGCATTTATTATGTACCAACTATGTTCTAGGCACTGTACTAAGTACTTTATTTCATATGATTTTCCCAACAACTCTGGGAGATGGATGCTATTGTTATCCCTATTTTATGGGTGAGATTGAGGCAATTCAGACATTAAATGTCTTACCAGTACCACAGAGCCAATATCTGAGGTCTTCCTGACTCCAAGGACAGCCCTCTATCCATTGTGTTACCCAGCTACCTCGGGGTGGTCTAAAATGAAGGGAAGACAGTTGTTTCCTTGTATGTTTCCTTGTACATCATTCCCCTGCAGCCCTCCTCCCTTGCTGTATTCAATTGACTGTAACCTCGGAGTGGTATGTGCAGAAACCCTTTGGAGGCTGCATTAGCTTCCTGATGCTTGTTATTCCTCGTGTACCCTAGCTGGCAAATTCCACCTTCCTGCTCCTCTAATTGCAGTGATTCAGAGTCACTTTTAAAGTCTCCCTTTAAAGTTCTCCCTGTCCTATCTAGAGCATTATTGATATTCTCTACCATCCTCCACAGTACTTCCACTCCTCCTCTGATTTCATTGCCTGGCTCTGTCTTCTGCCTTCCCACCCACCCACGACCAACACTCTGGCCTCCCAGTTCTCCAACCCTTTCGATTCCAAGAACCTCTCTCTCCAGTCCACCTGACCCATGCAAAGTGGGTATTTTCTCATTCCTGCTCCAGGTGCTCAAACTTCTAATAATATCTCTTCCAGTCCCCCTCCAAACCAAAGGAAAATGAAATGAATCTGGAATGACCTCCTGATGAAGCCATGCTGGCCTTCTTTGGTCATCACTTTGTCCTTCTCTGTTTGTCCCCACTGATTTAGCCTTTCTGTACTCCAACCTTTCAGTGATTACCAGCAGCAAGCCCGGCAGTCACATGGGTCAGTCATTTTAGCCTCCTGAAAGGTAGTTCTGGGCCTGGTGGCTCGACCAGGAACAAGAATCAAGAACGCCTAGATGTTCTCCTCCTGTCACCTCATCTTGGGTATCACCTCCCAATGTGCCACTTTTGTTCAGACCTCTCCAGGCCAAAGATCAATTGCGGTGGCAAAGAAAACAAGCAGAGTAAGAGTTGAGCAACTTCACCTCTGTTGTTGATGACCATCTTGCCACCCACCTTGAAACCTGGACCTATTCTAGTTCTCATCCCTTGGGGCAGCTAGATGGCTTAGTGGATGGAGAGCTGGGCCTGGAGTCAGGAACACCTGAGTTCCCATTAGGTCTGGATGTGTGACCCTGGACAATTCACTTAGCCTCTGTTTGCCTCAGTTTCTTCATATGTAAAATGAGGATAATGATAGCAGGGTGGTTCTGAGGATCAAATGAAATAGTATTTATAAAGTACTTAAATGTCAGTTTTTATTATTCCTTTTTTGACCCCCTCCCTTTTGATAAATACAGGTTCTTTTTTTTTAAAGACCTACGTCCTTGTGTTTTTCTGCCAACCTCAGACCCATAGCCATCCTGACGCTCTTCTTACTGGTCTTGCTCTGCCTTTGTATGCCTTCTTCATTACCTGCCCTTGTGTCCATGTTCTGAATATGGCTTTTTCATTTTCATCTTAGTCACTTCTCTGTGTGTCTATATCATTCTCTTCAGATGATTCCTTTGCCTTTTCATTCGAACCATTTGTCTTTGTAGCTTCACAATTTTAGCTGTTATTAATAAATATTCCTTTTTCTCACTTTCCTGTTTATTTGGGATTGGGAAGGTGTGGGGAGAAAAAGGAACACAGTTGTTATGAAAGTAGTAGGAAAGATAAGCCATGTATATAAGTCCTCTTTGGTGCCGTTCTTTGTATACTGAAATGGTCATATTTATGGAGGATGTCAAGTTCATGATAAAAAAGAAATTATTAAAAAAGAGAGGGAATCCAGAAGCTGGGAGCAGCTTAATGTAGGGAAACTTGCTGTTGTCATAGTTAGGGAGACAGGGCCAGGCTGCAGCCTATACCACAACTAACCTCTCTCCTCCTCTGAGACTGTAAATATGGAGATTGAGCTAGTCCAGGATTCTGAGCCTGTGTTTCTGAATTGTCTGTTAAGCTGCACAGCTCCATTGTTGTCTGGAGGAAAAAGCAAGAGAAGCAAGGGGCATCTCTTTGGGGCACAGTCGTGCAACACTTCGGACAATCTGGTTGCCTAGGTGGCTTTTTCCTCTGTTCGTGTTATTGTGCCCCCACTGTGTCATGGGTAACACTGGGGTAACTCTTATCCATTGAACTTAATGCACAGTATACATCAGTGACGTGTGCTATAATGACTCTTGTTAACATTACCAATTACAACCCTGACCATACTTTCTGAACCCAGCCATATTCTCTCTGGTCTGTTTTTGCTAGAAAACACAGGACCCTAATGGTTGTACTCAGAAGCCAGAGATCCAATTCAGGGCCAGTTCCCACATAGACATCCCTTCGTATTACTAGGCATGCTCATAGCGCACAATTCGGTGGGAACAGATCATCGTTTTGCATGGAAGGGAGGAAGGAAATATGCATTTATTAAACACCTACTATATGCTAGCACTTTACTTTATAGATATCTTCTTTGATCTTCAATACAACCCTGAGAGCTAGGTGCTCCTGGTATCTCCATTTCACAGTGGATATTGAGAAAGTCAAACATAAAGTGACTTATCTAGGGTCACACATATGGGAAGTATCTGAGGCTGGTTTTGAAATCAGTTCTACCTAACTCCAGAACCAGTGTTTTATTCCCTGGGCCACCTAGCTGCCCGGGACCTAAAACTAGGAAGCAGTTTTCCTCTTTCTCCGATGTACACTTTGCCTACTCTTATCTCCTGTTTCGAAACTTCAGGTGTAGAACTCTTAATAGAGTATCCTTTTTCAGAACTGAATTCAGTCTTTGGGTTTTTTGAAAGAAGAATGGGGCCAAGGATAGGTCATTGGATGTAAAGAAAATTTATTCTTTGCGTGTCCGTGTTGGTTTTTTCTCCTTGTCTTTCTCATTCTTGAGATGATCAGAACCCATAGCAGAGGGAAATACAGTCCTTGTTGTTACAGAAGAGCCAGTGGGTTGGAAGCCCAGGTGTATGTAAATAAAGGCACTTAGAAACAATGGAAGCCTACCCAGTGTAGCAGAGGAAACAAGGAATTTAAGATGTTTTCAAAAGTCAAAGTGCTATCTGACAGTGGAGGATGAGGTGGCAATATCTAAAGGTAGGAGAGTGAGTTGGAGAAAGGAATCCCTTGCAGTTGACTCCCATTAGGCCCAGATCTCCTATGCCTCCCCCATTTTTAATCACATCCCCTCTTCTTCCTGCAGTTCCTCAGGAGTCTGGGGCTTTTTTCATTTCATTTTCTCTTACAAACAGACCTTTATCCATCTCTTCTTTTCCTGGGACACCAACCTGGGTCTGCACTGAAACCAGACCATGATGCAGCAGCCCAAGTTCTGGTTTTGCTCTGCTCCTCAGACCTCAGTGCTAAGAAGTGAGAGGGGGTGAGGGCAGAGTAGAAGGCTTTGCTTGTCTCTGAGCATCAGGCTGTGAGCTAGCTCCTTAGGGCAGGGATCCCCAGCACAGTAAATAGAGCACCTGCCCTGAAGTCAAGAGGACCTGAGTTCAAATCCAGCCTCAGACACTTAACATACACACACACACACACACACACACACACACACAAAACTAGCCATGTGTCCTTGGGCAAGTCACTTAACCCCAATTGCCCTACCTTCCCCTCTCAAAAAAAAATGCTTGTTGACTGCCTCACTGACTGACTTACTCTTCGACAGCTTGACTTTCAGCTCTGCTTCTCAATCAATGCTAAAGAAGATGGTGGGGGAGAGCAGGGCAAGCCTGGAAAGGGTGGGGACCCTCAACCTTCAGCTATTACAAAAGGGGAGAGAAAATAGTCTCTAATCAATAGCCCAGACTGTGAACTTTATTGGTTTTCCTGCCTGGGGTGGGGAAGCAGTCTGGAAACTGCACAGTGACTAACTAGCTCCATGTTGAATGTGGAAAGGACTCCAGGACTTACATCACTGCACATGCAGAAGGTTGAAATGGAGGGAAAAAGCTCAGAATTCTATTACAATATGTTAGGAACATGTCCGTCCATTAGGTGGTAAAGACTTTCGGCTTACCAAAGTCCGCTCCTTCATACTGGAGATCCAGATCAGCACAAAAAAGCCCCAAACCTGTGTCCTGTGCATAGACACTTAAGTCTTTAACCCACAAGGAGAACAATAAACCTCTCTTCTCCAGCTCCAAATATTTGGACAAGGGGAGGGAGTGGAATTTGCTGATGACTGAAATGTTTTTGCATGCTTTTTATCACCAAAGTTGTGTATAGATCACATTGAACTGGGCAAAGAGAAGTTGTAGATTTAAAAGAAATTATTCACTGATGTCCCAGTTCCTTGGAAAAGCCTTCCTGAAACTGGAATTGCTTAGGTACCACAACGTTTTAGCAAGGCAGGCTGTTCCTCCAGCCATTTTCTCCATCAATGCTTAAGTAATATTCCCACAAGTACACATACACTTTGATTTTCATCTTGATTGAAAATGTCCTTCATAAAAGCTAGCAACTCCAAATGACCTTCCTTACTTTGGAAAGCATCATTTTCCTTCTAGCCATAATCCAATAAAAGTATTTTTGTTTTATGAACAAAACATGCTAAAATTCTACCTGCCTGAAAAACTGTAGACAGCTACAGTTTATAAAGTTTATTCTCACATGCACAGAAAGTTGTTTCATAAGAAGAGGCAGATGTAGAGTTCAAAATGAAACTGAAGATATGTAAGTCCTAGAGAAATTAGTTTCCAAGCCCTGCTGTGCACTTGAGCCTTAACATTCATTATGTGTGCTGATATATTCCTGACACGAAGGATGTGAAAAGCCAAGATATCGTTGAGTATTTGCTGAGTCCCATTGTTGGGGGAACCTTAGTCTAATGCAGGGCTTCTTAAACTTTTTCCTCTTGTGATCCCTTTTTGGCCATTTGTTGATGTTGCGTGGCCTGGGGGCATACACAGTGCAGAGTGCCAAGGCTGCAGTGAAATTGTGCTATGCCATGCAACATAGGCAAGTGATGCTGGAAACACCTCAGATTCATTACTTGTCTGATTTTTAATTCAGTTTTGGTCGTTGTGTATTTGGAAACCTCTTACTGTTGCCAAATTTTTTGCAAACCCATGTGGGGTTTCAACCCACAGTTTAAGAAGCACTGGGCAGGGGCGGCTAGGTAGTGCAGTGAGTAGAGCACCAGCCCTGGAGTCAGGAGGACCTGTGTTTAAATCCAGCCTCAGACACTTAACACAAAAAAACTGGCTGTGTGACCTTGGGCAAGTCACTTAACCCCAAATTGCCCTCCAAAAAGCAAAAAAAAAAAAAAGAAGCACTGGGTAAAGCAGAAGAGAGAAAATGGAGTCTTCTCTCTTGCATTCCTACTTTAACCTTCAGTAAATCTTGTGACTTTGAATCAGATCCTCAGACTTCATCTTATCATGGTTCTGCCTTCTTGACGGGCAGACTAGAGGGCAGCAGTGCCTGATGGGGAGAGCAGCTAAACCTGAGTTCATACTCCCAGTTCTGCCAATGACCTACTGCATGACCAGAAGTAAGTTCCTGTCCTTCTTTGGACTTCAGTGTCCCCTGACAAATGGACATGATGAACTCAGCCTAGCCACTTCCCAGCAGTATGATAAAAATACCAGTAGACATTTAATGAGGATGTGCTTTGAAGTAGTAAGAGTGCTAGGCCATGCTGTAAAATAGAGAATGACTGAAGTATAGGCTCATGAGAAACTACAACCTTTTCTCAAAACTCTCAAGAAAAAAAAAGAGGAAAAGGATCAGGTTAATCAGCTCTTTCTTCCCAGCCCTTGAGTTCCATTAGGATGTCAGGTCATTGTAAGTAGGAATTGGTTTCTTCTTTGTACTTATATCCCCAGCATCTAGCCTAGGACCTGGCACATAGTAGGTGTTTAATAAATACGTTTTGATTTCTTAATTACTAATAAGTAAGACACTTATAGAAATGAGTAAGACAAATGGCATGCATCAATCTGGCCCATTGAAGAGCTTACTTAGGAAATACAGAGAAAGCTGGCTTCCCATAGAGATTCGACCTAACACTTGACAAGCAGAAATGAGATCTTTACTTTATTGGGTTCTTTTTAAATTAATTTATTTTTAGTTTTCAACATTCACTTCCATAAGTTTTAAATTTTCTCCACCTCCCTCCTCTCCTCCCTCCCCAGGATGGCATGCAATCTGATATAAGCTCTACATATGCAGATCTCACTTTGAATCACAGGTGAGACTTCAGTTGACACTGCAAACCACTTCCTCTGCCAAATTTGCTGATGGCTAAAAAGCCAAAGAAAGGTTGTTGGCTCTTCTATACAACAAAATGAGCCTTCTTGGAACCAAACAGATCAGTAGATGAATGGATGCGAAGGTGTAGTGTAAAGTCAACTTCTGAGCATATCTTCAATAATATATCTGGGCAGGCCCAAACTTCCCTATTTTAGCCTGGCCCCTGCAGTAAATAACTCTTCATAGATTGTAGTTCATCCCCTGTGTCACAGACATGTTTGAGGCCAAGCATCTTGGAGGTCTTTCTTCTGAAGAGGTTCCAGCCCTCAGGTTAAATTTATCTATTCTGCTTGTCTAGGCTTGTAGCCCTGGTCAACTTGGGAGCTTTGCCATGATTGTTGCAAGCATTGCTTGGGAACAGGCTTGCTTACTTCACCCCATTTCTCTTCATATGCTCTCTGTTCAGCCAGAGTGGACTCGTTGTTTCCTGACTCCATGCTTTTCCATAGACTGAACTCTGTATCTTCAGTGTACTCCCTCCTCACCTTTCTTTCCTCTACGAAACACTTTCAAGTCCCCCCAACCCCACACCCCTCCATTCCTGAGATAACTTTGTATTTACTTTTGATTTATTTAACTCTGTTCATATTATGCTCGCTCAAGTAGAATGTAAGCTCCTTCAGGTGAGTGCTTTTGTTTCTGTCACCAGTACCAAGCACAGAACTTTGCCAATTAACATTTGATGAATGCTTGTTAAATCTTATTAAAGTTGGAGGACTGGAGGTACCACTGGGCTAGTCCTGGTATCCTGCTGCTTTGCTGTATAGACTGGGACTAGTTACTTAACCTTTCTAAGTTTCATTTTTCCCAGTGAGCAAAATGGAGGTGCTTTATGCCTATGCTAAAATATGTCGAGAAGTTACTGGGTAAATTGGCTGTTAGAATCCTATCAGTTAAATCTCACTGAGCTCCTATAATGTTTATGGCCGATATATTTCTTGGCATTGTCTTTACTTATATTTACTGCTTTTGACTGACTCCAAGCTACAAGTTAATCTTGAGTACCTACTTCCCATGGTGACCATATATTTCCGATGGTACCTTCATGCTCCCTTAACTTTGGTCTTACATTGGCAGGGCATGGTCCTCAGGGGACAGTGGTGCTTTTTCCTCTCTTATTTTGTCTATCACCAGCCCTTCTCATGCTGCTTCATTGTTACTTTCCATTTTCTTTTCTGGTCCAATGGGGTAAGGCCATGGTTCCGGAGCCCTTTGGCAGAGAGGAGAGTACTACAAATATTCTTTCTTCTCCCACCCCTTGGCTATTCCATATGGATCTCCAAATTTTAATTGTGCCTGTTTGAGAATTCATGAAGCTGTAGTTTGAACTCCCAGAAACCACCATTTTGTGGTCTCACTTAAAATATAATGGCCTCAGAATCCAATGATTTTAATGCATATGAGAGAGGAAAAGAAAACCCAGAATTTATCCATAGACCCTCTCATACATCTCTGAAAGCATAATTTTTTTAGGTTGAGCTTGTCTTGGGGACTGCCATCTCTCTAGTGACTGTGAACATCATTTTCTACCCTCTGAGATTAAGTTTCTTTTCATTTATTCTAAGCAAGTTCTTGCAGTAGCCTGATTTGACCTACCAAGTTGTACAATCTATGCATCTGGGGGAGTAGGGAGTAGAAGGAGGAAAGGGAAGGCAAGTTCTACAGTTTCAAACCCCTTGCGTGTTAGCTACAGCATAATTGTATTTTTGCTTTACACCTATATCATGGTTGGGTAAACAAAGTTATCCCCAATGGTAAATGAGTAATCTTTTTCAGTAGTATCAATTTCCAGAGCTTTGGCCCCATGAAATGAAATATCTGTTAGTATGTTTACCATTACCAGTCCAACTCATAAGGTTGTATTGATTAGATTTTTGCTGTGCAAAAATACCATGTTATATCAGGGTGAAATCAATATGGGTGTGTATTTTTTATATACAAATTGCATTTGGCTCCAAAGGAATATTCTTCGTTAGATCAGAAATAAATCTAGAAAGAAAATCCAGTAAAGCATCCAAAAATGAAAAAAAAAGACTTCACTTTCCTGGCCCTCCAGCCCTATGCCCTGATTATTCGTTTCTTCGTGGACTTAGCTGTCAGGGGATTTCTTTTCTCCTCAAAGCAGATCAGTGGACTACACAACCAAGGCTTGTTGATAGCATCATCACTGTGAAATGCATTCTTTCAAATGAGATAATGCCACAAACTGAGCTCGTTCTGATATTTTGGGAACAGCAGAAACAGAACTAACCAGCAGCCCTCGAGAGTTCTGATGACAGCGTCACGGGCTTCCTATAAAGCATCCAAGTTCTTTTCTCTTGGAGCTCTTAATGCTTCAGAAACATCCAACCAGATGGGCTAGGATTATTTCCAGAAAGCAATTAAGGCAGTTACTGAAGCGATGGGAAGGCATTAGTGTGTATAAGCAAATAGCAGAGTGGCAACCCCACAAGTTGGACTAGTTTGCATTGTATTTGGTTAAAGCTGAGCTTCAGAGATAATGAAGATGGTTTTAGAAAGCTTGAAAGTGGTTTGTAAGAAGTGGTGAATATGGATTGCTTGCATGTGGAAAGCCGCTGTTGATCAGGACAATAATTCTTTGGCTACTCTAATAAAACTAAAGGTGCTTTCCCCTGACTTGATTATCCTGCCATTGTGATGGTCAGGAGCACCTTGGGTAGATAGGACTCTACAAACATTAGGTACCCTATTGTATGTATAGCCTTGCCAATGAGTATATACAAGCTGGGAGCCTCCCCAGGTTTCCACTACACTCTGTCTTCCCAAGTCTTAGAGCTGTAAAAATTTTCTTACCCTTCCTCATTTCATCCATTTTAATAGTTGGTACATCACTAGAATCTTAGTCTCCAAGAACTAGAAAGGACCTTTGAGATTACCTAGTCCTTCTCCTTCCTTTATCATAAAAGAAACTGGGCCTTTGAGAAAATGGGAGCCCTCTGATAGGAGAGGATGTTGAAAGGAGATCAGAACTTTGCAAAGAGGCTGGTTCATTTGAAAAGGGTAGTGGCTTTCAGTCATTCAGGTTTGTCTGACTCTTTGTGACCCTGTGGACCATACTGTCCATGAGATTTTCTTGGCAAAGATACTATGATGGTTTGCCATTTCCTTCTCCAATGGATTAAGGCACAGAGGTTAAGTGACTTGCCTAGAGACACACAGCTAGTGTCTGAGGCCAGTTTTGAATTCAGGTCTTCCTGACTCCAGGCCTAGCACTCTATACACTGAGCCCCTGGTTATCTCCTAGGCAAGTAGAAGTTAAGGGTCTTGCCCAAGGTCACATAGCTAGGAAGTATCTGAGGCCAGATTTGAACTCATGTGTTCCTCACTCCAGACCCAACCCTCTATCTACTGAACTTTCTAGCTGCTTCTAAAAAGGAACTACACAGGCAGAATTGGCCACCTTTGCTCTTTGGTCTGGAGCTGCCCCCAGTGCCCCAAATAGGTGTTTAGCCCTTAGAATAGGCAGTGGAAACACTTCCTGGCTGCTTTCTTATCAGTTTACTTGGTTTGTGTGTCTTCGCAAACTCTGGCAAGCAGTGACATGACTTTCCTGTGTTATAATACTAAAAACTAGAAATAAGTGCCCCCCACAAATGCTCATAAGGTACCAGTGAATGGGTGTTCAGTACATACCCTTGCCACAAAGGCACTATGGAAAGGCTTTTAAAAAGAAGTGAAGAGAAGCTTCACAAATGATATATTTAAGTGGCTTGGAGAACAGCGAATGGTAATTTCAGTGGTAAAAGTAACTTGGAATGATGTACAAAGTCAGAGCGTCCCTGCAAACTGCTCCTGTACTCAGGCAGCTTTTAAAGTCTGCAAAACTGACACAGTGTGAGAAGGAAATCTGTCTGGTTTGTTCTCTGATGGATGGCAAGAGATATATATCCATGCTAATTGAAAGCCTAGAACTTAATGGGAAGTATGCATTTATTAGTGATGCATTCCCTTGGGAAGGCTGTGGAATTGGGCCTTGTATTATCTGAGCGATGTGGTAGATCATGGCAAGTTCCCTTGGGATTAATTCTCATTATGGGAAAGTCACCATTAGGTTACTGGACAGGTAACACCAGCCCTCGCAGTCAAAAAAAAAATTCTGGAAGCTCTAAGAAAAGGAAATATTGCTGAAGACTAAGTGGAAAAGGTGAAATCACAAGTGTATTTGTAAATGTTAGGAAGCTCAGCTTTCACTATCAGGCAAAAAGCCCACAGAGTGGGAGATGGGATTTGTTCCCGACCACTCCCATCTCTTCATTTAACCCTTGGTCCTTACAGGAGTTCAGTGAGACAATATGAGGTGCTTTTATAAGCATCTGGGTTTTTTTTAACAGTTTCTATTGCAGTTTTTGCCTTTTATATCACCTGTATTGCCTACTGTATCCCTTGTCCCTTTCTCTCCAAGAAAAGCATCCTTTATCACAAAGAATTAAAACAAGCAAAAATAAAGCAGCAACAAAACTAACCAACATGATGAAAACGTCTGGCATTCTATGCAGTATTAGCCATCGTTCCTCACCTCTGAAGAGAAGAGAGGGAAGGGCCTTCCCATGTCTCTTGTTTGAGACCAAGCCCGGTCATTATGATTTCATAGTATTAAGTTCCTACTGTTGGGGTGTTTCTGTTCTTTACATTTACCTTGCTGAAATCATTTTTGTGTATTGTTTGCCTGACTCTCTGTACTTTGCATCAAATCATAAAGTGCCTTTGCCCACTTCTCTGTATTCCTCACAGTCATCATTTCTTACAACACTGTAATGGGCCATTATGTTCTCTTGTTTAGGCTTTCCTCAATTGATGGCATCTACTTCGATCCAATTTCTTTGCTACTACAAAAGGTGCTGTTATAAAATATTTTATGTATGTGGGGCCTAGTAGTTTAATCTCTAGGTCAGAAGGTAGCGACATTTCAGTCACTTTCTTCAACTAATTAAAAATTATTTTCCTATGTGGTCGAACCAATGCAAAGCTCTACCAACAGTAGATTAATGTACTCATATTTCTATGTTCCTTACCATCTTCTGTCATCTTTGCCAATTTGCTGGGTATAAGGTATAATACCACAGAGTCACTTTACTTTGCATTCCTCTTACTCTTAGTGACTTGGAGCACTCTATTTTGGGATTATTAGAAGTTTATAATTCTGGGGCAGCCTGGTAGCACAGCGAGTAAGAGCACCAGCCCCAGTGTCGGGATGACCTGGGGATCGAATCCTAGGCTCAGACACTTAGCACCCACCCAGAAACACCTGGCTGTGTAATCTTGAGCAAGTTACTTAACCCCAATTGCTTAAAAAATAAAAAAAAATTTAAAAGAAGTTTATAATTCTTCTTTTGAGAAATGTTTGTTCATAGTTTTCATCTACTTCCCTATTGGGGAAAATTGCTTTGGATCTTATAATTTTTGTTAGTTGCTTGTGAATCTTGAATGCGCAAACATCATTGAAAGCAGTGTCAGAGATAATCTATATAAATATTTTTCCTGGTCACCTACTTTCCTACTTAGCCTGGTTGTATTCATTTTATTAATGCAAAAGCTTTTCCATCTCACACAACTGAAATTATCTTTTTTATCTTTTGCAAATACTCCACCCATCCCTTCTCTGATGAAGAACTCACTTTTTGGCCATGGATATGAAAGGAATCCAATCTGCTTCTCATGTCATTTTCTTATTGTACGATCTGTCATATTCTGGTTATATTTCCATTCTGAGTTTATTGTGGTATTTTCTGCCAGATTACCTATCAATTACTGTCAGAGTTTTTCCCCAGGTAATTTCTGTTTTCAGTTTTGTTATACCCTGGGTTCACCTTTCCACTCCTTCCTTACTTCGGCCCCAGATTCTCTCCCTTAAGATGATGTTCAAGCACCATCTTCTTCATGAAGACTTTCCTGATCCTCCCAAATGCTGGTGCCTTTGATCCAAACATGTAATTCTTACCTGTCTAGTCTATTCCATTGATCTGTTTTTCTATTTTTAGCCAGTAACAAATAATTGTAGTGTTAACTGCTTTATAGTGTTGAGGTAGGAAAGTGCTATTCCACTGTCATTCCTACTTTAAAAAAAAAATTGGTCCTGACATTTATAGTTACTTTTGTTCTTCCAAATACATTTTATGATTTTTTCCTAGCTCTCTAAAATATCTCCTTGATAGTTTGATTGGTCTAGCAACCCCTCTATTCATAAGGTTCAGTAGCTTTATAATTGTTTTTATATTGGCACAGAGAAGCACACTGTTTATCCCTCCAATTCTTTAAGTTCTCCTTTATTTTTAAGGGGTATTTCATAATTTACATATATATGTTTTAATTACATTTCTAGTCAATTAATTCTAGATATTTCGTCCATTTTGTTGTTCCTCTGAATGAGGCTTTCTATTTTATTATCTCTTTCTTAATTTTTTTCTATATAGAAATGCAAAAATGCTGGGTTTTGTGTGTTTACGTGGTAACCTGCTAATTTACTGTAACTATTGTCTCAGTTTATTTGATGATTCTAAGCCATTGTGTCATCTGCATATAGGGCTGACATATATATGACATATATGCATATATGTCATCTTCATGGCTTTTATTTTTGTCTTACCACTCTTGTTGGCATTTCTTGAGCTATGTCACATAACAGCAGAGAAAGAGGACAGTCTTGCTTATTGGGAAAGCTTCTTGTGTTTTTTCATTGCATATACTGCTAGCTTTGGGTTTATTAGATACTACTTTCATTTGAGAAAAGCTCTTTCTATGAAAGTGTTCTGTGTCTGTGTTCTAGCATGAGTATTGTCACTGCTTTGTCAAAAAGGCTTTTTCTCTGCTTGTGGATGGCATGGGGTTTGGGATATTATTTGCTAATTATTTTTGTTTATATTTTTGGGAGAAAACTTTGTTTTGGATGTGGAAAAGTTAAGAACCATCCTTTTATCCTTTAAGCCAACAGGTCAAAAACCATATTGTTCATTTCTTACATCTTTCTCCCTAAAAATACCCTTGTTGAGGGAAATAATGGCAGCTGTTAGACATTCAAGAGAATCTGAATTTCGGTCTCTAAATATTAAGGGCCCGTTGGCAAAGGGCACACTCCTTTGTCATTGCTTCCCATATTACTTTGTGTTTGTGATCTGGGACTCTTCCTAGAGATAGAAATGTAAGACGATCCTTTACACACAGCTGCCTAAAGCACCTCTTCTTTCTTATTATGTCACAAAGCATTCCTTGAGTTTTGTGAATTGCTCTGATTTGGATAATATTAATAGTTTACATTTCTCTAGTGCTTTAGGGTTACAGAATGTTTTCCTCACACTAACCCTTTGAGGTAGGTAGGGTAAGGATTATTATACCCATTTTACAAAAGAGGGAACTGAGACTCAGAGGGTAAATGACTTGCCCAAAGTCACCCAGATAAGAAGTGACAGTGCTAGGAGTTAATGACAGGTCTGGCTGCAAGTATTTTTCTGTTTAAATATTCTTTTCTGATAGGTATTTCTGGTCATTTTTATTTAGGGGGGAAGGGGGCCTCACCCAGAGGCATGTTACACAAGAAAAAGGGAAGGAATTTTGTCAGGCAGAGGCAAGAGCTCTTTACCCAAAAAAAAAGCAAAGTGGCTCCAGGTCGGTAGCAATTGTACCGATTTATGGTATTTAAAACATTCCTTGATGCTTTAGGAAGTATGTTTTTAAAAAATCAAGGAAAAGAAAATCCAGGCAACAGTATTCACTCCTTTCTTCCCTTGTTATGTCAAAGATATAATATGGTTTGGAGATAATGCAAGTGCAGTCAAAGACTGTCAGCGTAGAAGATGATGAGAATATATTACCATGTCGTTTTTATTGTGGCAAATCATTTATGAAGATCAAATAAATTTAACTGCTTGAGGTTTTTGGTAAAAGGCTTGAGACAACAGGGGAAATACAGAGAAATTCACAAAATCTTAGAGTTGGAGGAGAAAAAGGGAACCATCTAATTCAGCCCATATCTGAACAAGTATTCCCTGGTCTACACCATTCCTGACAAGTGGACATCAGCTTCTGCTTAAGGTCTTCTAGGGAAGGGGGAGCCTGGACCTCCTAAAGAAGCTCACTCCACAGTTTTTTTGTCTCTCTCTTTTTTTTTTTTTTTTTGCTTTTTGGAAGGTAGAAAGCAGGGAAATTGGGGTTAAGTGACTTGCCCAAGGTCACACAGCTAGTAATTGTGTCAAGTGTCTGAGGCCAGATTTGAACTCAGGTCCTTCTGTCTCCAGGGCCGGTGCTCTATCCAGTGCGCAACCGTGCCAAAATTTGGCTCTTTGCAATTTCCACCCACTGTTGTTAACTCTTCAAAAACAAAAAAAGATTAATCCTCTTTCATATTATAGCACTTCCTAGTAAAGTCTTTTCTTTGTCAGGATCAATATCCCCACTTCCTTTAATTGATACTTATATGAAATGATCTCCAGGCCCTTTACCATTCCTGATCGCCAGCCTCTCAGTTCTCAGTACTTTATCTCTGTCGTTCCTAAAATATGGTGCCCAGAATTGAATATAGTACTCCAGGTGTGACGTGACCATGCCGTAGTTCAGCAGGGCTATCTTCCTCTTATCTTTAGATGCTACCACTCTCTTGAAATGCAGCTTCAGGTCATACTAGCTTTTATGCGTCCTCCTACATCATAATTTTGATGTATATTGAACTTGCAGTGTGCTGGAATCTTTTTTTCAAACATCTAGATAGCCACACTTCTCCCATCTTGTACTTGAGAAGTTTGGGTTTTGTTTTTCTTTTTTTATCGGACATCTAAGATTTTGCATTTATCCTTTTATGCACTTTGGCCTAATGTTCTGTTGCTGTTCGGTTGTTTCAGTTGTGACCCACTCTTTGTGACCCCATTTGGGGTTTTCTTGGGAGAAATCCTGGAGTGCCTTTCTCCAGCTCTTTTTAAAGATGAGAAAGCTGAGGTAAACAGGGGGAAGTGACTGGCTCAGGGTCACACAGCTAGTAAGCGTCTGAGGCCAATTTTGAACTCAGAAAAGTGAGTCTTCCTTCCCCAAAGCCTGGCACTCTCTCCACTTCAGTACCACCCAGCTGCCTGGCAAGATCATTTTGGACCCTAACTATTACCCAGTGTATTGGATAGCTCATCTTCCACCTTTATATCCTCTGCACTTTTGAAAAATAGGTTCTCTGTGCCTTTGTCCAAGGCATTGTTTCAAAAGCACAGGACTAAGTGTTGGATCCTTGGGGTGCTTCACTGGAGACCTCCTTTCCAGTGGAAGTGGTTTTTTGGATCTGACCATTCAGCCAGTTCTGAATCCACTTAATTGTACCATCCTCTAACCCACTACATTCCATCTTTTCCTCAAGAGTAGCATAGGAGATTGTCAAAAACTTTACTAAAAAACGTTTTAAAAAGGAAAATGCAATTGTGACAAAAGTTAGTAAGAAAAAGTAAGGTATAATAATTTGATGAAAATCTCCCTACTTCTATATTCAAGATGGATTTTTATTAGAAAGCCTCCATTTCAGTGATGAATACTTGATTTTTTTGTACAGTGGTGAATTTAGTAAATTTTGAATGAATTTAAAAACAAAACTTTTTATAGAAACCATCAACTTAAAGATTAACTTGCTCATAATTTGTTTTTTTTCCAAGCTACCTAGAGCTAGAGTATTTTATAAAGGTTAAAACTTGCCTCTGATGTCTCCCATATAATTGCTAATTAGTAGAGACTAATTATTTAATCTTTATACTGCTTAGAATGTTGATATTTCCTTTTATTTGGTCTTCATTGGATTATAATCAGTGACTTCAGTTTCTTCATTCATACAGAGGCTTCTCCCTCACAGGATTATTATGTACAGATTCAAAGAGGTGAAACAAAATTGTTGTAAACCTTAAAGCACTCTACATGCCAACTCTTAGTTTTATTAATGAGCTTTTATTGGATATCTAGCCTATGTGCTAGGTGCTGTTAGTACAAAGACAAAAATAAAACAATCCCTACCCTCAAGGAGTTTGTGGGAAACACATTAGTGTTTACCAAATCAATTCAGACTTATTGGTTGGTCATGGAGTACTTGCAACCTGGAAGGTCAGGATAAATTTCAAGTAGGAAATGGTATCTGAGCTGAGTTTTGAAGAAAACAAGGGATTCTGGGAATCAAGAGCTATATCTTTTTAGTGTTAATTTCAGTTTACCATTTCTTCTGGCCATATTCCCTAATGATGCCCCTAGTGGTTTCATAACTCCCCACTAACTGTATCTTAGGCAATCTGGTGAAGCCCGATGGCCTGCTGCCATTTTGTATATCCCATTGGCCCAAATCTCTGCCTTTACCAACCCATTGAGAGAGGGAAGATTTAATGCAAATTAGGGTCTGAATGATTGGCATCCTTCTAATGTTCAAGAACATTTGCATGGTAATGGAGCATTTCCTTAACCTCTGCTGCCATAGGGGCAATGTCTTTGGACAGGCAGGTTTTCCCCATTATTAGCTCCCACAGCCACCACCACCAACCCCCAACATATTTTTTTAAGCAATTGGGGTTAAGTAACTTGCCCAAGGTTACAGGCCAGTTTTTTTGTGTGGGTATTAAGTATCTGAGGCCAGAACCAATCCCAGGTCTTCCCAACTCCAGGGCCAGCACTCTTACTCACTGCGCCACCTAGCTGCCCCGCAACATACTTTTCTAATTGTAGTTCTTGGTAAACACCGTTTGTTGGTGAGACTGAGGAAGGGCAGTAAGAGAACATAGTTGGAGAACAATGGAACAGTTAAGACTTGGAGTTTGGTGAGTATTTTACTTTGGGACTATAAGATAATACCAGTTACTCATGAACCAAAATTATACTTCTCATTGCTTTTTTAATAGGTAAAAATTCACAAAATTTCTAGCCATAGGATTGACTGTGAGAGAGAATAACAGCTGTGTAGGCTAGAGGGCTGTGGTTTTTCCAATCGTGGACCATGTCTGCACAATGCCTAATATTCAGATGAAAAGTCAAAACTGCCCTCAGACATTGGCAAGTGGCCCGGTGGCCAGATTTTTAGCGTTCTACAAATCTAGCTATTTCTTTCTCTTTTTCGTATTTGTTGAAAATGGAACGTAACCACAGTCTAGGTGCTATATATCTCATCCTATGTTATTCAGAAATAGTTTTAAGGTTTTGAAACTTTTTTTTAAGCTTGAATTAAAAAATAAATTAACTCAGTTGCTCAAAAATTAAATTGGATTGTATGCTGGACACAGCAGGAAGGTAATTTAAAGAACCCATGAACATTGTTGAAATTATCCTGCAAGCTTATTAAATGCAATGTATATTTAAATTGAAAAAACTTTCTTTATTAGACTTAGATAGGTGAATTTTTACAGCCTCTAGCACTAAAATATATTGGGTTTGAAAGTCAGGTTAGATTAATTTCTAATCTTTATGGAAATCATTTTTATTAAAAAGTGGAAAGTTAAGAATGTGACTGTTAAGGGGATTCAATTCCTCTAAAAGACTCATCATTGAAAAATGCAGAGGGACTCAAATCAAAGTGGTATGTGAAGAAAATTATTGATATATTTTTGTTTACGCATTACCAAAATGAGTTTTAATATTTGTTTTCATTAAGAAAAATATGTCATGGAGTTGTATCTTAGATTGTAGTTCTTGAGCTGGAAAGGATTTCAGAGGCATTAAGTCCAAGTCCCTCTTTTTAAAGGCAGACAAACCGAGGTCCAAGTAGGTGCATTGCCTTATCCAAGGTCACACATCATAAGTTGCAGATGCCATGTGGAAGACTTGAGATGCTGGATAAAAGACTCCTCACACACTACAATCAAAAAACAGGGCAAAGTTTGCCTTTTTCTACATTCACATCAGAAGTTATGAGAGATTTGACTTTGTTTCTTCTAAATGTTAACAATAATGAACATTTTTATAAAGGTCAGCTTTTTAAAAACTTAGCTTTGGCATCATAATTAAAATTCAGATGAATTGTTCTTTGAAATGTTTTTAATATGTGTGATTAAGGCATTTGCTTCTTCTTCACGGTGACTTTAATTAAAACACATTTCCCATTTATAATGATTTGTTTGACACAAAAAATTGGATTATGAAATGCCCAACTCATAACCATTTTAAAGGAGCCTTTGGGTTCAGTGGCTGGGTGGCCCAGAAGGGCCCCAGAATGCGCTTTTTATCAGGAGTCATCTGACAATGAAGGAAGAGAAAGAAGCTTCTCTTCTTTGAAGTTGGTCACTTTTATGCTATTGAAAATTGGTGGTCACTTCCAGTGCCAAAATGGTAGAGTGAGGAAGGAACCCTCTGAAGCCCTCCAGAATTCCCCTCTGAGCAGCTAGGAAACCACTTCAGAATTGATCTAGGAGCAAAGCAGCAGCATACCAGCACAGCAGAAAAGGTCTGTCTCACTAGGGTGGGAGGGGAAGGAATTCCAAGAGCTACAGGCAACCTCACAGCAGGGGGCATGCAGCAGGGCTCCAAGCCTGGGGCAATCTACCATCTGGGCCAGCCCTCTTACAAACCAGCAGCCCCCTGGCCAAGTGAGCAGTCTGTGTACAATAGCAAGGCCCCACCCTGTGACACCCCCCCCATCACAAGCCACCAGTGAGGCCTTGACCCCATTGCTGACAGATAGTAAAGCTGCCAACAGAAAGACACTACCTCTGGGACTTAGCAGAGGAGAGACCCTGTTTCCACAGCAACCCAGTAGCAGTGCTGGAACCCTGGAACAGACCAGCAACAAGATCCCTCCTCCAGGGCCAGCCACCAGAGAGACTCTATTAACATAGCAACCCAGTAGCAAGGCCCTATCTCTGGAGCAAACCAGCAGTTAAACCCCACATCTGGGGAAGGCCAACAGGGAGGTACCCTCACCCCCTAGTAGAAACCAGAAGGGAAGCCTACCATCCAGAAGCAAGCAGCTAAGCCCTGAAGCCCATTGAAAGCCAGCAATAAGACTCAGACTTCTGCCACAAAAAGCTTGGGATTGTGCAGGACTAGAGCCCAACTCTCACATAAAAACACCAAGTCACAAAAGAGACAGAAAAAAAAGGAACAAAAAAGGAGCTTGACTATAGAAAGTTACTATGGTGATAAGGAGGATCAAGGCATAAACTCAGAAGAGGAAACTTGTGGAACTAAAACTTTTAAACTAAAAATGAATGAATTTAAAAGGAAAAAAAAAATTAGAAGAGGACAATAGTGTCAAAATGGCTACATGTGAATTCTCCAAAAAAAATGTAATTTGGTCTCATGCCCAAAAAGAAATTCTGGAAAAACTTAAAATGTATTTTTAAAAGCAAGTAAGAGAAGTAGAAGAAAAATTGAAAAAAGAAAGAGTAATACAAGAGTATCATGAAAAAGGAATCAGTAGTGTGGTGAAAGATATACGTAAATTTGCTGAGGAAAATTACTCCCCCCAAAATAGAATTGACCAGGTGGAAAAGGAAGTACAAAACTCACTGAAGAAAATAATTTCTTAAAAATTAGAATCAAACAAGTAGAAACTGATTTTGAGACATCAAGATACATAAAACAAAATTTTAAAAATTAAAAAAAAGAAAATGTGAAATTTCTCAATGGAAGAAGAAAAATATTACAGACCAATATTGATACCAAAAACTTAAATAAAATACTTGCAAAGAGATTATAGCAATATATCAGAAGAATCAGATGCTATTATCAGGTGGGATTTATACCAGGAATGCAGGGCTAATTCAATATTAGTAAAACTATCAGCATAATTGACCATATCAATAATAAAATTAACAGAAATCATATGATCATCTCAGTAGATGTAGAAAAAAGCCTTTGACAAAATATAGCACCCATTCCTATTAAAAACACTAGAGAACATAGAAATAAATGATAAGTAATATTTATCTAAAACCATCAGCAAGCATTATCTATAATAGGGATAAGCTAGAAGCATTCCCAGTACAATCAGAGGTGAAGCAAAGATGTCCATTATCACCTCCATTATTTAATACTGTACTAGAAATGTTAGTTATAGCAATAAAAGAAGAAAAAGAAATTACAGGAATTAGAAAAGGCAATGAGGAAACAAAACTATTACTATTTGCAGATGATATGATGGTATACTTAGAAAATCCTAGAGAATCAACTAAAACACTACTTGAAATTATTAACAACTTTAGCAAAGCTTCAGGAGTCAAAATAAACCCACATAAATGATCAGAATTTCTGTTTATTACCAACAAAGTCCTGCAGGAAGAGATAGAGAAATTCCGTTTAAAATAACTATAGGCAATATAACATATTTGGGAGTCTACCTGGTAAGACAAACCCAGGAACTGTGTAAACACAACTATAAAACACTTTTGACACAAATAAAGCCAGATATAAACAAATGGGAAAATATCAATTGCTCAAAGATAGTCCAAGCCAATATAATAAAAATGACAATTTTACCCAAATTAATCTATTCAGGGCCATACCAAACTACCAAAACAATATTTTTATGGAGCTAGAAAAAAAATAAAATTCATCTGGAAGAACAGAAGCTCAAGAATATCATGGGAATCAATGAAAAAGACAATGTGAAAGCCATACCAGATCTCAAACTGTATTATAAAGCCACAATCATAAAAAAAAAAGCAGTAGTGGCTAAAAAATAGAATGGTGGATCAGTGGAATAGATTAGGTGCAAATTACATTATAGTAAATGACCATAGTAATCTAGTATATGATAAACCAAAAGATCCAAGCTTTTGTAACAAAAATTTGTTATTTGACAAAAACTGCTAGCAAAACTGGAAAACAGCAAGGTAGATAATCAGACATAGACCAATATCTCATACTGTACACCAAGATAAGGTCAAAATGGGTACCTGATTTGCACAGAAAGGTTAATACCATAAGCAAATTAAAAAGAGAATTTTTTCTGTAAGATTTCTGAATAAGAGAATAATTTAGGACCAAAGAAGATATAGACAGCATTACAAAATGTAAAATAGATAATTTTGATTATATTAAATTTAAAGGTTTTTGTACAAGCAAAACCAATGCAACCAAAATTATAAGGAAAGAGAAAACCTCGGGGGAGGAGGGGGCGGAATTTCACAATATGTATTTCTAATAAAGGTTTCATCTCTCACATATATAGAGAAGTGAGTCAAACTTATAAAAATGCAAATCGTTCCGCAATTGATAAATGGTCAAAGGGTATGAATAGGCAGTTTTCAGACAAATAAATCAAAGCTATCTAGAGCCATAAGAAAAAATGCTCTAAATCACTATTGATCAGAGGAATGCAAATTAAAACAACTCTGAGGTACCACATCTCACCAGTCAGATTGGCTAAGATGACAAAACAGGAAAATGACACATGCTGGAGAGGATGTGGGAAAATTGGAACACTAATGCACTGCTAGTGGAGTTGTGAACTGATCCAACCATTCTGAAGAACAATTTGGAACTATGCCCAAAGGGCTATAAAACTGTGCATACCCTTTGATCCAGCAGTACCACTGCTAGGTCTGTATCCCAAACACATCAAGAAAAGGGAAAAGGATCTATTTGTACAAAAATATTTGTAGAAGCTCTTTTTGTGGTGTTTAAGAATGGGACATCAGAGGGTTGCCCATCAATTGGGGAATGGTTAAACAAGCTGGGGTATTATGATTGTAATGGAAAATTATTGTGCTGTAAGAAATTATGAACAGGATGATTTCAGAAGAAATTAGAAAGACTTACATGAACTGCTGCATAGTGAAGGGAACAGAACCAGAAGAAAATTGTGTACAGTAACAGCAATACTGTTTGATGAAGAACTATGAATGACTTAGCTATTTTCAGCAATACAATGATCCAAGGCAATTCCAAAGGACTAATGATGAAGCATGGCATCACTTTTTCTCTTATTTTTTCTTTTATTCAATTTTTCTTGTATAAAATTACTAATATGGAAATGTTTTATATAATTGCACATGTATAATCTATGGGAGAGGGAAGGAAGGAAGGATAGAATTTGGAACTCAAACTTTAAGTAAAAATGTTTAAGGAAAAAAAATTTGTGGGTCCACTTCAAAAAAGCAGACCCTTCCTTCTGGAAAGCTTTTCTATTTGTTTATACTTTGCAAGGGACTGAGAACTATACAAAATCTGAAAACTGACTTTTGAATTAATAGCAGTTGTTAATTGTTCCCACATTCTTTGGTAGGACCTATGCTGGATTTGGAGTCTGAATCCCAGCATTAACATTTCCTATTGTGTGACTGTGGGTAGGTTACCTCATTTCCCTGGTTCCCCCCCCCCTCTTTAAAATGAAGACATTTGAGTTAAATGGTCTCTGGGGTCCTTTCCTGCTTTGGATTGTGGGTCCTACACGTCACCTTGGGTTAGTCTCTTCCCCTCCCTGGACCCTAGATTACCCATCTGTAAAATGATGGGGTTGGACATGGTGACTTCAGACATTCTTCCTACCTATAAAGCTTTGACATTGTAACCCTAGTGAAAATCAAGGTACATTTTTCCACTGGAGCATTTTTTAAAAATCAGCTTCATAAGGACAAGGTGGAGGTGAAGTATGGTGAGATAACAGTTCACCTAAAAAAAGATCTGGAATCTTTGGTGAACGGCAAACACAGTGAAACTGAGTTTTGAAGGGAGCTACAGATTCTGAGAAGTGAAGATGAGAAGGAAGAACATTCCACAATGGAGACCATACTGTGCGAAAGTACAGAGACAGGAAATTCAGGGTGTCCCAAAAGCCTTAGTGCAGTTTTAAACCAGTAAGCCTTAAAACTGTGCAAAGGCTTTTGGGACAACCTGTATGATACCCTCTCTGGATACAGCAAGCAAGTCACTTTGGAACACGGAGTGTCTACGGGGAATTAAGGCGAAATCAAGCTAAAACGAAAGTAAAGAACCACACCGCAGAGGAGTTCCTAGAGCCAACTGGAAGCCATTGAAGCGTCTTGAGCAAGAGATTGATATGGTAAGACCTGTGCTTTAGGAATATCAACTTGACAGCTCTGTGGACAATACAGATTGGACTACGTAGTCTCCATAGTCTTTCCAACTCTGTGATTCCATGATCTTTAAGGATTCATCCAGTTCTAAATTTTATGATCCCATATTTTGCATTCAAGTAATTTAGGATTTATTCAAACTATAAATTGATCGGTTCATTGCTTCAGTGAATATTGAGCATTTAGTAGGTCTAAGACCCGTAGGCCAGCTCTTCTAATGTATGCAAAAATAAATATGACAGTCCTTGTTAAGGGTATCACATTCTAGAAGGGAGGAAAATAGGTATTCATGAAGAACTACATTACCAGATAGCATAATGCCTTAAGAATAAATTGCTATAGGATCATGCTTCATATTAAGTAGAGATGAATTGCTTACAGAAGCCCAGAATATCAAATTTGGGGATGCCCTTGGAGGTTACCTATTCCAACCCTTATCTGAACAAGAATTCTTTCAACAACATTCCTGAGAGGTGGTCATCCACAGTCTACTTGAACACCTCCAATGATGGGAAACTCGATTACCTTCAAAGTTACAAGATGCCATTTACTGATATCCCTAATTGTTCAATTGAGTTCAAAAATTATATTAAAATACCATTCACTGTTTTTCTTTATATTGGGTTAAATCTGCCTCTGTAATTTCCATTGATTACTCCTGGTTCTGCCTTCCCAGGACCAACTAGAATATATCTCATCCCTCTTCCACAGGATAACCCTTCAAATATTTGGAGACAGCTACTATATCTTCTCTCCCCAAGTCTTTTCTTTAAATTAGACATCCTCAATTCCCATAGCAGATCCTTGAATTCCTTCACCTTATTGATCACTCCTCTCTAGGTATATTTCAGTTAGCCAATACCATCCATCTCTTCATTCAGGTAATTGATAGTGGCAGTCCACTAGAGATGTCCTTCGAGGCTGACATCAGGATTATAATGACTACTCTCTGGGTATATTCAACCATTTCCAAATCAACCTAACTATACTGTCACCCTGACTGCAGACTTTGTCATGTGGCTTGCTGAAATCTAGACACACATGCTATTTTTACTATGGCATTCCCCCGACATTATAATCTTAGTAATCCTCTCAGAAAAGGAAATGAAATTAGCGCCTTGACTTGTTCTTAATGAACCCATGTAGACTTGTACTGATCATCATTTCCCCTTCTCAGGGCTCACTAACCATCCATTCTAGACTTTTGGAAGCTAACTAGACCACAGTCGGAATTATCTATATTCTATCCCTTTTATAAGCATACTTGCCTGTCTCCAATCCCTGCAATTCTCCTTGATTTCCCAAAGATTCAGATCACATTCAGGGCAAGCATCTTGGTAGAGATCTCATTTGGGCTGGATATTGAAGAACAGGTAAATTTCATTTGGTGGAGATAGAGGAAGGGAATCCAAGAGGGAGACAAGAGTGGACAAAGTTTTTCTCAGAGAACAGGAGCTGTTTATTCCAACTGGAGGTTCTTGGAGGTTTAGACTGGGGCCATTTTGTAGGTTGCTTTGGACGACTCTAAGGGCTGTAGATTTCCATAGGCAACAGGGAACAACGTGATCAGAGCTATACCTTAGGAAGATGAATCTTGTAAAATGTGAAGAACTTATTAAGAAGAGGTGAGACTGAAGTCAAAGAGATCAGTTATGACAATACTTCAAGTGTGAATGATTTCCTGAGCAAGAGTAGCAGTCATCTTAGGGGAAGTCACAGATATTATAGGAAAGAGATGCTAAGGGAAGAGTCACTAGGTAGAAGTGACCACTTAGATGTGTGAGATAAAGAAAAGACAGGAATAAAAAATAATATTAACATTTCAAACTGATGGAACTGGGAATAGGAGAGTCAGGAATTGGGATTTGGGCTGAGAAAGGATGAAGGTGGGAAAGAGGCCAAGTTCCTTTTGGGGTACCAGCAGTACTTAGCATCTTAATAATAAGATGACTCTGTGATCTCCATGGCATTCATTCCACCAGTGCCAATTAATCCCCTTATGCCTTCTTATTCTACATAGTCTTTCTCCATTTTTTGCATGAATCATCCCTAGGGAATCGATCCATTGTGTTGGAAGTCACCTGATTTTCTTAATATTTGTGGCCTAATAGAATAGCATGCAGGCCATCCCTCTCTTGAATCTCAGTCTCACATGACAAAGTCACTGCATAGTACAGTCATATGTGACCTCCATGGAGCTTCTGACACTGAAGAGATCATCGTGATTACTGTGCTGAGGCCTATTTGTGCTCACTTTCCATTTTTCTGATACTACAAAAAGTTACTGTAGATATTTTGGGGGTATATAAGAATTTTCCTTTGCAGTAAGGGAGTATTTAGTCTTTTCTGTGTCCTGCATCTCTTTGACAGTCTGGTGAAATCTATAGACCCCTTCTCAGAAAAATAAAAATCAGAATAAGAATAATAGTGTTTATATAACACTTTTAGAATTTTCAATGCACTTTTATAAACATTATGTCATTCAATCCTCACAACAACTCTGGGAAGCAGGTACTATTATACCCACATTTCACAGATGAGAAAACTGAGTCTGAGAGTGATCAAGTGGCTTGTCTATTGTCCCATAGCTAATAAGAGTCTGACATGAGATTTGAACTTGACTCTTCCTGATTCCAGACCCATTGTTCTGTCCCCTGCACCACTTATTGGTATGTTTGTAAATGCATAAAATAAAATCCATAGGATTAGCAAGGAAATCACTTATACTAAAATGCATTTATCACAATGTTTTGAAAAAAGGTTCACAGATCCTAGCTTAAGAATTCCTATAAGGAGCAGTTAGGTGGCGCAGTGATTAGAGCAACAGCCCTGGAGTCAGGAGGACCTGAGTTCAAGTATAGCCTCAGACACTTGACACACTTACTAGCCATGTGACTTTGGGCAAGTCATTTAACCCCAACTGCCTTGCAAAAAGAAAAAAAAAAGAATTCCTATAAAATTCTGAGGAAAAATGTTCATTTAGCTCAACTGCTGACATAAATTGGGACAGTGTTTCTGCTAGCTCCCTTTTCTTAGCAGGTAGATTTTATCCTCTCCTTTGTAGGGGTCAGAGTTTGTGTTGTATAGTGGATAGAGAGTGTCTCCCACCGACTAGCTGTTTGCCTTAGCCTCTCACTTTGTCCAGGCATCTCTCTAAGGTTATAATAGGGAGTTTCCACCCTGGAAGCTGAGGAAATCACAAGTCTGAACAAGAACAAAAACTTATGAAAGGGGCAGCTAGGTGGCACAGTGAATAGAGCACCAGCCCTGGAGTCAGGAGGACCTGAGTTCAAATCTGACCTCAGGCACTTAACATACACACACACCAAAAAAACTAGCCATGTGACCTTGAGCAAGTCACTTAACCCCAATTGCCCTCCAAAAAGCAAAAAAAAAAACTTGTGAAAGTAAAAATGCACAATAATATTAACATTTATGTGTCCATTGTCAAATACCTTGACGTAGTGGTGAATTACAGCCTTAGAGGGTTGTGTGAGGCTTGCAGAGATCAAAAGATTCAGTCAGATTTATATAGATTTTATGTTTTACCTAGATTATAATCTTCACAATAATCCTGTAAAGTAAACCTTACAAGTACCATTATTCTGGTATTACAGATGAAGATACTGAGGAACAGAGAGTTTGGGAGCTTTTGAGTGTTACAGGTGGGATTCGAGGCCAGGGCTTACTGATCTCAGTCCATCCCTTTTTCCACTCTATCTGTCTGCTGCCTCTCTTGGCTTGCAGGACAGAAATTGTAGCTCTGTCATTGTGAGTTCACTCATTACCCAGAGTCTAAGCAGGAGAGCACAGGAGCCTTCCTGATGAAACCGCCCCCCAAAAAAACCCAAACCCAAGGAGCTCACTTTAATTTAGAGTACGTCCTTCTTGCTAAATATAAAATGTCCTTCATATAATATTTACTTCTGCACTAAGGTGTACCAGCAGAGGTGTTTTGAAGCTCACATGGGTTAACTCTAACCTCTCCCAGACCTCTTCCCTCTCTCTTCTCATAGAGCTTTGGGACACTTAAGGAATTCTGCAGTCTCTTCTGAGGTTAATTTAAGGAAAAGATTTGCACGAATGTGAAGGGTAGAACTTGTATTAGTCATGTTCATTTCATTGTGAGGAAGAAAAGCAGGAAGCAAAAGGCAGAAGGTATTTCCCTGAGTTAGTCATGGGATTGGAACAAATCACAGATACCCCACATGGACTGTCCTTTGTATGGGAAGATGATTCTTCTGACCTATGATTAACAGGACATGTGCTTCCAGTGTATTGGTGGCTAGAGTATGGATGAAGGTAGGGCTTGAGCCTGTTGTGAGCCATTTCACTCTGGTCTGGTTAAAAAGTTTCCTAGGCTCAAGTGAGCACACACACACACACACACACACACACACACACACTATATGGCTTGGGTCACCACATCATCAACCTTTCTCCCCATATCCCTAGATCCATATGATGCACAGTATCAGCAAAAGGAAAGATCTTACTTTGGGTCTTTGTATTGTGGAAAAGCAAACAGTTGTTTTTTTGGATTCAGAATTAGTGAGCCAGGCCAGGATTTTTTTTTTACATTTGGGAATTTCAGAATTACAAAAGCAAAACCAATCACTTTATGAAGAAAATCACAGACCATGCGTTCTCCAGGGTCCATGAAACGTTAGCCCTATTGCCATCTTGAATGTCTAATGTGATTGAACTCTAAATTCCTCAAGTTTATTACCTAAGAGCCCTCAAGAATGAGGGGTGGGGGGCCCTACAGAGAATTGGAATAGTTACTGTTTAGTTTTTATTCATTACATTCTCCAACAGGGTGCTTTAATCCAAGGCTTTTGATTTTTGTCTAAATATAGCTAGCCAAAAAAATTCAAGCTATGAGGGGGTAGATGAGATTTTAAGAGCTTTATAAACTGGAAAACATGTACAATCCTCCTAAGGTCCAACACAGTAGCCCAACAATGCTGGCAGTAAGGGCCAAGGGGAACACCTGTGTTTCACATTCTCAGCTTCCTATGAGCCAGTGGGAGAAATGAAAGAGTCACTGTGAAAACAAATCAGCGTTGGTATATAAGGCTTTGCAGTGGCTTTGTAGTCAATTTTAAAAGCTGCCTGTTTGCAAGTTGCACAAATAAATCAAATGAGATAATATATGCAAAGCTCTTTGCAATCTTTAAAGTGCTAAACGCTAAATGCTAAGTGCTAAGTAATATTATTGTAAGATAGGAAGAAATCATTTTATTAAGAGCAGATTATTTGTTGAACTTTTTAATCGCCTCCATGAGAATTTTATCTTTATGAGCCTCAATACCACATTTTATCTTACTAGAGATCACACCCTTACAGATTAGAGAATGCAAGTATTATTGTAGCCCATTTAATATATGAGGAATGGGAGGCTCAGGTTTGTATAAATTCACACAACTGTTATCTGTAGGCTAGAGGCCAGAATCTATGTCTACCACTTCCAATTCCTGGTCTCCTCCCACTACATGGAGTCTTTCTTTTTCAGAGCTAGTAATGAGTTGGCATGTTCTCTTCTGCATCTGAGTTAGGGAATCTAATAAGGGAGTGAATATTTCCAATATTTGTTCTCTTATTAAGTTATTGAATAAAAGGTTTAGTTCGGAGCTAGTGACTTTTCCTCCCCTGCCGCAATATGCCAGGCTGGTTGACTTTAGTACTTTCAGAAGTCATTTAAGTCTTCGCTTCCTTCACTTCACTTAGTCTTTAATTAGCCATGTCACCTTCATCATTATCTTCCTGCTACTTTCCACCATATTAGTGCATAGAACAAGGAAATGATCCCTAGAGTTCAACTAACACCAATGACTCAACTAAAATTTAAGTGAAAAAAAAAATGAGAAATGGGCTGATTCCACCAGGTTCTGCTTCCTACTTCTCTTTGGGCTTCGCTCCTGAATTCCTGGAGGTAGCACCTAATCTCTTTTAGACTCTGACATTACCTTTGGCCATCTTCCCATTGGAACTTTTCTTTGGCCACTTGTTCAGTATACTCTGTTTATAGTACACACACAGAAAATGTATCTGCAGAGGATAATGGAAGGTAAAATGGATAATTTTGATTAGATTAAATTAAGAAGTTTTTGTGCAAAAAAACCTCAATGTATCCTAAATTAGAAGGAAAGCAGAAGGGGCAGCTAGGTGGCGCAGTGAGTAAAGCAGTAAAGCACCGGCCTTGGAGTTGGGAGGACCCAAGGTCAGTTCAGGCCTGAGACACTTAACACCCACACAAAAATACTAGCCTGTAACCTTGGGCAAGTTACTTAACCCCAATTGCCCTCCAAAAGGAAAAAAAAAAAGGAAAGCAGGAAACTGGGAAATGAATTTTTACAAGTTTGTCAAAATAAGGTCCATTTCTCAACTGTGTAGAGAACTCAGCCAAATTTGTAAAAATAAGAGCCATTTCCCCATTGATAAGTGGTCAAAGGATATGAACAGGCAGTTTTCAAAAAAATAAATCAATTCTGTCAGTAGTTATATAAAAATGCCCTAAATTACTTAGAGAAATCAAAATTAAAACATCTTGGAGGTACCACTTCATACCCATTAGATTGGCTAAGATAACAGAAAAGGAAAATAACAAATGCTACAGGGAAAATATATACACTAATGGTGTATCTCTTGGTGGATCTGTGAACTAGTCCAGTCATTCTGGAAAATAATTTGGAATTATTCTCAAAGAGAGATAATAATATGAAATTATGTATACCTTTCCTACCAGAGCTGTTCCCCAAAGAGATCAAAGAAAAAGGACCCATATATACAAAAATATTTATAACAGCTCTTTTTGTGGTAAAAGAAAATAATTAAAAACTGAAGAGATGCCCATCAATTAGGGAATGGCTGAATGAGTTATAGTATATGGATGTAATAGAATTATATTGTAGTGTAAGAAATATTGAAAGAGATGATTGCTGAAAGATCTGGGAGGATTTATATGAACTGTTACAAAGTGGAGTGAGCAGAAACAGGAGAACAATTTACACAGTCCCAGCAAGATGATAAAGATAACTCTGAAAGATTTAATAATTCTGATCAATACAATGACCCACCACAGTTCTAAAGTACTCCTGATGTATAATACTCTCCACCTCCCAACAGAGAGCTGATGGATTCAGAGTGTAGACTGAATAATATTTGTTCTTTTTCTTTATTTTTCTTTTTCTACAACATGGCTAAAGTGGAAAAAGATAAAAGGAAATTTTTCTGCAGTATTTATGTAAATGTATTTCTGAGAAGCTAACTTATTTAGAAAAGTCTTCTTGTGAGGGGCGGCTAGGTGGCGCACCAGCCATGGAGTCAGGAGGATCTGGGTTCGGATCCGGCCTCAGACACTTAACACAAAAAAAACTAGCCGTGTGACCTTGGGCAAGTCACTTAACCCCAATTCCCCTCAAAAAAAAAAGTCTTCTTGTGCCCCAGTATCATTGCCATTGCTGCCCAACACTGAGCACTGCCAGTGGGCTAGGAAGGAACAAGTGAAAGAATTTACTTCTCTAGGAGATTTTTGTCTAAAAAGTAAATCTCAGAGAAATGTCTCTGAGCAGGACTCTGAAGGATTTACTGTTTAATCAAATTGTTCTTTGTCAGCATGCAACAAAGAAATGATCCTGTTATATCCAAGTTCAATTTATACAAGTGTTGTTCATTTTTGGCATGGAGAAAGAAACTTATTAAAAATGAAATGTCTCAATAGAACTTTAAAGTCTGCTTATATTTTTCATGTTCCTTTCCAATACATTTTCAGAGAAGAATGTTTATATTTTAGCATTCTTTTGTCATTTTTTTTTGCAGCCATGTAATGTTAATATATTTTCAACCAGATAGAAAATAGTACATGTGGAATAGAACTATTCATGAGACAAATACATTACAGCACAATACCGTTCGACTTCACCTGTTGTAAATCATACAGCTGTCAACATCTGTTATCTTGTTCTTCCTAATTCCCCCATACCAACTGGGTAAGAAGATTGTGATGGATAAACAGTTTCTAGCTCATCCAGAAACACCATTCAGGAGTGGAAACAGTGCAGGGCTATGACCGTTGAGAGTGACAAATGTTTGTTGTTTAATATCTGGTTTTTGTCTGACGATAATGTATTTCTCAGGTGAATCCCTCATTTACAGGAAAGCAACTTCCTATCTGGGCACTTACTTAAACACCCTGAAACTTGAACTAACAATTGGAGTTGTGCCTTACATTTGGCACAGGCTTTGTGTTGAGGGGAAGGGGGTGTACAAGTGAGTTAAGATTTCATCCCATTTGCTTGATCAATGCAGCCATCCTCCAAGGTTTCATTTCTCATGGACCTTTGAAGAGAAGACTCAAGCAGGGACTTGGCCCCATACCCACATGTGCAAGGATCAGTACATCTGTACTGTACAGCCAAGTCAAATACTTTCTTTTTTGCTCCCTCAGTGATAGAGACTACCAGTGAGATTATCACCGTTTGTCATTACTGCTGGGACACCTAAAAAAAGCTCCTCATCTCCACCTTCTAGATACTCCCTGGACAGTATCAGAGCCCCAGATTCCAGCCCCAAGGTCACCTCCCAGCATGGGGCTAGTAGAGCCATTGTACCATTGGTTTTTCTTAGTACTTTTCTTTCCAGCACCCAGCTTACTTGTCCCAGATTCCTTCCTATTTATAGTCCTTGCTAACACTCTTCTACCACTGCCTGAAATGCATTGCCTACTAAGGTTAACTCCCATTGTTTACCATAGTTGTTTCTCTCTCCTGAAGATTCCTCCAGTGCATTTATTATACATCATCAAGTGTACACATAAACACTCTCTCTCTCTCTGTCTCTGTCTCTCTCTGTCTCTCTGTCTCTCTGTCTCTCTCTCTCTCTCTCTCTCT